>NW_005054447.1:97493-98410 GCF_000277835.1 Geospiza fortis
CCTGGGAAGGAGCTGTGGGAGCCAGGGGTGTTTGCAGTGAGGTGGGGGGATCAGAAGTTCTTTGCATTCCCCCCACGGCTTCCTGCAGATCTTTTATTGTTGTGAGTTTTGGTGGTGGCTGCTGAGTGCCCAGCACTTGTGCAGATGAGGGTGGGTGACCTGTTTGTGCTCTGATCCCTGGGGAATCTGTGTGCTCTGGGACAGCTGTGTGACCTCAGCAGCAGATCTTTGGCCAAGGGGACTTTGGGCAATAAAAACCTGATTGATCTTGTCCAAAAAAAGCTCTGACACTCAGCTCTAACATCAGGCAAAGCACACCCTGTGTGAGCCGCCTGATCCTGGCAGAGGACAGGATTTTCCCTGCCATGGGAGGATGACAGAGCCTCCCTCCTGCCCTGCTGATTCCCTGGACCCCTGTGTTGCAGAAGGAGCTGTGCCAGAAGGACCGGCACCTGCAGCAGCAGCAGACCAAGCTGGATGAGATGCTCAGGCAGCTTTCTGAGGCCAGCTACCAGCAGGTAGGGAGAGCTGGGCTGGGCTGGGAGCTGCTCTGGCTGGCCCATGGGGGGGTGACTCCTCTGCTGCCCCTCCACAGGTGGATTTGGAGCGGGAGCTGGAGCACAAGGAGGCCCTGCTGGCTCACTGCATGAAGAGAGAGGCTGAGGAGGTATGGGAGCCTTGCTCCACACCTGGATTGGGGTTTGCCCAGCACCCTGCAGGGACCTGGCTCCAGAAACCCTCCCCTTCATCCCAGAGAGGTCTCACTGTCAGAGCCCTGACCAAGGCAGGCAAAGCCCCCAGCACTGAGCACTCTGGCTCAGCCTCCTGGCTCAGAATCCTCAGAGATGAAAGCCAGAGGCTTTCTCAGCTTCCAGCTTCACCTCTGACCCTGGCAGTAGTTAGACCAGAGCTCAATT
>NW_005054447.1:98420-99520 GCF_000277835.1 Geospiza fortis
CTGACCCTGGTATTGAGTCTTTCCCCCTTTACGTGAGGAATCAGGTCTGTGCTGTGAGCAGGAACTCCCTGCACACTTTAGGGAGTGTCTTTATCTGGGAGAAGATGGGAGCTTTATCACTGATGTGGAAAGCTCTCATTCCCTCTCATTTTGAAGTCCATAAATGAGGATTTCTGGGGAGGTTCTGACACTCACACATCTTCCCCTGCCCAGGTGATGGCATTCAGCAGTCACAGTGCCCAGAGCAATGGCTTTCTGCAGCCAGCAGGAAAAGGAGCTGCTCCCCCAGCCCACCGAGGGGTAAGTGCCCCTGAGGGCTGCATTCCCAGCCAGATATCCTGGAATTTTTATTTTTTTCCCAGAGGTTTCCCCTCGCTGGGGAGGCAGCCCCTGGGCTGGAGTCAGCTGTGCTGTTTTGGGCAGACCAGCGACCTGCAGCTGGTGCGGGACGCGCTGCGCAGCCTCAGGAACAGCTTCAGTGGCCATGGCCAGCAGCACCACACCATCGACAGCCTGGAGCAGGGCATCTCCAGCCTCATGGAGCGCCTGCACCGCATGGAGACGCACAGCAGGCAGGACAGGAGGGTAAGGGCTCCCCAGGGCACTCAGCTCCTGCCCCTCACACCCCACCCTGGCTCTGCCTGGGAGGTGACTCTCTGTTGTTTTGGCTTTGTGCCCCAGGTGAGGGGGAAATCACCAGCAAGCAGAGCAACCAACGAGTGCAGAGACTCCTGGCCTCCCAAATCCAGTAAGTGCCTGGCGGATCCTGCTCTTCCACTGCCAAATCCACTGCTCAGGTTCCCAGGTGTAGAATCCCCTTGGGAATCCCAAATCCACTGCTCAGGTTCCCAGGTGTAGAATGCCCTTGGGAATCCCAGATTCACTGCTCAGGTTCCCAGGTGTAGAATGCCCTTGGGAATCTCAGATTCACTGCTCAGGTTCCCAGGTGTAGAATCCCCTTGGGAATCTCAGATTCACTGCTCAGGTTCCCAGGTGTAGAATGCCCTTGGGAATCTGCCCCCTCCAGGATCCTCCCCGGAGCAGAGCTCCCTGCAAAGGGAAGGGACACACGTTTATGGCTGGTTTTCTGTAAAACACAA
>NW_005054447.1:99581-103582 GCF_000277835.1 Geospiza fortis
GGATGTCATCCCAGCTTCCTGCTGCTGTGCACCATCTAGTGGGGACAGAGGAGTGTTCCCTGCTCAGTGTTTACTGCCTTTCATATCTTCAGAATGAAACACCACATTTCCTTTTTAAACACCGCATTTCTACGTGTGCAGAGTATTTTCTGCATAAAAGGAGCCTTAAAATTGTGCGGTTCAGTTCCTCTGTTTCAGCTCTTGGGGGGGAGCAGGAAACAAGGCAGGACCTGGGGAGAGAAACACAAATGGGCAAATTAAAATCCACGCACCACCATCCATCCTGGCCAGCAGGAACGGGAAGCTGAGGAGGGATAATGATGATAAGGGATGATAATCAGCGAGTTGCTGCCTTGCAGAGCTGCCTCACTCTCAGAGCACGCCCGTGATGAGCACCAGTGCCTGCACCAAAGTGTTGTACTTCACCGACCGCTCCCTCACCCCCTTCATGGTCAGCATACCAAAGAGGTGAGCCCGGCCTTCCTAAGCCTCCTGTGCCCCTAAAACTCTGATTTCCTGGGAATGCTCCCCGCCAGCACAGGTTTGCTGTGCTTTAACTGGATTTCATGTTGGGGAAGATGATCTGCAGTAGTCCCTGAGCTTTGTTTTCGTGTTTTGCATTTGCATTTATTTCCCTTGCAGGTTAGGGGAAGTGACTCTGAAGGATTTCAAGGCAGCCATCGATCGGGAAGGAACCCATCGGTACCACTTCAAAGCCCTGGACCCAGAGTTTGGCACAGTGAAGGAGGAGGTAAAAGTGGGACTGGCCTTGGGATCAGTGTCAGCACACAGCCCTGGGGACCACTTTTAAACTATTGAAATAGTGGATGTTCCCCCAAACAAAAGTGTCTGCTTTCCCAGCTGTGGGTGAAGCTCCTGTTGTGCTAAAATATTTTCATCCTCAGCGAAAAGCAACTCCATTGATGTGGTTGTGACTGCCTGGGAGTTGCAGAGCCAGGGAGGGACACAGCAAAATCTGGGCTGCAGGTTTTATAAACCCTATTGCAACGGGAGAGCCTGTATTAAACATACAATCTCTTCCTTTCCTCTGAAGGTTTTTCAGAGGGAACTCTGTGTGTGTGTGGCATCGTTCCCTTTGTGTGCTGCAGTGCAGCCCTGTTTGTGCTCAGGCTGGTGTGGGTGTGGATTGGATTCATCTCAGGTTATTGGGACAGTTCTTGCTTCACAAATTGATTAGGGCAAGGGCAAAGGGTCACCCTCTCTGGGGACAGGCAGCAGCAGCAGCTGGAGGTCGTGGTCTGGCTCAGAAAAGGCGTGATTCCTGTCTTTAGTTTACCTTTAATGTCAAAAGAAACAGCCGATAATAACCCTGGTGTTCATTGGTTAATGAGGCCTGGTCTGTTATTTACCTAAATTGTGAAAATGTGACTCATACCTCAGCCATCACTGCCATGTGTTCCCTGGATTATTTCGGGAAATCTGAGCTAGGGTTTGACTTCATGCCCCTGATGCCACTCACATTGCAGAACGCTGTCTCCAGACCCCAGACATGACTGAAATACTTAATTTTTAAAATTTTTTTTTTGGTAGGTGTTCCATGACGACGACATCATTCCTGGCTGGGAGGGGAAAATCGTGGCCTGGGTGGAAGAAGACCACGGGGAGAATTAATGGAGCTTTCGAGCCCTGTTTCTATGGAAACCTGTGACTGTCTGCAGAGCTCGGAGAGTGACCAAGGAGCCCGAGTGCTGGGGGGAGGCCAATTCAAGCTGCCAAAAAAGAGCCTCTGTGCCAGCCACGGGTGGTGCAGGCTGTGTGCATGGACAGCTGGCACCTGAGTGCCCGTGCCCGAGGGCAGCTGCTGTTCTGAGGCTGCAGGGATGGCTCTGTGGGACAGAAACACCCGGCTCAGCCCTGCCAGCAAAACCCTGGAGGCCTTAAGGATGCTTTGCCCCCTTCTCCTCCATCCCTGCACCGTGTGCTGCGGGCTCAGCTGGGCATCTCCTGTGCTGGTGTCACAGAACTGCACTGATGGTGAAATGTAAAGCTTTGCCTTCATGGAGAAGAGGTTGCTGGATTGCAGGAGCTGAAGCTGGACCAGCTGTTGTGCTGCAGGAGCAGAGTGACTCTGTGGACATTGCAGGCTGACAGGACCTGTTCTGGGTGCGGGAAGAGTCCTCTGGAGGGTTGAAGCAAAGCTCACCAGCCTGGCCAAGCTCCCTTTCTCCCAAACTCAGGCTCCCACCTCCCAGCCCTGCTTTCCCCACTTCCCAAAGCTGTTCCCACTTCCGAGGCCCTCGGGGTTTGCTCTGCTGCTGTGGGGACTGTGGGATCTTGGTGCTTGTTTGTTTGCTGAAGGATTTCACGGGTGGGGAGCTGCAATCAGCTGCTCCCTGAGGTCTTTGCACCCCCTGTCCTTGCTGAGCCTCGGTCCCTGCGCTTGTGCCCTCTCTGCTGTCACCTCCTGTGCACAGGCATCCCCTGCTGCTGTCCCCACTGCCAGGGCCACCAAGCACTTACCCACTCCAGTTCCTTGCTACGCTGAGTCCTGAAGGATCAGGAAAGAACTGCTGGGAAAAATAACAAGCCCTACAATCCCCCAAGGGTGGGTTTTTCCCTTTGGTCTTGTGGTTTTGTTTCTCTACATCGCCCGTGGGCTTGGGAGGTCAAATGGGCTCTGCTCCTTCCCAGCTCCTGTGGGACTGTCTGTGTGTGCTGTGCATGAGGCTGGGAGAGGGGGCAACCTGGTTTTACTGTTTTATATTAACATGTCCTTTTGTAAACCTGTTCTTGAAATTATTTTGTACCAATTCACATTTGTCCGAGGACTGTGGATTATTTTTATACTAGTGCAAGTGCTCTCTGTATATTTCTGCACGCATTATACTGTGTTTTACTCCTTTCCTGGTGGATGCTGAGATGTTTTGTATCGTCTTCTGTTGACACAACACTGGCCTTGTAATTTTATCTTGCTATGGAAATCCAACTGGTTGATACTGGGTTTTATATCAAGGCTCCTACATGGTTTTGTGCCACATTGGCACAACACAAGCTGCCTCCTGTTCTGCACAATTTGTGTGACTTTCTGCTTACAGACAGCGGGAGGAAAGTTCATCAATGAGCAGGTTAATTAATGGGAGAAATACATCTCTTTGGAAAAGAAACAATGATTTTCTTTCTCCCCTGGACATAATTTCTTTGTTGCATGGTCTCTAGTGAAGAGGGCATGGGCTTGTGCTACTGAGATCAATTGTATTTGAATTGCAAACTTCTCACAAGTGTTTCATTCTTTGGGTTTTACTCATCGGTTTTATTCCAGCAACAGCCACACACCTGGGCTGGAGTTTCATGGAGCAAATTTCGAAGCTTTTCAATGTCTCTTGTTGTCCAGCCTCGTGTCCTTCTCTGCTATCCAGAAGAGCAGTTTGCTTTGGGAAGTTTCTCCCCCATAAAAGCAAAAAGTGTCAATTTTAAATGAGTTTTAACAGATGTCAATTTAAAATGAGTTTTAAGAGATTTTGCTACAAGATCAAGTTGACAAGTTGAACAGGAAAGTAACTTCGAGGAAATTGGCAGAAATAAAACAATCGTAAGCAGTGAAACAGACAAGCTGGGATATGGCAGCGAGAGCACACTCCAGACCAAACCCACCCTCCGTGGAAAGAACTTCTTGCTTAGCTTGAGGTGAAACTTGGTATATTTTAGTTTAGGACTGAACGGAGCCAGGCCTTTCCCCTGACCCTGGGTGTATTTAATGTGTTCTGCCCCATCCACAGCCTGAGGCCGTTCCCGGGGAGCAGAGCCGATCCGCGGCTGTCCCCTCCTGTCAGGGAGCAGTGCAGAGCCAGAACGTGCCCCATATCCCGTTTTCTGCAGGCTGAGCCCTGTGCAGAGCCACACGGTGCCCGATATCACCGTTTTCGGCAGGCTGAGCCCTGTACACCCGGAGCTCCGGCCAGGCCAGTGCCGAGGCGGTGTCTGAGGCGGTCCCGAGGCGGTGCCGAGGCTTTGCTGAGGCGGTGTCTGAGCCTTTGCTGAGG
>NW_005054447.1:103789-114260 GCF_000277835.1 Geospiza fortis
TGCAGCCTCCCGGCACACCAGAAGGTGAGAGTCACCCCCGGAGCCTGCCCCGCCTGTCCCTCGTGTGCCCTCGCTTTTCCCCTCGCTTTCCCCCTCGTTTTTCCCCTCGCTTTCCCTCTCGTTTTCCCTCTCGCTTTCCCCCTCGCTTTCCCCCTCGCTTTCCCCCTCACTTTCCCTGTCCCTGCCCCTTCTCTTTCCCCGTCCCTGCCCCTTCCCTCTCCCCCTCCCTCCTCCTTGGCTTTCTCCCTCGCTTTCCCCTTCGCTTTCCCCTTCTCTTTCCCCCTCGCATTCCCCCTCTGCCCCTTCGTTTTCCCCTCTCCGTTTTCCGTCCCCTCCCCATGTGGCTCACTTTGCCTCGGGGATTGAGTTATGGGATCATGAAGGCTGGAAGAGTCCTTTAGGATCAGCGAGCCAGCGCTGCGCTGGAGCCCCCCACGCACATGGCTCTTAGACGCCCCCCGGGGATGGGAACTCTGCCGCCTCCGTGGGTAATCCTGTTCCAACGCCTGGCCACCCAAACTGGGAGAAAATCGATATTTTTTTGTGTCTTTGGCACCACGTAGTCTAAAGTCCCTGGGTGGCTGTTGGGTGCTCCCTCCATCACCTCTGTCCTTTATCCCAGCACCCTGTTGGTCCTTGGCAGACCCAGGCCAAGCCCTGGCTCTCTGTAACCCTTTCTTGGCAGAATCATAGAGTCTTATGGGGTTGGAATGGACCCTAAAGCCATGCGCAGGGACACCTTCCAGTGTCCCAGGTTGCTCCAAGCCCCACCCAGGCTGACCTTGAACACTTCTTGGGATGGGGCAAGCACAGCCTCTGCCCTCAGCACCCAGTGCGGCTTTGCCAGGGTCCTTCACCAGCAGCTCGGGGCAGTGCTGGGGATTTGCAGCAGATCTGTGCCCCGCATGAGCTGAGGATTTGTTTCTGTCCCGTGTGTGCTGCCTGCTGCTGGATCTGCCTGGCTGTGACACTGCCCTGTCCCTCCACAGGTGGCACTGCCAGCGCTGTCCCCAACGATGCAGATGGGCACCATCGCACGCTGGGAGAAGAAGGAGGGGGACAAGATCAACGAAGGGGATCTCATAGCAGAGGTATCCTGGGGACGAGGCTGGGCTGAGGAGGATCTCATAGGGGATGTCATAGCAGAAATATCCTGGGGACAAAGCTGGGCTGAAGGGGATCTCTTAGTAGAAATATCCTGGGGATGAAGCTGGGCTGGAGGGGATCTCATAGCAGAAATATCCTGGGGATGAGGCTGGGCTGGAGGGGATCTCATAGCAGAGCTATCCTGGGGACCAGGCTGGGCTGTCTCTCTTGAACTGCATGTCTGGCCTGGGGGCTGTCCCTGCCTGAAGGCAGATTTTAGATCCCATATCCCAATGGATGCTGGTGGGAAGGAGTGACTGTCAGCCTCTCAGAGCTGTTTTGAGGGCAAACTTCCCTAGAGCTGCTGCCTCAGGGTGATTTTTCCAGAACTGTGACCCTGGGGGCCCTGGGCTCACCATTTGCTGTTCTCTCTCAAAGGTGGAGACAGACAAAGCTACAGTTGGCTTTGAGAGCCTGGAGGAATGTTACCTGGCCAAGATCCTGGTGCCTGAAGGAACAAGGGATGTTCCTATTGGGGCCATAATATGTATCACAGTAGAAAAGTATGTATTTTCCTAACCCTTGATGTGAATTCCCCCTCTTGGGGCTTCTGGGGTGTCTTGAGTGAAAGACAGACCGTCACCTGATGGGCTTTGGGGCTCTGTGTGTTCTTCTAGGCCTGAACATATTGATGCCTTCAAAAACTACACCCTGGATTCTGCAGCAGCTGCTGCCCCTGCAGCCTCAGTGCCTCCCCCTCCAGCTGCAGCCCCCTCCCCACCACCTCAGCCTTCTCCTCAGGCCCCTGGCAGCTCTTACCCTCCTCACATGCAGGTAAGAGAGCACTGCTCCTGCTTTAAGGCTTCTTGCACTCTTTTTCTGCCCCTGGCATTGCTGCCTGTGGGGGATTTTGTCATAAAAACTGTCTGGAGAATTTATTAACTGTGCCACACTTGTGGTGTGCTTAGAGCAGGTGTTGGGGGACACCTCAGAAACCTTTTTTAATAAATTAATTTCAGCATCCCGGCTGCTGGTGGAGGAGAGGCTTGTACCTCCAGGGTTGTTGCTTTGAAAAATGAGTTAAATCTGCATTTTTTGGACAGTTGTGGTGTAAAAAGACCTTGTGCTTAGTGTGAGTAGGCTCTGCTCATATCTCAGAGCAGAACTCCAGCCTGTGGTGCTCTGGTGACCACACCAGATGTGTCTGTGGGTGACTAATAATGAATTGTGTTTGGGTATAACCTTTTTGCTTTGCTTGGCTTTTGAAGTGTATCCACGGATGGATTTGAGCACTTTGTGCAGGGGGTTGCTTTGACACCCCTTTGAGAAAGAAAATCTGGAATATTGAACCCCATCCCACATGTGGGAACTGATTTATGTGAGATGTTACTCAAAGTCAGGCATAAAATAATTAATGAATGGCTTCTAAATGTGTGTTTTGGCTACTAAAGTTGCTTTCTTCCCTCTGCTTGCCCCCTCTGCCCAGTTTTGCTCCCCATGTGTGCGTCACAGTGACAAAGTGACTTGCTGCAGCCTTCCTTAGCCTTGCAGGGTGATGGCAGTGATGATAATTTTGATTTATTCATTTCTTGCCCTCTGCTCTTGCTTGGTCTCCTGCTCAGGCCTTGCTAACAGAAGCCAAAGCAGCACAGAGGGACAGCCCTGCTTGGCTGTCATGGAGCCAGACTAGGAGTGCATTAAAGCTGCTTCTTTAGGTTGGCATCATTTCTCAGGAGTCCAGCCTGTGTTGCTGAGGCCTGGGGATGAGCAGGCTCTGACTGTGCTGTGTTCTGTGCCTTCCCAGATCACCCTCCCTGCTCTGTCACCCACCATGACGATGGGCACAGTGCAGAGGTGGGAGAAGAAGGTTGGGGAGAAGCTGAATGAGGGAGACTTGCTGGCTGAGATTGAGACAGATAAAGCCACAATCGGTGAGTCCCCGGCCAAGGTGGGTGAGGTGCCCTTGGAAGGGCCCTGAGCAGCCTCTGCCAGCTCCTCTGGCTGCTCAGGGGGTGGTGCTGTGGGACAGGTTTTGTTAACATCTCATCCCACTGGAGAGCTCCTAAAAGCACTTCTATTTCCTCATCAATCCTTCTTAGCAAGTGCTAAGTTCCCTGCTGGGAAGGGTTCTCCTGCTTCAGCTGCCAGTCTCCAGCAGCAGCAGCACTTGGAGCAGCCCTTGAGCTCCTCAGTGTTGTTTGTTTCTCTCCCCTGCAGGCTTTGAAGTGCAGGAGGAAGGCTACCTGGCAAAGATCTTGGTGCCTGAAGGAACAAGAGATGTGCCCTTAGGAACTCCCCTGTGCATCATTGTGGAGAAGGAGGCTGACATCCCAGCCTTTGCTGACTACCAGGCTGCTGCAGTCACTGACATGAAGGCACCAGCTCCTCCTCCTCCTCCTCCACAGGTAAGGAGAACTCATGGGCACCACTGAGAGGCCTGAGCTGAGCTGTTGTTGACAGTGTGAAGCCCAGGCTTCAACAGGAGTGTTCTGATTTGTGAGTGCAAGGCTGATCCATGTGCTGAGAAGTGATCACTAATTTGCCCTCCAAGACCTACAGCAGGTTTCTTTCATTCTGATCTTTTTCCCAGCTTGTTGCTTGTGCCAGTTCTGATTCCTCATCCTTGAAAATGGGGAGCTCAAGTTCTTTATTTTATTTGGTTTTTTATTCAGCTGACCTCCTTCCCAGTGAGTTTCTGATTTAATTTCTGGGAAGCTTTGTGCACACGAGTCATTATCTCTTGATTGATAATTAGATGGGCCAGTTCTCTTGCTGTGGTTTCCACTGATGGCTTTGATTCTTTGTTAAGGTGATGGCAACTCCTGCAGCTGCTCCTCCTCCTGCCCAGCCTGCTGCTGCTCCTGCTCCAGCAGCCCCCTCAGCAGGGCCACCCCGCAAAGGAGGAAGGGTCGTGATCAGTCCCCTGGCAAAGAAGTTGGCAGCAGAGAAAGGAATCGACCTTACCCAAGTGAAAGGTACCTTTCCTTTCCCCTTCTTTGCTCTCACTGTCAGTTTTCTGTCCCTGTAGATCCATATTGTCCTGTTCTTCCTGACTGCAGCTGTGAACCAGGGGTTGTGTCCAGTGATTCTCTCTGTTGAATAAAACTGAATGAAACTTTGCTTTAGAAGCAAAGCCGTGTTGGAAATAATCAAAATCCTCTCCTGTTTTCCTTTGTCCCTTTCAGGCACTGGACCAGATGGCAGAATCACCAAAAAAGATGTGGAGTCATTTGTGCCATCAAAGGCTGCTCCAGTGAGTAGGCTGGAAATCTGTGGGAAGGGATTTTACAGGCATGGAAAGCTCTGTGGAAGGGCAGTTCCTGCATGGAACTGGCATTGCTGGATTGTGTGGGTGGTGGTGACTGTAAGGTTGGGAAATTTAACCTGCCAGAGACACTGGTGAAGGCTTCTCCCTTTGTTTGTCCCTTTGATATTCCACTGAGAACAAAAATAGTGCGCTGCTAAATCTTCGTGGGCTGAGGTCGCCCAGTCCCAGCTGGTCCAGATTGCTGAAGAGAGGGGGTCAGAAGGAAAGCCAGACCTAGCAAAGCCCAGCCTGTCACTGCTGCCCCAGAAGTGCTCTGATGCTGTGGTTTGTGTTGTCCCTGAGCTGATGGAGGTGTTTTCTGTGTGCTGCAGTTTGGGAGAGCCCCCCAGCACAGCTCTGCTGTCTGTGCAACAACCAGAGCAGGACTGGCTGGGCTGGGAGCTTCACAGCAGCACATCTCAGTGCTGAGCTACTAAATCACTCCATGCTGCATTTAGTAACCAAACAGAGGGGTCAGAAGGAGCTTGGTGGGCACTGGGGAGGTGGAAATGACTGCTGCTCTTTCCCAGGGGCAGCTCAGCCTCAGCACTGAGCTGCAGTTGCCTTTGGGTGCTTCTGGGGTGACGCTGGTGTTCCCTGCAGGCTGCAGCTCCGGAGGCAGTTCCTGGGGTGGCAGCAGCACCCGAGGGGACCTTCACAGACATCCCCATCAGCAACATCCGCAGGGTAAGGGCTCAGTCTGTGCCAAGGCCGCTGTTCTGGCTGGGAGGGTTCCAGGCTGATTTGTGTCCATGCTCTGCACACCCCAGGTCATTGCTCAGAGGCTGATGCAGTCCAAACAAACAATACCTCACTACTACCTGTCCATCGATGTCAACATGGGGAAAGTCCTGGTGCTAAGGAAGGAGCTCAATCAGGTGAGTTCTGGCATCTTGCCTTGGGAAAAAACCATTCTTTTGAGTGCCTTTTGTGGGTCAGTTCTAGATTGTGTCAGAATGAGATTTTCCTCATATCTGCTCCTTCCTGACTTCCCTAAGGGGCTGTTCTGAGCTCTGCTTGGTGGTGATTCATTATTTCAGGTGGAAAATAAAAGGATAGAAAGATTTTTAATAAGAAGAAAGGTAAAAAAATTAGGCAAAAAAATTCCAAGCCAAGTTTGAGGAAAACAAAACATTAACAAAACCTGTGTTCTTAAATTATAAAGGAGATACTTTCACCTTCTAAATTATCCTTGAATTTTAATGCTTGCAAGTGGTGTGATTGTTTTCTAATGTTTCCTGTGAACTGCAGTGACTGCTGTTGTTAATTGGGGTGATGTGTAGGGGACAAACTGACACCTGGAATCTCTTCATTTGCAGGAGGTCTCAGAGAACATTAAGCTTTCTGTCAATGATTTCATAATTAAAGCTTCTGCACTGGCATGCTTGAAAGTGCCTGAGGCAAATTCTTCATGGATGGACACAGTTATTAGGCAGTAAGTTTATGGCATGGTCAGAGCCAGAAACTTCCTTTGTTCATGGCAAAACAGAACTTCTGGGATTTGAGGGAGGGGAAAAATATGATGTGAAGCTGAGAGGTTCTGTTAAAGTGATAACATCTTTGAGTCTAAGGCTGGTGGGAAAGGTGAAATAATTGTCGCAAATTCATGTTAATTTTGGGTTGTCTGGACTGTTTTTATTTTTCCTGTTTGCTCCCTTGCTGGAGTGGTTTCAGCTGCTGTGTGTGTTGCAGGAATCATGTGGTGGACGTGAGTGTGGCTGTGAGCACCCCGGCAGGGCTCATCACCCCCATCGTGTTCAACGCCCACATCAAGGGCCTGGCTGCCATCAGCAAGGACGTGGCTTCCCTGGCAGCCCGAGCCCGGGAGGGCAAGCTCCAGCCTCACGAATTCCAGGTCAGACACCCGAGGTGCTGTTAAACTCTGCTGCTCTTGACTTGTTTGAAAGGAGCAAAGGCTGTTTTGTGATGTTTGAGCCTCGTTCAGTAATCACAGAATGTGCTGAGTGGGAAGGGACCCACAGGGGTCATTGAATGCAGCCCCTGGCCCTGCACTGACACCCCAAATCCCACCCTGGGCATCCCTGGAGCACTGTCCAACCCTCCTGGAGCTCTGGCAGCCTTGGGGCTGTGCCCATTCCCTGGGGAGCCTGGGCAGTGCCAGCACCCTCTGGGGAAGAACCTTTCCTGATCTCCAGCCCAAATTCCCCTGGCACAGCTCCAGCTCTCCCTGGATCCTGTCCCTCCTCACCAAAGAGCCTCCCCTCCTCAGGAAGCTGCAGACTGGAATGAGGTCCCCCCCTCTCCTCATATTCCCACATAAAACAGTTTTTGTGAGTTTGCCCCTGAATGTGTTTGTTTTCTTTTAGGGTGGTACTTTCACAATTTCCAATTTAGGAATGTATGGGATTAAGAATTTCTCTGCCATAATCAATCCACCTCAAGCCTGCATCCTGGCAGTGGGTTCCTCAAAAGAAATACTAGTACCAGCTGATAATGAGAAAGGGTGAGTTTCCTTCTGATCCTGAACTCAAACTCTGAAATCATGCCTCAGTTCCTAACACCTACATTAGATAATAATTTTAAAAACCTTAAAATGTATTGTTGAGACAGTGCTTTCAGTACTTTCTTCAATTTGCATTTAAAGGATGGATCCTGTATTAATATCCCCTTGCTTGGAGCTAAAATTTGATTGGGGCAAGGAGAGCTGAGCTCCCTGCCCTCAGGGGAGCACACAGAGGTGTTTTTAGTGCCTCTGGGAAGTTCCTTCCTTGGTTTTCCTAGAGAAGGAATGAACATGATCTGCTCCCCAGTGCAACTGGGGGAAACATCTGTCACCAGGCACCAGCTGCTATTCCTGGCTCTCCAAGTAGCTTTTCTGCTCTGTAAGTGGCACTGCCTTGCAGAGAGGTGTGTTTTTAACCCTTTTTTTGTTGTTTTTCTCCCAGCTTTGACGTGGCCAGCGTGATGTCTGTCACCCTGAGCTGTGATCACCGTGTTGTGGATGGAGCAGTTGGAGCACAGTGGCTTGCTGAGTTCAAGAACTTCCTTGAAAAGCCAGTAACCATGCTGCTATAATTTAACCATGCAAAGCAGAATTTTCATGGGTCACACTGTTGTGTTTTAAACAAGCTATTTAGACTTTAGTGTTCAGACTTTGAGAGAGTTCCTTTTTTTATTTAAAAAATGTATTATATTATCTGGTAATGTTATTTACCAGTCTGTACAGAAAAAAAAAAGTTTGCAAAAGTGCTTTTCAGAGCAATATTACAGCTACACTGTATTTTTATACAGTTAGTTAACTTGCAAACTCTTCCAAAACAGAGTTAAGCGTCCCAGATTTTAAATAAAACAAAATTATCCTGGCATTGTGCCACCTGCTTCTAAACTCGGGTGCGCAGGGGCTGCACACCAACAGTTTCATGACCTTGGTGTTGTCAGAGCCTGGAATTTCAAACATCTCTTGCCAGGAGCGCAGGTGAGGTGGCCGCAGGAGGGACAAGAGGAGGGGAACTGCCCCATTGCTGTTCTGGGCTGGGAGGTGGCACAGCAGGGCTGGGGACAGAGTCCCAAAGGCCAGCGCTGCTGTTCCAAAATTCCTGTTTGGAATTTGGCTCTGGCCGGGACCTTCTCAGCTCCCTGAGCACTTTAAGGTGAAGGAGCTCTGCGGGCCGTGGGGTCCCAGCTCTGGGGCACCACACAACGTGCTGTGCTGTCTCTCATGGACTCTCACTGCCATCTGCTTCTGCTGTGGAACCTGTGCAGCTGCTGTTCCTGTGGCTGAGTTAACCCCGGGCTCTGGTGCCATGGAAGTCACTGTTTTGCAGAATGTTCAATGTGTGGTGGAAGGCAGTGTAGGCAAATCACACATGCTGATAACCCCAGCAGGGGATGGGAATCATGTGAGGACTGGGATGTTTGGGATTTTTCATTTCAGGCATTCTAACATAGGAAGCTCTGACTTTAGCCACTGGAATTGCAGACCTTCCCTGGATTGTCCATGTTGTCCAACCCCAGTGAAGCTGCAGAATGTGCTCTCCATGTACATATTGTATGTAAGGTGCTTCTCTAGTCTGTTGGACTCGTGTCCAGTTACCCCAGGCATTGTAGCCTGCAAGGGCTGCAGTGCTGAACATTCTGAAATTCCACTTTCCACATGGAAATGTTCATGTAAAAAAAAAGGACAAATGTGCAGTAATGACAGAGTGACCAGGAGAATTAAATAGGGGGGCAGAGTTGAAAAAAAAAGGAAGAAATTGTTCAGGCTGATCCTGTTATTCTGTATATTGTATTAAGTACTGTCTCCTGTAAAATTCTACATAATTCACTAAAGATACTGAAAGAAAATACTGTGGAAATTAAATATTTTTGTGGGAACTATTTAGTGTGTGGTTGCTGTGATGCCTTGCTTAAGCGCAAAAAAAAAAAAGTGCATTAAGATTTTGGATTTTCTTGAATGACCTGAAATACCCTGATTCCAGACTGGCTCTAGTGAACCCATGTTCCATTAAATGTTGGGAATTGACAACTACTAAACCATGTCCCAGTGCTTTTCTCTTCAGCTGTGTGTGGCTTTCCTGCTGTGGCTCAGTGCTCTGCAGCCTTTCAGTCTCACAGTGCGACTCACCCTATTAACCTGAGATGTAATCACAGATCGTGAAAAAGGCCAATCACTTGTTTTTAAAATTTTTAAAAGTTTAATAGTAATAAAATGGTTAAAAAAATAGCAACACGACTAGAGTAATAACAATTTGGACAAATTGAATTAGGACAATATGAGACAATAAAAACAAAGAGTTACGGATGGCCGGGTACCTTTTTCTGGGCATCACAAGCCTGAAAAAGGACCCACATTAACAGAGGATTAACTCTTAAAAGCAACAGCCTGTTGCATATTCATATACTTCATACTTGAGGCATAAAATTCCATTCAAATACAGGATTCTGTCTGGGCAGTGTCAGCTTCTTCTTCTAAATCTTAACAGCGCCTTCAAGGTGGGAAGAAGTTTGTTTCTTCTGATAAAAAGGCAATAAATTCTTTTTCTCTGAAAGATTCGGGTGTCCTGTGGCTGCTGTCTCGCTGCAAGTCCTTTCTTTTAAACAAAGCATCTTACATAGCATAGTTTCTATTTTAACAATTCTTATAACCTAAAACTGTATTTAACACAGCACTTAAAAGAATTAACACAGCATCACTTTTTAACACAACACATATAATATTCATTTTAATATGTGCGAAAAGCCAATCATAAAATACATGCATTTTTCACACAGATCTTTTGCTTTTTGCTGTCTGCAGCTTCCTCTCTGCTCTGCTCACCCGTGGGGCTGTGTGTGACAGGTTGTTCAGCATTAAATACTTAAAGAGAGCTGCTCTAACCATGGCATCCTGTCCGTTTATTTATTTACCAAAAAACCATCACTACTGTCCCTGCAGTAAAGCGTGTGGGCCTTGGTGGTTCTTTACTACAGCACATCACGAATTCTGTAACTAAATATTCAGCTATTCTTTGAAAATTTACAGTCTTGACTCATTTTTTGTGCTATTCCTCCAGCCTTCCTTTTCTGCTTGCATCTCTAAAGGCATTTGAGATATTCACCCCTCATGAGTAAAAAGTGAATTAAAAATGCCCTTAACCCCACTCCTACCAAAGATTTTCACTCTGGGATTTTGTTGTATAATCTGCCAAAACTTCAAGAAATCTCAGTTGTTTTCCCAAGCTGTGTTTGTGCAGAAGTGTCTTACAACAGCTTTGCTAAATGCTGCCTAAGAATATCCAGGATTACGGAAAACAATTAATTAAAAGGCAATTTAAAAAATAAATTATAAATAATACTCAAAATTGATTAAAACTATTTAAAATGTTATTAAAAATATTACTTAAATTTAAACCATTACTTAAAATTGAATTTAAGCCATTCCTTGAATTTGAATGATTACTTAAAATTGAATTTAAACCATTACTTAAATTTTATTAGTTAAGTAATTGATTCAAACTACTAACGAGTTCTATCGTTTCCAGCATTACCCAGCCACAGTCTTTCTGGCAATTTCTGCGTTAGTTTGGGGTAATTTTTTATCCAAAAAGAGCATTTCTTTAGAGCAGCCACCTGCTGTCC
>NW_005054447.1:114681-116894 GCF_000277835.1 Geospiza fortis
GCCGCCCGCGCCCAGCGGGGCCTGCGGGGCCGAGCGGGGCGGCCGGGCTGCGCGGGGGACACCGTGAGGGACATCCCGGGCTGCAGGGACAGCGCCGGAGTGCGGGTACAGCCCCAGTGTGCGGGGACATGGCTGTGTACGGGACATCCCGGGCTGCGGGGACAGCCCGGCGGTGCCAGCCGGTGATGCGGGAACACCCCGGTGTGCAGGGAACCCTTTGTGCCCCGCAGAGCGGCAGCGTTGGGCAGAAAGCAAAGGAGTTTGGTAAATCCGCCACATCCTCAGGGTCACTTTTGGTTTAACGCCGTTCCGGTTTTCCCCGAGTTTCTGTTTCACCCGAATGTCTGTATTTACTTTAAAAGTAACAAATCGCTAATGGGTTTTGTTGTGTTTTATTTGTTGCCCTCTGTATGTGCTTTTAATTGCATGAAACAATTTGAGCTTTGTGTGCACAGGCAGGATTTTAGTGCAAGGTTAAGCAACTCCATTAAGTTTAGCAGACTGTTTCATGAATCATAATTCAGCAGGTCTAACCAGCACCAGGAATTTCTCTTTGGGATACAGATATGTGTAAATAATCCTTTGTTTGGGGATGGTAGGAAAGGCTGTGAGTTTCCTTACCAGGAGTGTTGAGGTGGGTGCTGCATGACTGAATTTCCTCTGATGTTCAACTCATTTCTCTTCCTGTGACTTTCAGCTTCAGGAAGAGACAGAAATGTGGAAAATAAGGGAGTGGGAGAAGCAGACAGAAGAGACTTACTGGAAAAGGCAGAGCAGAATGCTGTCAGACACCTCCAGGTGAGATACACCACAGAAATACTGATTTTCTCCTTAACGACTCCATGGAAAGAGGTCAAGCCTCAGCTTAAGCCTGATCTCAGTGTGTTGGTTGAGATGTGACACGTTGGAGGTGCTGGGTGAATGAGGGGGTGAGTGAGGGGGTGAGTGAGGGGTTTCTGGGGCTCTGGGAGGTGTTCCCCACCTGAGTGAGGGGTTTCTGGGGCTCTGGGAGGTGTTCCCCACCTGAGTGAGGGGTTTCTGGGGCTCTGGGAGGTGTTCCCCACCTGAGTGAGGGGTTTCTGGGGCTCTGGGAGGTGTTCCCCACCTGAAGGTGCTGTTCCCTCTCCGCAGCAGCCGCATGCGCAGCGACGGCTTCGACGAGGAGGGGCACAGGGCAGACTGGAAACCCAGGAACCCACAGCTCCTTGACCTGGTGGAAGATGATCTCCTCAGGGCCAGATCCTGGAATAAAAAGCTGTATGAATGTGAAGCCAACATGCCAGACAGGTCTGTGGGGGAATTCTGTGTTCTGGGGTTGTAATTAAAACATGTTTTTGGAGCCCTGTACCAAAAAATGACACGTTTCTGTTTGGTGTGTGCTGTGATGAAATAGAGCTTCAGCTCATTTTGAGAATGAATAACGTGTACAGACTTCTGCCATGTCACAGAATAACCAATTTGAGCTCATCTGTGGAGTTTCTAAGACACACTAAGCACCAAAAGCCCAGCCCTAAACTTAATATTTATTACTCTACCCAAGAAGCTTAAAAAAATCTCAAGAAACACAAGTCCAGGGTTGGATTTAAAGAAATCAGAGTTGTGGTTTGAGAACATAAGGTGTATTTCAATAGCACCAACCAAATCAGTCCTGTTTCCTTCCTGTCCAAACTTAGATTCATTCTGTGGCTCTGCCTTTTCAGAATTGCATTTTTATTCTCAAACACGTTGTCTGTTTTTAATGGATGGTTCTGCTTTCTTACAGATGGGGGCACAGTGGATACAAAGAGTTGTACCCTGAAGAATTTGACACAGACAGGTAAGGCAGACACCCTTACTGATGGATCCAGAATCTGCCTTCTGACAAGTTCTGCAGGGAATTTTACAAACTGAGTTTTGAATTTTGAATAGAGATCATCCTGAATGCGAAGCCTTACTGTTAAAAAACTCAAATCCATTAACGTGGTGTGAGTCTTCAGAGAATCTTTTGTAGTAATTAAGATATTCAGGTTTAGCTGGAGTTACCAAAATCGATGAGTCTGGGAGGTAAATAAATTCTTGTAGTATCCTGGAGAGTGGAAAAGCAAGATTTTAAGACAGAATTAATTATTTTTTAACCTACACCTAGCAGAATCATCAATATTTTTCAGGCTTACAGATTGGATATAAATGAGTTTCATCACTCAGTGGCTTCCAGTTCACCTCCTTCTCTTCTT
>NW_005054447.1:116957-118724 GCF_000277835.1 Geospiza fortis
ACCTGGGGAAACAAACAGCCCGTGAGTCCCACAAAAGGAAAAAAACCAAGAAATCCCACAAGAAGAAGCAAAAAAAACGCTCACACAAAAAGAGGAAGAAAAAGAAAAAGGAGCAGGAGAGAAGTTCCACAGATTCCTCCCGGGGGGAGAGCGAGGGCTCAGCAGAGGAGACTCCGAGCGCCCGGAAAGGAAAACACAAGCGCAAGAAAAAGCCCAGGAAAGTGCCTGCCAAGGAACCTACCTCTTCTTCTGGGCAGGAGAGTGACTTTTGCCATGCAAGCAGCTCCAGCACCAGCAGCTCTGAGGACACTGAATCCGAGGGGAAGAAGGAGAAGCGGCCCCCACGGAAGAGGAAGAAGCGGCACAGCTCCGTGCCCGAGAGGCCGAGCGAGGTGCCCGAGAAGAGGAGCAAGAGGAAGAACTGGAAGGTGGCGGGGGATGAGAAATCTGAGGACAGCTCTGATGAGGACTGAGGGGTCTGGGTGCAGCTCAGAGCAGGAGGGGAGGGCAGAGGCAGCTCTGTGTCGCTCAGCACTGCTCCAACACTGGTTTACACACACGCTGCCAGCCCACAGGGAGCAGCCTCGGGCTCGCCAGGCAGCACTGCAGGACAGCACCTACCTGGCCCACAGGTGGGCTCATCCTGCCAGCTTGGCTGTGATCAGGTTGTTTTGTTTCTTAAATTATGTTTGAACAGATTGCTCTTTGGCTCACCAAAACAATGGCCAGCAGGAGAGAGGACAGGCTGGTAAATCAAGTTGGTAACAGGAAATGTCACTGTAACCCCCATGGTAGTTTTGTCTTCCCATCCTCCACCAAAAGCAGAGCTGTGGGGGCATGCACAGGGTCAGCTGGACACGGAGGGGAGCTGAGGGAATATTCCCATTCCAGCTGGAGGGCAGTGACTTCTTCTCTAATGGTGAAAAAAGCCAGCAGTTTGTTTGGTTTAGACTCCTGTCCAGAGCCTGCCATGGGCTGGCCACTGTGTCCACCTCCCTTCCTCCTCCGTGGGGATGCTGAAAGCATTTGTGCTGACACAGAGGCCTTGGTGGGTGTTGTGTCCTGTCTCTGCTCTGCCCAGTGTGTTACTGGAGAAACTGGTACCAGGCCATTCTCCCTGCAGCGAACAGCCAAGCCTTTTAATAAAATAAATAAATCCAGATGTGTTTGATGCTTTAGTCATTGTTCTGGAGCAAAGCCCGGGGACAGAGCACAGGCCTGCGAGTCTGGGTGGTGCCTGTGTTCTCCCTGTGCTGTTTGTTTCTGCTTCACCACACTTGCAGGAGATGAAATCAGGGCACTTGGGGGATGTGTGGGGTGATTGTTGTGTCCTGGACAAGCACAAAATAGTGCCAGCAGCCCTAAATCCTCATTCCAAGCTCCGATTGCTGTTCCTTTTTTCCCTTCAAGTGGAAAGAAAAACGGGATATTCACGGAGGTCTTTCTGGTGTGTACCAAGGTTTTGCAGTAGTGAACACACCTGGGTCTGCTGCGGGTGTTGCGGGGTTTAAGACAGAATTCTAGAATTACAGAATGGTGGAAGGGAATTTAGAGATACTCCAGTTCCCTGAGCACCACACCTTCCACCAGGATGCTCCAGCCTGTCCTTGGGCGCTTCCAGGGATGGGGCAGCCACAGCTCCTCTGGGCAGCTGTGCCAGGGCCTGCCCGCCCTCACAGCGGAGGGTTCCTCCCCAAAATCCCACCACCGCCGCCTCTGGCGTTCGCATCCTGCCCGCGGAGCTCCGCGGCGGCGGCCGCCCGGCCG
>NW_005054447.1:119219-127020 GCF_000277835.1 Geospiza fortis
CGCGACAGCCACGGCCCGCCCCGCCAGGGACACGGTACGGCCCTGTCTGTGTGTGTCTGTCTGTCTGTCCGTGCTGGTGTGCGGGGGTCTCGTTTTCCCGGGATCAGGACCCCTTTTCCCATCCCTGGAGCTGCTGAATCTGAGCGCTCGGGTCTAGCTCAAGGCATCCTGCCCATGGCAGGCATTGGGGTTAGATGATCCTTAAGGTCTATTCCAACTTCTGAATACTCTGTGATTTTGTCAAGAAAGGGCTGTAAAGGACCAGATTTTGGCTCCTTTGGGTCCTTCAAGGCACCATCAGCAGTGCAGGGAGCAGAGGTGACAGAGGTAGTACCTGATGGCCATATAGGGACTTAAAAACAAGATGAACTTTAAGGTCCCTCCCATCCCAAACCAGGCTGAGTCTATAATTTTTTGAGCCACTCTAGGAGGTTTTAAGTGGCAGCTGTAACCAAGAACAGAAGAGATTTACACATGGTGTAGTGGTTTTCTTGCTGTCCTGTTGGGTGATGTACCATTATGGGTGTTACCAGCGAAGGAAAAAATAATCCTAAATGCCCACTGATTTAAGGGAAAAATTGTGAAATGCTGAGCGTTGTTAGATAGGGCAGTAACTGTGCAGAGATGTTATTTGTGATAAATAATGGTGCAGTTGTGGTGCCTCAGGCTGTGAGGAGTGTGGGTACCCTCCCCTTCAGCAGCACTGTTACCAGTTAATAGCACTTCAGTTTGCACTTTGCCCAAGTCCAAACTTCAGATCCTTTGCTTTCCTTGTCTTGTCACTTTCTAAATTTCTTTTCTCCATGCCAAAACAAAGGAAACCATTTACATTTTGGTTTAGGTGCATGGATATCTGTGTGTTAGTTGAGCACTTTGGGGCTGTTGCATTGATAATTTCACAGAGTCAGTTCTTGATGGTCTCAGCCTGGGCTGGTGCTCCCGTTGTGTTCCCAAGCATTGCTCAAGCAGGGTTTTGGTTTGCAAACTCTCCAGATGTCAAAGCCATCCAAGCCAGCCATCCAAGGGCTGCAGAGCCCTTGGCAGAGGGGCTTTTTCCTGAGGATGTCTCTCCTTGCAGGCGGTTCCAAGGCTGCATCTCTGCACTGGACAGGGGAGCGAGCTGTCAGTGTGCTGCTGCTGGGGCTGCTCCCCGCAGCCTACCTGTGCCCTGGACCAGCTGTGGACTATTCCCTGGCTGCAGCCCTCACCCTGCACGGCCACTGGTAAGCACAGCAGGGCTCAGCTCCCAGCACAGCAGCTTTGGTGCCTCCAAACCTCATCCTGGGCTAGTGTAAAGCAAGGGAAAAGTCCTTGGTCTCCACGTTCGGTGGCAGGAATGGTCGTACTTTGGTCTTCCTTTTTGTCACTGTTCTCTCAGTCAGAAAAAGAATCCATAAAAGCTCTGTAGTATCTCAACCTTAAGAGCACTTCCTTGCCCCTGGAAGTGTAGAATCCTGGATGTTTTTAGCCCATGGAAGAACCAGTGTTGTGTGAACAGAGGGAACAGAAAGAGGACAGATTTGTATAAAAATAATATAAAAATATTCTGCCTCTAAAGCTCTGTGCACTGGCTTTGTACATCTCAGTGGTGATGAGATGGTCATCTCATCCATCTCAGGGGTTCTGCATAATAAAGAGCTCACAGCAGATATTCCACTAAGGAGACCTGGATGATTATTTCCTTTATTCCTGGATGGATGTTTGCTCAGTGTAGTTCTGCTGTGATCCTTAATGAGAGCAGGGACAGGGCTAATTAGGAGTGGATCGAGCTACGTGTTTGGCCAGGCTGGCAGCACCCACCTTCCTCATGTGATCCTGGTTTGGGAGTTCCTTGCCACAAGGATAAAACAGATTTTTGTGGTACTTTGGGCATGCCAGGTTTTCTTAAACATCAGTTTTGCCCTTAGGAATTTGTGCCAGGGATTCTTGCACTTTCCTTGCTCTGACTGGGAGCTTTTTCCCAAAACAAGCATCCCGTGTCTCGTGTTGCTGGATAGTTCAAATCTGGACAGGAGTTCACTTCCAGATGTAGAAAAAACTGAAAATGTGCTAATTTCTTTGGTTGCCACTCTTCTAATCTAAATGAGTACCCAGGAGTGTTCTGTGTCTTTGTGGCAATGGCTGGTCCCAGATATTTCCTTGCTTTTCCTCTTTTCCAGTCCTTGGAAGTCAGATAAGAAGGCAGATTCCAAGGATTCTGTTTGGAGAGCTGTGGTCAGCACTTGTTTTCCTCAAGAAAACTCTGAGCCAATCTGTGTATTTTCAATAGAATCTGGAATGTTTTGTTTTGTTTTTGAAATAGATTTTTCCTCTTTCTGTGTGGGAGCTGAGCATTCTTCAGGAAAGGCTGATGGCGGCAGGGGAAAAAAGCCAGTTGGCAGAACGGGGGACACAAAGAGGATGGATTTCAGTGAGTGAACTTTGCTGATTTGAGCTTTTTTCCCTTGTTTAGGGGTCTGGGCCAGGTAATTACTGATTATGTGCACGGAGATGTCCCCATTAAAGTGGCCAACACGGGGCTGTACATCCTGTCTGCCCTGACCTTCGCTGGCCTCTGCCACTTCAACTACCACGACGTGGGCATCTGCAAGGCTGTGGCCATGCTCTGGAGCCTCTGAGGAGCCCCAGCCCCGCCACACACGATTGTCCTCTGCTGCCTCTGCTTCATCAGCTTGTGAGCAACATCCTGCACCACAAAGGAACAGCCAAGGGTCCCCAGTGAGCCTGCAGGGGGCTCAGAGCTAGTTTAGAATATATAGAGGAAAAACAGGTTTAAATACAGATTGATCTGGAAGATGTCCAGTGAGATGAGTGGATTCAAGCTGCGCTGTAAATTGGGATGGATGAATGAATTACGTCAGTGGCAGATTTGCATAGCTGAAGGGAAGTCCCCTTGTAATACCAGCTTTAATGAGTGTTTTTCTAACTGTTGGTTGGTTTCTGTGTTCTGTAAAACAAGCTTGGCTTGTGGAAAACTGAACTGCTTCTTCTGACATCAATGTGTAAGGCAGACCCTGTAACTCTTTGGACCCTGGAAGCTGATGTAGAAAAGGGAATACTTTTTTTCTTAATCCATGCAGTAAAGAATTTACAGAAATTTTGTGTGTGCTTCTGAACCATTTTTACTGCTTTTGGGTTGCCTAAAATGTTTTCTCTGTTGATAGGTCTGCTCTGCCTTACTTCATAAAATGAAGAATGTTTGTATGAATTAATACTTAGAGGTGACTTAGACTTGAATTAACACAAGGATAATTAATGTCCCTTAGAAAACACAGCAAGAATAAAAATATTTATGCAGATTGATTTTAGGAACATTTGACTTTCAAGGTTTTTATATTCATCTGCAACACTTTTTTGAGGTATATTTTCTAAATACTCCGGTCTGTATTGTCCTGTGTGACAGAAAATGAAGAGGAGGCTGAGGGAATGTTCTGTTCTTTAAGGGATTTTTTAGGGGGGAACTGAGGGTTTGAACTTTCTGCTTTATCCTGTCTGACTTTCACAGTGCTGAGGAGTGGAAGACTCTTTCCACACTTATGGTACTTTTGTGGCACTATTAATAGTGAGAGGAAGAGAATTTGTGTTACCATCTGTGCCTCTGCAATGAACAGAACGACCACGTCACTGTTTGGATTCTACAAGACTTTGAGGCTTTTTTTCTTTTTAATGTGGGTTGGAAATTTTATTTATTAGCAAAAGCAGGTAGCTGGCCAATTTTTTGATGGTGTTGTGGTCAGAATGGAGCTGTGGTCTGGTTTAAATGCCAGCATGTGTTACTTTAGTGCCAGGAGGAGGAGCAGGCAGATGGTGAGTCATGGGGAAGTCCCTGTGGGCAAGCTGAGGGTCTCTCATGGAAGCGTCTGAGGTTTCCTCACACAGGATGCAGCTGGATGTGCTGTTTAAGCTGCTTGGGTGAGGAATTAATTGTCTGAGAGGTTTGGCAATGTAGAAGTCCAAACCTAATGCAAAAGCTGTTGGGTTGACATTAAAGATTTTAGGGATTTAGGCATTAAAGATTTTAGGGATCAAATTCTGCAGGTCTGCACTGACATTATTGTTTCTTCAGTGTGTAGTTCTCTTCTGTCTGACTGGAAAACATGCCTGGCCTTTTGCCAAAAACTTGCATTTATTTTTTTTAACGACTACTGACAGTAGTTAAAACATAAAACTGACTTGTTTACGATAAAGAAAGACTAAGGTTTTTTTTCTATAAAAAAACAAACTATTTTAAAACTGTTGAAGTGTTCCATCATAGGCTGTGATTTTCATTCTGACTGAACTTACATAAACTCATCTTCATGGTTTCATCCACTTCATCTTCTGACAGTTTCTTAAGGATTAATTTTCTCAAGTACCCTTCTTCCTCAAAGGCCAAGAACATTCCTCGTTCCATGGAGTATTCAAACTTAAATGCTTGGGAGCAGCAAGATGTAAATGTCTTTTTGAAAAAGATGATGTTGCTTTCACCAGGAAGTTCTTTGGGAACTTCTCCTTCCTGAGGAAGGAAAAATGGAGCAGGTTAATCCCAGCACAAGCCATGACCAATTTTATTCCAGCTCTGAATAAAATTAATTCTGCCTGTTGGATTTGTACAGATGAGGAGAGGGAAGCAGATCCTTACCTTGAACCTGACGATCACTTTTCCACATTCCCTCTCACAGCACATGTAATAACTCTTGTTTTCCACTTGGACACTGAAGGCCACGGGCAGCCCAGCTAAGGGCGTGGTGGTTTTGTAGCAGTGAATGCTGAAATGCATCCCTTTGCCTGGAAATAAATGGGTTCTTGTTGATAACCTGCTCCAAGGGAGCTGCAACAACTGCATCCACTGGTGCTTTACCATTCCCCTGGCAGCTCTGGCTTTTCCTGAAAAACTTGAATTTTTATGGTTTCTGGTTATGCTTTATGCAATCAGGCAATAACCAGGGTGCACCAAGGTCACCAGGCAGGAACTGAGACTGGCATGTGGAAGTGGCTATCTGTAAATCAGAGCATGGCTGGATACACGTGATCCAGAAATAAATATGGGCAATAAATAGAGTTGTAAATAAATTGCTGAAGAACCCCAAGAAGTCAAAGCCAAAACTGTAAGTTTATAGCTAGTATTATTAGAAGAAAGACCTTTTAGTGCTAATACATTGTCTGAATTTTAAAGTGATTTTTTGTAATCCAGCATAAGAAAAAGGGGGAATTAAGAATTTTGTGATCAGAGCCAAGCAAAAATCTTAACAGCCCTTTTTCTGCATGTGATATCCTGCAGGCTTTGGTCTAACCCAGAAACCTCATCCATCACCAATGCCCAAGACACAAAATTTCACTCTCAGCTTAGTTTTCTTCTTGCAAATGAAGTTTTAAGTCATTACTCTCAGTCCCATCACTGAGTGGATGATCACAAAGAACAAAACCACCTGCAGGACAAAGCAGCAAGGCAGTGGGGATGGTTTCTGCTTGTTTGGAAATTACCAGATTGCATCTCCTGGTCTGTCACGTCCTCAAAGGCTGCCACGTTCAGGTCGGGGCGCACCACCAGCAGCTGGCTGTTCACGTTCCTCAGCACTCGGTGCAAAGTCTTTTCCTTGCACAGGGCATCACACTCCAGCTCTGCAGGAATAATCAAGCAAAATTCTGCATATTTCAGCTGTTGTCTCCTCACATCTTGACAGTTAATCCTGGCATTATGGATGTCACGTGAAAGGAGTTCTGGGAATGACATCAAACTCATCATCTTTTACACCTCTGCTTGAAGCAGATTTCCAGAATCCAAAGTTTAGCTATATAAGCAGAGATTTATTTATAACAGAAATTCATTTATATAGAATTATTTATTTACAGATATTTTATTTATAAGGAAAGCTGCTGTGTTAATGAGAATTCAGAAGCATCAGTTCTCTTTTGCCCAACAATTAAAAGTGCATTGAAAGGTGCTGTCAGGGAAGCCACCACCCTTTGTCTTAAGAGGAATTAAAGCAACATCAGCATCACAAGTGATGAGCTGTAGCTCTGTTTTTTTTATTTTTGCAGCCACTCTCAGTGTGAAACTTGTCCTCTCTGGATTAGTAGGTATGAAATGAGTAACAAAGTCATAAAAGATGAGTTCTCAGCTTACCATCGTCGTCTTGGTTCCAAGTGAGCAGTGAAAAAAAGGAAAGAAAAACAACATTAAGCTCTGCCCCCACAAAAGAAGTCACTTTGTGCCCAGGCAGCCACCTACACATTCCCACAGCCCAGTGCCACCAAGGCTGAGCTGCTCACAACAGACAGGATTTATCTGTCAGCAAAACAAATGAAAACCCAGTCATTTGAGAACTGAGTCACCACCAAACCAGAGGTATGCAAAATGCTTTTTTAGGGTTATTTAAGGGTGAGGAGGTCACTCTAAGCCTAAAACTGAGGAATAATTGCATGCAAATTTTTGGTTTTATCAGTGCCTTCAAGTGAGCAAAAAGACTAGAAGAACTCGTTCCAAATTGCTTTTAAAGAAGAAACTGTTTTCTAGCTGACTTTTACACAAGATCGGAAATTACTCACTCACTCCAGGTCCACACCCCAGTATTCCAACAGTTCTGAATGTCCTTTCCCAGAGCTTTTTGTAGAAGCACCAAGTATTCCCCTGACTCAGCTACTTGGCTAGCAACACTTAAAACTGAAGCTTATGGGGGAAATTAAGTGAAATCAGACTGACAAAGGAATTGTGTTAAATCAGTATTCAAACAGAAAAGGTTATTAAATGCTCTAATTACCTTCAAAATAGAGGCAGAAATTTTTTCCAAGTTCTACTGCATGCACCAGAATCTCTTCAGCACTCATCTTCACCCTGCCCACAGCACAGGGAGAGGAATCAGAGTTAAGCTTGATGCCTCTTACCCCATAAAGGGATAAAAGCTCGGTCTGCACACGCTGATCTCACCAGGTTCCCCCAAGAAAAGCATGAGCTTCCAAAATACCCCAAAGTTAGAACCCATTTCTGACTGCCCCTAGAAAGGACACCTCTTGCAGTAAAGATAATAAATGTCTTAAAACCAGGTGAACAATGGGGAGATCTGGCTCTTGCACGGGGATTTGATTGTGCAATCAAAATACCCAGCTGACTCCAAAGCTTTTTCACCAGATGAAAATGACCTTTTATACAAAAAGTGAGCAATATAAAGATAAGTAAACACGCACACCCAGAGGGATTAGGGTGGGAATCACTGCAGTTTTCTTTGTTCCTGTAGCAAAGCACTTTAATTAATGTATTTGAGAGTGATTTTTTTTCTCTTTGTATTTCACATGGGTTTTATGTAATTGTAGCTGTGCAGAAAAGACAGCAGGCTCCCAGCAGAATCTTTTTGTTTGCAAACATGCACATTCACACCTTGGAAACGAGATACCACAACATCCAACCTTGCACGTCTCATTCTTAGCACATTAACCTCAAAACCTTCTGTTATTCTAAAACCCAGAGGCAAGCAGAGGCAGAGGAATAAAGGAAAAAGTGGCCCTTGGTTTAATGGGTAAAACAAAACGACTGTGCTTCTTCCCTTGATCATAGAATCAAAAACGTTGGAAAAGACCTCCAGGATCATAAAACCCAACCCTGAGTAACAAAAGATGATTACTTAGACCTTTTGCCGAGGACTGTTTTCAGACCTTTTACCCTTTGAAAGGAACGGCAGGAGCTGGAAGGAGTTCCTGACTCGGTCGTGGAATGACTCACCCCGGGAAGCCGCAGGGATGCGGGGCGGGAGCAGAGGTGGCTCTCGGTGGTCCTTTCTGGCTCTTCGGGGGTCCTTTCTGGCTCCGGGTGGTCCTTTCTGGCTCC
>NW_005054447.1:127416-153310 GCF_000277835.1 Geospiza fortis
AGTGCCGGCCTGGGCGCGGAAACCTCCCGAGTGCAGGAGCGGCTGCATGGGAGGAGTTCATGGACGGGGAGAACGCCCCGCTCGCATCCCGCTGCCTATGGGGAGGAACGCTGGAGCTGCAGCGATGGGACGGGCCCTAAAAACCCGGGCAGCCAGCTTGGGAACGAATTATTGCCCAATGTCTTGGTTTACGGCAAATTTCCCACAGCCTTTGGGGAGGAACGCTGGAGCTGCAGCGATGGGACAGGCCCTAAAAACCCGGGCAGCCAGCTTGGGAACGAATTATTGCCCAATGTCTTGGTTTAGGGCAAATTTGGCACAAAACCTCTAAAGGGGTTTTCTCTATAAAGCAAATTTAAGTGGCCTTTCTTCTACTAGGTTTGGAAAAAAAGATTTCTTTGAAGAAAAGTGGAAAAAACCTGTTTATTTCACAGGCAAAGCGTTCACTAGCACATAAAATGAGCAATATTAAACAATAAAACTTGCTGCTCCAAAAGAGATGACAAACTCATAAAAGTCCCCTCCGTGGGCTGTAGCTTGGCTCACTCAGTCTCTTATCAGTCTCTTATCAGTCCCCCTGGTGCTGGAAATGCTGCGGCCCAGGCCCAGCCTGGTGGGCTATAGGTGCTCTTCTGGATGTTCAATCCAGAGCAGGTTTAAATATGTCTAAAGAAAAAGAAAAACCACATTCCATGGAATTCCTCTTCCTCAGCTGGCTAAAAAACTAACTAAAAACAAAGGAGAGCTCTGTCCTGCTGTCTGTCCATGCTGCAGACAGCACAGTCCAGGAGCTGGAATGTGGACGAGTGCAATTTCTGAAAATAAACTCTGCGCTTCTTGTCTCCCCTCTCTGCTCTCAAAACCAGCCTTAAAGGTGCAAAACTTATTTCTGGGCTAAACAGAGAACTGGGGATACGAGCACCACAAAGTCCCCCCAGTTTGTTATATCTCCGTGCCTGGATTTGCTGTTTCTGTGGCTGGTCACAATTTAGGGCACTCCTCATAAAAGTCCCCTCCGTGGGCTGTAGCTTGGCTCACTCAGTCTCTTATCAGTCTCTTATCAGTCCCCCTGGTGCTGGAAATGCTGCGGCCCAGGCCCAGCCTGGTGGGCTATAGGTGCTCTTCTGGATGTTCAATCCAGAGCAGGTTTAAATATGTCTAAAGAAAAAGAAAAACCACATTCCATGGAATTCCTCTTCCTCAGCTGGCTAAAAAACTAACTAAAAACAAAGGAGAGCTCTGTCCTGCTGTCTGTCCATGCTGCAGACAGCACAGTCCAGGAGCTGGAATGTGGACGAGTGCAATTTCTGAAAATAAACTCTGCGCTTCTTGTCTCCCCTCTCTGCTCTCAAAACCAGCCTTAAAGGTGCAAAACTTATTTCTGGGCTAAACAGAGAACTGGGGATACGAGCACCACAAAGTCCCCCCAGTTTGTTACATCTCCATGCCTGGATTTGCTGTTTCTGTGGCTGGTCACAATTTAGGGCACTCATCCCTGCAGCTTGGGGGGTAAATTGAAGAGCCCCAACTTGTGAGGGTTGTAAAAACACCCTCACAAAATGCCCACATCAAACCCAAACCCAAGTTCCCAGGACATTCTCTCAGCTGCTCACATGCCTTTTACTGCTCCTGGAGGCAAAAAAAACCAAAACAAAACAACAAACCAAAAAACAACAAAGATCACAGGGATGCGTTAATATCTGTATGATAAACATGAGGAGGTGGTTTTGAGGTTAAAAGCTGCCTCTCTTACTAATAACCCTGGATTTTGGCTGGTTTAGCCAAAAACATTTTTCAAAAATTAATGCTGTACTACTAATTTATCATTTAAGTTTAAATATACATTCAGATAATTATTTATTTTGTATTAGCTGTTGGCACTGATATTTTTGGCCAATTGATATTCCATACAAAGCTATCAGGAAGAAGGACTTGGTCTTTCATGTCAGCCTTTGAGAACCTTAAAATTAAATTAGTTCACTGAACACACTGAATAAAAGGTATTTCCTTATCCTTTGTGCACATATTTGCATTTTTCAGGACCAGATCTAACTCACACAATGGCTTTTGTGGTACAGTTTAGACTTTTCATTTCTACTGGAATTTAATATCTCCAATCTTAGAGGAACTGCAACTACTTTTAGAGTAATGGTTTCGATCATTTTGCTCAAGTTTTAAAGGAACTGAAACTCCAGTAAGAGTGAACTCTCTCCTCTTAGATAATTTACTTTTAAATGTTTTAATGTTACTTTTAGTCCTAGTTTTATTTGTAGACTATCATATCCATAAGAAAATGGAAATGAAAATTCAGATGTTTAATTTGTTTTACTCCAGGTGGTCTGGTAGTAAAAGCTATTACCATGACAAATGAAGTGAACATCTTAAGAATATTTTCCTAACATGTTCTGTCATATCTGTTTATTAATGTTTTGATAGTAATGCTAATAACATAATTATATATGAGATATCCGATAATTAAATGAAGTGGGCTATGGCTGCTTATTAAAAGTTGTTTCTATTTTGAGGAAGTATTTAGTTCTTGTTCCTTCAGGAGTTTGATTTCTCATGCTGATATTTTAATTTCTTCTGTGGATGATGTATGTAAGATTCAGGTCCTTTCCTGTCTTCAAAAGAGAAAATAGAAAAAGAAAGAAAAGAAAAAAAAAAGGAAAAAAAACCCAAGTCAGAGGCAAACTTTACATAACTTTACATGCCATAACTTTAATATATCATACTCACATAATATAGCATAACATAAGTTCCCATCTTGCAATGATTTATTTAACTCCTGTGAACAAAGGTTCACATACAGCAGTGAAACACAGCCTCGGGAAATCTACAATTTTATTCTCCACTCAGGAGCTAGAGAGAGAAAATATGGTCTTGGTAGCCCTGTGTTGTGGTGGTGTTACTCATTTTGGTGTTACTCATTTTAGTGTTACTCATTTTAGTGTTTTTATGCGTTTTTAGCTTTTACTCATTTTAGTGCTGTTACTCATTTTAGCGTTTTTACTCATTTTTAGTGCCTGGTCGCTCCAATTGCGCTCATTTCTGGCTTGTTTCTTTGAGGCAGATCCATCGCGCGTGAGACGCATTCCAAGGATTTCGTTTAGAAGGTGAAATTTGACGGGAAATTTGATGAACCTCTCAAAGTTTTAATTAATCGAACGGCTCGGGCCGGAGCCGCTCCCTGGGCCCTCAGGGCGCGCCTCGGGCCGCTCCTGCTGCTGCCCAGGGTGGCACCGGGGTGCTGCCAGCCCTGAGGGGAACGAGTGTCCCTTGTGTCCCTTTTTTCCTGTCCCTTGTGCCCTTTCTTGCCCCTTGGATCTCTTGTTTCTCGTCCTTTGTCCCCTTTCCCTTGTCGCCACAGTCGCGGCCCCTCACGGCCATTGCCCGCCCGCCTGAAGGGGAAGCGGCGGGGCCGGGGCGTCCTGGGCGCCTCGGTGCCCTCAGGCTCTGGGGGCAGCAGAAATGTTTAAATCCCCTCGGATATCGAATTTAATTACCTCGGATATCGAATTAAATCCCCTAGGATATCGAATTTAGGCCGGCCCGGGACTCCCCGCCATTCCCCCGCCGTCTCCAGCCTTTGAGGCGCTGCCTCCCCCCCGGGCGGGGCGCCCCTTTACCTTTGAAGAAGAACCAGCTGCACGTTTTACAGGTTTTTATTTAAACATTCTTCCCAGCGTGACCTCTCAGCAAACACCTCGTGCTTTTCGTGAGGCAGCCATGGCGAGCAACTCGCAAAAAGCAGATAAAAATAGAAATAAAAGCAAAAAGATGGAGGTGAGTGGTGCTGTGTGAGGGAGGACCCCCCATCCCCTGTCCTCCTCTGGACTGAAGGAACAGACATCCACGGCACTTTAGGGACGTTTAGGGCAGCAGAAATTACTTTTTCAGTGTGAGGAAACTGCAGTTTCTATGAGGGCTTCAAGCCCAACAAAATTGGGTAAGCACTGGGATATATTTATGTAGAACTTCTTGAGAGCGAGATTCTGAAGTGCACCAGCTTTTACTGTGCTATATATACAACATATATCAGTATATAGATATAAATATGTGTGTATATATATATATATAAATATGTGTATATAGAGAGATCTCAATCTGGTACTTCCACCCACTCCCCAAGATGCTCATGATACTGTGAACCCACTTGCATTTTCTCCAAAAACATCCTCAAGGTCTTTTTAAACCTCTTCTTTCTCTCAGCTAAACTCCGTGCAAAGCTTGTTTTAAATCCCAGAACTGTATTTTTCCTAATGTGCTCTGTTGTTAGAATGAAGCTTCAGAAAATCCTCCGTTGCCTGACAAAACAGATTTGGCTCCTTCTGAGGATTCGCAGTCCCTTTTCAAGACTGAACCATTGGAAAAGATTTTAAATGGTGATGTAGTAAATATACTGGAAGTAAGTATGGAATGACCTAATTTCATCTTGAGAGTCATCCAAATGTTTAAATAAAATTATCTTTTTCTCTCTTAACAGAGATCAGCAAAGAAATTAATAACTTGCTATCAAAATACGCTGACACTATAAGGCAAGTTAACTTTGTGCTATTTGCACAGCAATTTTAAAATTCTCTAGATAAGATGGATGGGTGGCTGCAGTTTAGGGAAATTAACACTGAAAACTGTCAAGCAGATCTTGAAAGAAAAATGGTGGGTTTTATTACAACAGAGGATTAATTTGGTCAGAAACTGGATATTGATACATGACCCATTTTTAAGAAAAACATAAAAGTAGTGAGAAAGTTAATGGCATTAGCATTGATTTTAACCACAGATTTCTTCACTTCAGTGCAAGAATAGCGTTAGATTCTTCTTATGTCCAGGAACTTGATGAAATCCTAAAAGAAGCCAGGGCCATAGAAAAGCACTTAAAGCAGAAAAGGGAGAAGCTGAAACAGAGATTCACTGTCATTGCCAATAGTCTGCAAAGCTAAATGGAGTTTGTTATAAAAATGCAGAGCCAAAGTTGTGTTTGTGTATGAAAATAAACTGTGATGAGTGTTGTGATGTCTGTTTCTTGTATAAATGTTTCTGTCAGTTCAGGAAACTTCCGACAAGTTAAGCAGCTACTTAGTGTTTAAACAGTGTAGTGGTAGTTAATAAAAGCCATTCTGAATACCTCTTTTAAATACTGTCATTCAAGGGATCGTCAAGACATTAAGCAATGTTAACCCATTAAACATAGCAAAAACCTATTTTTATGAAATATAGAAATTTATGATGTAAGTGGAAAATGACCTCAGATTATTTCATGTTAACCATTTTCTGGTTATGAGTTGTTTTTTTTTCCTTTCTACTTTAAAAAATTGGGGTTTTTTTTTGCTAAAATCTTAGTACAATATACTTGCAATGTTATTTCCATTTGGCCGGAATGTAAACAGGCTGAAAAGATCAGCTTAGAAATAAGAGAGTTCTGTAAAGAACTTTGAGAAAGTATAAAGTCTTAATTTCAAATGCATTATAATACTGGTAATATGTGTTATATTTCAAGGCCATGTAGTTATAAAACATAATCAAAGCTTTGTTGTTGATGTCAATAAGTAAATAGATAATGTTAACATGATCTGGAATTACAGTGTTATTTTATTTGGCTTCATGAGTGTTGTTTGTTGATATTCAGTTTTTCTGAGAACACTGAGCTCTTTTTCTTTCTTGTCATTTTACTGTGTTAAAAAAATAAAAAAGATGAAACATGGAATGTACAAAGGATCACTTGTACAAAGTGTGGGGCTTTTGTAATAAAGAGAAGTGCTGGAACAAGATATATTTCCATCTCTCCCCCAGTAGTGTGCAGTGATTTCCTCTCTAAATCCTCTCAGACCTAATCCACCCTCCTTTCCCCCTTTCCTGAGCTCACAGCCAAACGTGCTACGTGTCACAGTGACACGATTTACAGCAAAGAATGAAAAGGAACTGGACATGTAGGGTGAGATTTAGATCCCTAAAGATGCAGATATGTCCTTAGCAGGATTTTCAAAGTGCCTAAGCATGGTGTAAGCGCCTTACCCGCTTAGGAATTTTGGAAAATCCCATAAGGTGCCTATCTGCATCTTTAGCATCTGAAGGCTTTCCAAAGTCTCACCACTGCTCTGCCATCATATTTAGCAGTCTCCTATTTTTTCCCTGATACTCTCAGGCTTCTCTGTTTATACAGAGAAGATTTAGGAAGTGATATTTCTTAAAATATTGTGCTGGGTGTTTCTAAAATCCTGCCTCATCTGCAGTGATGACACAACCCAGAGTTTCACAATGATGCCTGCCAAAGGCCTGAACTCAGACATTGACCCACAGTTATTTATGAATTATAAAGAAAAGTTACACAAATCTAATTACTGAGGAGCATCTGCCTGTTACTGCATTTGAGCTGTCTGTGCTTGGGGAAATTGTGCAACCTCTTTAGAGCATCTGGGTTTGGATTATCTCCATTTAGTTTATGTGGTCAATATATCCAACTATCAGTGTCAGAACTTAATTTTAGGATACAATAATTTTATAAGATTTTCTCCATGGGGAATCAACTGCTCCTGTTGCAGCAATTTGCTCTATTTAAAAACTTCACAAAATCCAACAAAAATGACTAAAGTTCCACTTTTAAAACAATGAAGGACTCCTTAGTGCAGTTCAATCCAAGATATATTTTTAGAATCATGACTCTAGGTTTTTTACAGTGATTTCTTATACAGTTGGTTATCATTCCAATTAATAACCTTTAGTAGAGTGGGATCTCTGGGATAATAAGAGGAATTTAGAATCTGAGGAGTAAAGTCAGTGAGTATGCCCATAGTAACCTAGATCAGCTTATGTGTGGTTATAATTATTAAATTTTTTAATTACTAAGAGCAACAAAGCTACTGGTTTTGCTGCACGAATATAGGTGACAAGATATATATATATATATATATTCAATATATATATATTCATTTTACTTACTATATATATATCTAGTAAGTAAAATTAATTCAATATCTATTTTAGAGAGTTTAGGCTTGAAATAGTGAGTTCAGAAATTTTAAAACATCCATTGAAAATAAGTCAGCCTCTCCTCTTGTGAAGTTAAATAATATTTCAGTAATGGAAATAATTCCTACATTGGAAATTGTAATTGAAAATGAAAATGGAAATCAATCATACATTTATCTCTCCCTGTTTAAAGGGAACTTTCTATAATTGTTGTGCTGGTCAGAAATACAGAGCACTTTTCTGCTGGCTGCTCTTTAGTGTTCCACTCAGTATCTTGATGTATAAACACACTCATTACACACTATTTTCCTTCTAAACCATTAAAAATAAAAATTTATTGCTTTCCTATTTGACTAAAACTCATCCACCCTGCTGATTGCCCCCCTTATGGATTTCAGTGTTTATTGGGAGAAACAAAAGAACGTTTCTCTTCTGATCTGACACTAAGGGCTCCTTCCTGCTCTGCCTTGCAAAACCCACCTAGCACCCATCCCATCCCTGTCTGCTTTCCAGTTTTACTGCAGGAGGTTTGGACAGAAAATTAATTGGCTTTGAAGCTGCTAAACCTGATCAGCAAAGCTCAGCTGGTAACTACGTTTTCTTTTAAGCTTCTCCCCTCCTTGTTTAAGCTCCAGCCTATAAATTAACAAGAACGTCTAAGATGACAGATCAGTAACAGAATATAAATGGATTTTTTTTTTTAATCTGGAAGCATTTTAGATGAAGTTCTGACCCCTCTTGGAGTCAAGGGGATCTTGACACTGAGCCTTTGCATTTCTGAGCTTGCTGTGAATTTCTTCACAGGCTGGAAAGTGTAAGTGATGAAAAACTCAATTTCTCTCATTGCTCTTCTATTATCTAAAAGTTAAAAATGGGAAATAACAGATAATGCAGAGAGTTTAGATAATCAGTGATGCGAATTCTTTCCTGAGAAAAGGCTAATCTTGATTGTTTACTTAAAATGAAACTGCCTTTTAGCATAAATATGGATCAGAATAGAAAAAAAACCCCAAATCTAGTGGGGATTAGAGGTGTTTTAGACTCAGGACATTCTGTCCAGAACTAATCAAAATTCAGTTTTGCTAATGGTAGAATGCTTGACCTTTGAATTGTCTTTGAAGGTGGCACTGGAAAAGAACGAAGTGGGCATTTTGCATCAACAGGGGAACAGCCAGGAAAAAAGGAGGGCAAAGATCCATAGCTCAGTCAGCCTAAATCCCATCCTGGAGAGAGGCTGGAGGAAACTTCTTAACTATGACTTGGATAACAATAAACTAAAAATAAAAATTCCTTTATGAGAATAGCTGGCTTAATATGGAAAAATTACCAGTGGGTACAGCTTGGTGTAAGGTCATTGACAACATCGTGTATGATGATCTAGAAAATAAGAGCAATCAGTTAGTCAGGGCAAACAAATGAGTTTAAAAGTAAACGAATACTCTTCTTCTTTTTCATCATAGATCAGCCTATGTGGTATTGCATAGTGATCTGCTTCCAGCTTTGCTAATTCCACATTATCCCAAATGATTTAGAAAAAAAAACCCCAGAATTAATATAAAGATAGAAATAAAAATAATATAAAAACAGAAAAAACAGAATTAATATAATTAATTTTTTTTAAAGAGCAGCAAACTAGAAGTCACAAATGCATCACTAACATACATTAAAAATTCGTGGTCATCTCAAAAACATGAAAGGTTGAGTGGAAATCAAGATTTCCAGAAACCAGAAATAATAAGGAGCTGAGAAAAGATGATCTGTGGGAAAAGGTTGAAGCAGATGGATTTGTTGAGAGAAAGCAGAACTCAAGGGAGGGAGTAATAAGAGAGGAGTTTTAAAAGTGCAGGAAGGACAGGAAGAAATCAGCTTAATTCTCAGCAGGTTTTGGATGAGATTTAATCTGTCTGTGGAATGGGGTCCCTGGCGTGCTGTGCCTGCTGCCCAGCTCCCTCTCCAGGCACAGCACAGCCTTTAAGAGCAGATTAATGACATGAAACCAATGTTCCATCACAAATCCAAAGCCCTGGCAGCTCGCTCCTGGCATCCCCAAGGGAAGGCTCTGTCCCAGGTGCAGCTCAGCAGAGCACAGCCCATCCTGCTGGGTTTGGTGGGGGAATCTGGCGTGGCAACCAATATTCCCAAAGAGATTCATTAAGGTGCAAAATGGCTCCTCAGGTTTTGAAACAAAACTATTTTGCATCCCAAGTATTTCTGGGAGCTGAACACGAAAGCGAGGTGGGGGGAATTTCCTGGAATTACCTAGAAGCCTGGCTGCTCTGATACACAGATCCACGTCCTGTTCTTGCCTGTCTTTCCATCTCTCCGGCTGGCACACAGCGCTGGTGCATTTTTCCCAGGTGCCACAGTGCCCTGGCAGCAGCAGCAATGCCCTGGCAGTGGCTGGCGGCGGGGCCCGCCCCGGCCCGCGGGACGCGGCGCTGCTGCGGGCACGGCTCTTATTGTGAAAGGATGATGAGAGGCAGCGCTCGCCTCTCCCGACCATCACTGCCTCCCTGCTCGCTGCCCTGGCACCGCTACCTCCGCCCGGCCGCTCCGAGCCGATGCCTTCTGCCCGCCGGAATATGTTCGCCAAAATCCTTTTGTCCGCCGCCAGCCTCCTGCTCGCTCACCTGCTGCATGTCCTCTGCTCTTTGATGCAATTCGTTCCAGGTAAAACGCGTTAAAACCCCTTTCATCCCCTGCCCTCGGAAAGGGGCTGCTGCTGCTGACACGGGTCGGGAGAACAATTCCTATTGTCAGGCATTCGCGACGGAGCGATTTGAAGTCTTTGTTAGATGGCAGAAAATGCCTGTTATTTGTTGAATGGATAAAGGGCAGAGGCAAGGATTACAGCAGATACAGATGGTCTGGAGCTGGAAAAGCAGCGCACCGCAGATTCTCTGTGCGAGGGAGCCAGCTGGAAGTGGGCAGGAGAGGGTTCTTTGGAGCCGCATCGTTGCCGAGGCTTTAACCCGAACGTGCAAACGGTGAACTACCCCAAAGGATTTTGTATCAGAGCCCGACTCTGTGCTTTGTGTCATCATTGCAACGCTTGAGCTGCTTTTCTTTGTTTTTCTTTTTTTTTCCCCGTTTTATTTTGTTTATTTGTTTACTCGTTTTCAGAAATTAGGAACAAATAAAAATCATGGCCAACCTCACGGAAATTTCTGCTTTTTGAGGGTAGTGGTGGTTTTGTGCCCTTTAAATTCAAATCATTGCTTCCGAGGTGTCCAAAGAGCTGAAATAAATCTCAAATCTGCCTTGTTGTGCCACCAGAAGACTCTGAATTGTAAACTCTAATTTTTCTGGGAAATCAACAGCTATTTCACTGTTGCCCTCCTCCTTTCCTTCCTTTCAGCCTTCCCCTGCCCTCCTCCTTTCCTTCCTTTCAGCCTTCCCCTGCTCTTTTTCTCCATTTATTTTTTCCCTGTGTTTTCTGTCGTTTCTTTTCCGTTTTCCTTTGCTCCTCGGGCTGTTAGAGAGGAAGTCGGTGCCTCAGCCCCTGGCCATGGGGAGCCAAGCAGCTGCATGGAACAAGGAGCCCAGCACGGGCACATCCCGGCACTCGCAAGGCAAGTGCTGCACCTTCCCTTCAGAAATCCCACTGGGAGCTCAGGGCTCCAACCCTGGGGGGAGTCCAGAGGGCACAAATCCACGGCTCTGGTTCAGGCTGGGGTCGGGGAGAACTGCTTTGCTTCCATGTTGTGCCAGTGTTTTATATGGAACAAAACACAGCCTGTGCCAGAGGAAAATTCCCAGTTTGAATGATCCTCGGGGAAAACAGAATTCTTGCCTCATTCTCCCTACTTGAAGAATATAACGAGCATTCTATTTGCTAAATTTGGCCCTTAATTCTGGAGTCAAACAATTAGACTGTGCGTGGAGAGGTGGACCCTGAGCCTTGGCTTTGAACGTGTAGATTAAAATCAAAATGACATTGCCCTCTCCCATGTGATCCCATGTAGCAAATGGCTCCCATGCTTCTATCATCCACCGTTACAGATACAGATTTCATGTCCCACCCACTGCTGTTGAAATACAATTTAATGTCTGATTCATGGTGGCTGCACCCACAGCAGCTTTCTCTTCAAGAGCCTGGTCCTTCATCCCACCATATCTGCGTATAAGCAATCAATAGATAATCAATGCTGGGCTGTCAGTTTGTATGGGTCAGTGAAATCATGGCACACTGTGCAGGGAAACAGGAGCTGAACAAAGGATAACTCTGCTGTGGTTGCCTGCTATGTTAAGAAAATTTTGGAGGAAAGTTACACCTCTGTGTCTGGCACTGCTTGTGCTTGGATATGCCAAAGACCTTAAGCGTGTTTTTAAAAGTCTGAGGTAGGATGGAAAGAAACTACAGTGGAGAAATGAGGGTTCTGTGGTCTTGTGCTGATTTTCAAGTGTTCCAGCACACACAGAGCCCCACTGGGACTGTAGGGTTTTAATTGTGGATTCAAGTTCGTCCATCTTGGAGCGTGGCCCGAACTGAAGGAATAATTTTATTTACGCATTCTTTAATATTAAAAACCAGCCTATCTTCTACCTTCCTCAGAGAGAGTTTGGTCCATTCTTGGGGAGCTGGATGTTTAAAAAGGGTTTTTTTATGAGTGAGTTTTCCCCTGAAACTGAAATGGCATTTTTGAAATTACTCAGGAACATTGTTGACCAGGAGTTTTCTGTGTTCTGTGCATTCAAAGTTCAGTTAAAGTTAACAGTTATTACTCATATCTCTTTTTGTTTAATACGGAAGATACGTTGGTTTGGTTTTTTTCTTCTTGCGTGCCTTCCCTCCCACTAGCTATTCAGAATTGCCTGCAATGACTTGTCTTGTTCCTGGAAGTTTCTGCTTTGGCTCATTTTGGTGTTGGGATTTGCTCCCATTTTGCCAGGGAGCGAATTTCTGCCAGGATCTTCAGCTCACTTGAGTGATGGCCAGAAGAAAAAAACCAATCCATTCTCTTGCTGTGCCTCTTTCTCCCTTTCTGGCCTGGGTTTGGGGCATTCCCTTAAATATTCTTGCTGTTTATAGTCCATTCTATTGAACTCCAGTTTGTAGGGGATGCCTTGGAATGAATTCTAATGAGATGAGTTCTAACTAGATCAGATTTCAAGGATTACTGAGATGATCACGTGAATGGTTATCACAGGACAGGAAAAACAAAAAGAACTTGGCTTACTTAGCTTAGGAAGTGATATGATTCTTCACCCTAAATACAAGACAAGGAAGGGAAAACTACCTAAACCACACACCAGAGCTGCCAGAAAAACAAGAATAATGTCCTTTGGTAAATTGAAAGCATTTTCCTAATCATCTGGACAAGGAGCAGTTATCCAAAGAGGGAATAAGTACCTGTAGACATAATAATTTTAAAGACAGAATTCTTATATAAGAATTTCTGGGGCAGCAGTTGGGAGGGGTGGACTCAGGAGGTCTTTTCCAACCCTGGTCAGGCTCTTTTGTGGAATGTATCTTTGCAAAATTTCCATTTACAGTGCTCTCCAGGAACTTTCAATGTAGTGCTGTCCTGAGTCGTGCCAGCTTTGTTTCTGCTTGGATGTGAAATATCTCCTTAGGGATGTGTTCCTCTCATTCTTTAATGCACATTTTGCACCTTTTCAAACGAAATCTTCAAAATATCTCCTTGTGGATGTGTTCCTCTCATTCTTTAATGCACATTTTGCACATTTTCAAACGAAATCTTCAAAATATCTCCTTATGGATGTGTTCCTCTCATTCTTTAATGCATATTTTGTATCTTTGCAATTCTCATCTGCATTTCTGCAAACACTTCAGAGATCTAAAGGAGGATTTGGGGATTGGCAGATTGGAGAGCTAGATTGGAACCTTGCATTTTTCCTTCTTGCCATCCTAACATGCAACCTGTGGGTGTTTTTGTGTAGAGAAACAAGCTCAGCAGAATTCTGCCTGCCAGCTCAGCTCTTTTGCAGATAGTCCAGCTGAAATATCAGATTTCCTCTGGAGATGTTGAGCAAAGGGTTTCAGAGGAGGGAAATTGGGCAGCAGCTACACTTGGTCACCTGGATTAAAGGATGTAGGCCAGAAGCAGCTGTGGTGAAAGAACAGAAAATCAGAGTGAATTCAGTAACAGCCTGGACTCCCTGCAGAGTGTGGTGCCTGAGCAGCCCTGGGTGATGGAGCTCTGCCTGCCATGTGCCCTTTTTGGTCAGTATCTCAGCCCACCTCAGTGCTCAGCAGTTCAGGCTGGCTCCGTGGTCTTGGGGAGAGCACAGAGCAGCTGCACTGAGGGCAGGATGGGCAGGTGCCAACCTGGGCAGGGAGGCACCCCCGGCTAAATCCACCTCTGCAGCTAAATGGATTGCTAAAACAATCCTTGTGTTGATGAGGCTTTGCAAACCAGGCTGTGGGAGCCAATCACTGACATCACTGGTAGCTCACAGCGTTCCAATCACTTCATGCTCTCCTGGAGCTTTTGTTCTCCAGAAGGGGTGGTTGCAGCCAAACCAGAGGCTCCATCAGAAATTATCCTACTGTGCTTATTTCCCTGCCAAATAAAACTCGTAAATCTGTTTTGTGCTGTAAATAGGCTTGGGCTCAGTTTCATTGGTGTTCTTCCATTTTTTGCAGCCTTTTTTTCTTCTCTTAATTATTCGTGAAATTAAATCCAAATATGCATTTTTTTGATTAAAAGAAAAGTCATCATCTTTTCTGTCATCCTATATTCTGTTACCTCCTTTGGGTGCAGAACTAGTGTCTCTTGTGGATTAACTAGAGCAGAGTAGAATCCACAGGATTTCCAGCTCCCTGTGGATATGTTGGGTTTTGTGGCTTTACCTTGAGTATCCACCAAACTTGGCTGCTTGCAGATGCTGAATGCTCTTCTCCCTGATATCCAATCTCAAGATCTAGCATTTTTCACTTTAATCCAGTGAAAATCTCAATTCCCTTTGTTTTGTTCTCCCTGCTCTTTGCAGGTTTCAAGAATTACCTGCCCAGCCCATCCAAGGAGCAAATCCCATGCCACAGACCCCGGGGGCTGCAATGCATCTCCCCCTTGGTGCAGAGTGTGGAGGAGACCCCCGAGCCCATCCCAGCCAAGATCAAAGGACACATTCCCAAGTGGATTAATGGAAATCTGCTGAGGAACGGCCCTGGCAAGTTCGAGTTTGGTAATGACAAGTAAGTCTCCTTCAAATGAATTTTTAAATGGTTCTGACCAGAACTCTGCCTAAACCTAAAGGGGACTCCCCTCATTACTATTTAGAGCATCTCTTAGTTTCTTTTTACGTAAGGGAATGGAGAAATATCGATGTCACTCTTTTCAGAGCAGTTATCCCCTCATTTGGGAACTCCCATTTTCTGCAATGAGGAGCTGGATGGTGAAGTCACCGAGGCTGGGGAAGCTGAGTCACGGAGAGGCTCTCACCCACTCACCGTGGTGGGGTGGGGAATAAAACATGCCCAGCTTTGTCCTCTGTCCTGAACAAAAATCCACCCCTGAGCACTCTGAAATAAATTCAGGGCAGGAATTTGGAGAGTTGGTTGCACCAAATGGTGTGAACTGATTTCGAAGCAAATCCACCCAGTTGTAAGAATAATATATTAAAATATCCCCAGAAGGCACTTACTCCCTGTGGCTTGGAATGTGCCATTCTAGTAACTGGCAGCTCAGCTGATGGCAGTAACTGGCCAAAGCTGATCTCCTCCTTATATTCCTAGAATGAGACCATCAGGTGTTCTGGGAGTCTCACAAATCCCTTGGTTTGGAGACAATAACATCCTGCAAGAAGCTGAGAGCTAAAGGCCTCTGGGTTTGCAGTAATAATTTATATTGTTGTACAGTACAGCACAAACTCCATACCCTCTGCAGAAGTGGGTGGTTTATCTGTATAGATTATTCCCAAAAAACCTTACAGCATTTGCAAACATCACATCCCACAGCTGTGAATATACTTGTTTCAATTTGTTTCAATTTGTTTTCATTTGTTTGGTTTGATTTGTTTGATTTAGGGGTTTTCCCAAACAAAGCAGTGGTTAATAATTCAGGGGATCTGGGAATCAGCTTTTACAAACATCACTAAACCTAGAAAGAGGGTACTACAGAGCATCATATAATGCCCAACTCTTCTTCATCTCTTTTTTCTCTCTCCTGGAAGGTTTAACCACTGGTTTGATGGCATGGCCCTGCTGCACCAGTTCCAGCTGGCCCATGGCACGGTGACCTACAGGAGCAGGTTCCTGCAGAGCAGCTCCTACCTGAGGAACAGCCAGCACAGCCGCATTGTGGCCTCGGAGTTTGGCACCTTGGCCATGCCAGACCCGTGCAAGAGCCTCTTTGGGCGCTTCCTGTCCCGCTTCGAGCTGCCACGTAAGGATGCTTCTGTAAAACCTGAGGGGCTTCTGAGATTTCCTTGGAGGAACTTGTGGTTAGGTGGAAAGGGAGGGGTGAGGAAGTCTGACAGACTTTCTGTGAGCTCGTGTTTTTCTTAGAATATGGCCCAAATGCCAAAATTATGCAAATTGGTGTCAACCTCAGCGGGGGGAGGCAGAGTTTAATGTTTTGATGCTGCTTCAGCTTGCTCAATCCTGGATCTTTTTGCAAATTTCCCAAAGAAAGCTCTCCCCGAGAGAATATCCTGTGCAGTGCTGATAATGAGCATTACACCCTGATGTTCTACCTGAGACACAGCTTTGCCCTTAGAACACCTTGCCTTGCTAAGCTTGTAGGGTAAGTGGGCTAATCCCTCCCTTCCTGGACTAAGGGGCAGGAGATTATTGAGTAGGGTGAGGGATGGTGCTGCACAGGAATGGAAGTCCCAGTACCTTTAGGATTCTGTGTACGTCAGGGAAGAAAGAGGCTTAAATGCAGGCAAAGTATTCCCCACTAAAACCAGTGCGGGGCTGAAGTTTGCAGCTTGTTGCTGATGCTGTGACCATCTTCCTTTTCTCCTTTCCCCTCCTGCCTCATCATCTGTCCTTCCCCGAGGTGCTCACGCCTTCACTCGTGGTGACACCCCCCAAATCCCCACCCCAGCTCCCTCAAGACATTCCAGACCTCTCCACATCCCTCACCTGCCTTTGCCCAGCTGCCACAGTGATTTCCATCCCTGTCCTTGTCCTTTTAACCCAGCTCCACCTGCACAGTTTCCCTTTGTAGATTAGCAAGATACTTCCAATCAATCTCACAGGGATTAATGTCACTGCAAATGGGTTTATTTGTTTAAACATGCCTAACTTGCCATAATTCAACATGAGCTGCACAGAGCTGTGCACAATGCCAAGATTTCTGTTTCAGAACCCAGTGACAACTGCAATGTGAACTACGTACTGTACAAAGGGGATTATTATGTCAGCAGCGAGAACATCTGCATGCACAAACTGGACCCAGAGACACTGGAAACAAAGGAGAAGGTATGGACAGGTGGGATGAGGGAGCTGGGGTATGGTGGTACAGAACCACACCTTGCTGGCCTGAGGGGAATTCTACCTCCAAAGGAATTTGTCTGTGTCTGCAGCATCTCCCAGCTGAGTCCCTGGGCAGCTCTCAGGGGTGGAGGTACAGTCACTGCCTGGCTGGGCACAGCTATCACTTCTCCTCTTCTCTCCTGGCTTGCCTGGGCTTGTCTGCGCCTCTTAGCAGAACAGGAAACAGCTTTTTTCTGTGTACAAGAAAAAGTGAACATTGCTGATCCCACATCTGCCTTTTCCCTGGTGCTTTGCTTTCATATCAATTCTCTTGATCTGCTTCTTACGCCTCAAGCTTTGCACACTCCAAAGCTGCCCTTGATCAAACCCTCCATTGTAAAGGGGTGGTTCAGCTGCCACTTGATTTTCTCCCCCCTACTAGGAAATGACCAAAACATCAGAGAAGTTTTTCCCTGTGGCTGGATGTGACAGAAGAAGGTGACCTGTGACAGGACAGCACAAGCTATGTAGTGCTGTCCTGAGTCATGCCAGCTTTGCTTCTGCTTGGATGTGAAATATTTCCTTATGGATGTGTTCCTCTCATTCTTTAATGCATATTTTGCACCTTTGCAAACGAAATCTTCAAAATATCTCCTTAGGGATGTGTTCCTCTCATTCTTTAATGCATATTTTGCACCTTTGCAAATGAAATCCCCCCTGCCTGCACCCTTAGAGGGGATTTGGGCTGGACAGCTGTGGGAAGGGCTGAATGAGGATTCTGCCCTTCCTAAGTCAGTATTTACTGCTGGGCCTGTTTGACACCAAAACATGCCAGCTCAGAGCATCCCTCAGGTCGTGAGGGAGCCACTCCAGGAATCCCTGTCTGCAGGATCAGTAGTGAGTCATGAATATGCTGTGTGTAAAGCACAGCCACCGAGCTGGAGCTGTCCTGGGTGGTTTGCCAGCTGATCTGGTTGTAAACCAGACTGCAGTCATGAAAAGACACGTGGGGGTTTTCAGGTTCAGCTCTGTTGAGCTACCTTGTCATAAAATGAAAAGAATCCCCCTCAAGCATTATTTTTTTAGATGCAGACTGTTATTTTTTTGGCTAAGTGAAGAAATGGAAGGGATGATTTCACATTTAAACTCTCCAGTTTGAGATGCCTTAATGGGACCTGGTTTTCTGAGCTTGCAGTGACAAAACTCTTGGGGATTTTTTGGGGCACTGACCATCTCTTCACACATCTGCCTGTGCTTATTATGGGCATCATTCCCACTGTGCCAGCACTTGTACCATAAGGAACATCTGTGTCTTCCAAGGAATCTCTACTGCTATTAGTCCTGCTTTACTGATAGACAAATATCCTTATTTTCAAGGATTTGCAGGCAGAATGAAGGCTGGAGTCCAGATCCCACATTATTAATAATGAATAAAATCTGCTCTTCTTCCTCAGACTTCCACAAAAGCGACCCTTGGGGAAGTTCTGCACTGACTGAAAATCTCTGGCATTTGCAGGTGGACTGGAGCAAGTTTATTGCAGTGAATGGGGCCACAGCTCATCCCCACTACGAGTCTGATGGGACAACTTACAACATGGGCAATTCCTATGGGAAGCACGGTGAGGAGGGCATGGCCAGGCTGGTTTTTTGGGCGGGGGGTACAGGATTCCTCCTGGTGCTGCTGCAAGGAGCAGCTGCTGAAGAAACACCCAAAGAGACCTGGAAATTGCTGTTCCTCAGTGAAAATGTCAGTGTCAGTCTGTCCCATAAAACTGGCTCCTCTCAGGATTTACTTTCAGATGCTTCTGACTTTGGCCTGTGAATATCCAGCAAATTCTCCTCTTCCTCTCCCAAGCTTTGCTGGGAAACAGGAGAATTATTTTTTTAAAGTCCCCTCCACTGTTGAAGCCTCATCTGAAGAAATTTAGCAATTCATATTTTTCACTTAGAGTGAATTGGCTTTTGATGAGCACCATAAGGGTTTTTGCAGGAGGGAAGATAGAATTTATTCTGGTCACATGGCTGTCTTCCAGCAAAGCTGAGTTTTGTGGGATATTTTTCTTCTTCTCAGAACTCTGAGCATCTTGATAGGATCCTGTTCCATCCACATGGCTGCTCTGAGCAATCAGTCCCTGTCAGCTGTGTGAAATCCTTCTTTTCCAGAGGCCTCTGAAAACAGCCACTGCCCTTTTTTGTGATCCCTTAGGCAGCTCCACATTTCCCCAGTTTTGGCCATTTTTCATTCTTGCTGCTTTCATTTCCTTTTGGCCTCAGCAAAACCCAGCTCTGTGCCACGTGCTTTTTCCAGCTGGACATACCAAGCTCTAGATCATTATTATTCAGAAGTGCCATCCTTTCCTGCTCATATGCTCAGGTTTATTGAATGAGCATTACTAAGGCTCAGAGTTTTCATTTCCTGTGAGCTCGGTTTTCATCCTGCCCCTGTTATCACAGGAGAACGCTTCAGGCAGAGCTGCTGTTCTCCCAGACTAAGATCCCTCTGCTTCCTTTCAAGTTTCCTCTTTTTGTTTTTCTTTTGGTAGATAAATCCTCTGTAGAATGCTTTGCTGCCTGTTGGGAGAGGTTTAGGAGACGTTGCTCCAAGTATTCCTGGAGAACAGGAAGGAGCAGAGCCTGAGTTTGGTTTGAACACCTTCTCCCCTTTGCAGGATCCAGCTACAACATCATCAGGGTCCCCCCACAGGAGTCAGGCCACGGGGACACCTTGGAGGGAGCCAAAGTGCTGTGCTCCATCCCTCCCAGGGACAGGGCAAAGCCATCCTACTACCACAGCTTTGGTAAGAGTCCACCCCAAACTCGGGGAATTTGGGAAAATGCGATGCAGAAAGGGCTGGCCAGATCTCTCTGCTCTTGAGATGTTTCAGTTTGGGTGATATTCCTCCCTTCTCTCCTCAGGGATGACTGAAAACTACATCATTTTCATCGAGCAGCCCCTCAAGCTGAACCTGTTGAAGATCATCACCTCCAAGCTCCGTGGGAAGCCCATCTTTGATGGGATCAGCTGGGAGCCTCAGCACAACACCTACTTCCATGTGGTGAACAAGCACACTGGGGAGGTGAGGGGGTCTTTGGCCCCTGCAGCAGCTAATCTGGAACTTCAGTTCCAAATTTCCAATTTTTTTTCCAATTTTTTGGGAACTTTCATTCTACATAGCAGCCATGGGGAGTTTAAGAACCAATCCAGAAGTTACTGCAATAAATATTTTAAAGTTTATTGTAGTGTAGATTTACACTACAATGCTTATTTGTAGATTTGTTAAAAAATGGGATTTCTTCATGCATTTTCCTCTTTATTCATTCATTTCTTTGCCAGCCCTAAAAGGACAGGCAGAAAGAAGCAGTTTGGAGGGACAGGGACTGAAATGCAGGTCCCAGGTACTACAGGGTATAAAAAGGTCAGAACCTGGGAAAGATGCACAGTAAGGGGCTAATTGATATTTTAGGATTTTCCTTCCAGTTTTGCTGCTTAGTGGCTTAAAGCAGCCCTTTCGAGGTGACACAAGGACAGAAGGCAAAGCCCAAGGAATGAGAGGGGTTACAATGGGAGGCAGAGTGTAGTATTTGCAGGGATCCTCAACAAGGGGACAGAAAATGCATCTGACTCCATCTTATCAGAAGGCCAGTTGATTATTCTATTATACTATATTGTTCTATACTATATTACACTATGTTACATTGCATCTAAACTGAATCTGCCAAGCACCCAACTCTGCACACAATCTCGTGACTGTCCTGACTCAGACACACACACTTGGCCCTGACAGGCCAAGGAAACAAAACACCATCACTTTGGGTGAATAATCTCCATATTGCATTCTGCTTTGGCACAAACACAGGCACAGCAAATGATAAGAATATTCTTAGGAAGAATTGTGCCTTGTTTTCTCTGTGAAGGGAAATGTGGGGCTGCACACTTGGCCCTGACAGGCCAAGGAAAGAAAACACCATCACTCTGGGTAAACAGTCTCCACATTGCATTCTACTTTTGCACAAACACGGGCACAGCAAATGAGATAAGAGTTGTTTTGATCATTCTCTGAGGTTCAGAGAATGTGAAACCCAGAAATATTCTTGGGAAGAATTGTGCCTTGCTTTTCTCTGAGAAAAGAGAAACGTGGGGCTACAGGAGAGATGAGAAGGAGGAGGTGAGGCAGGGAGCTGTGCACAGGAGCTGCAGCTGTGCCCTGCTCCCTGCAGGTGCTGCCAGGCTCGTGGTGCTCCCGGCCCTTCGTCGCCTTCCACCAGATCAACGCCTTCGAGGAGCGGGGCTGCGTGGTGCTGGACCTGTGCTGCCAGGACGAGGGCACCAGCCTGGCCCTGTACACGCTGCAGAACCTCAGGAGGAGCGGGGAAGGGCTGGACCAGGTGAGATCTCTGCCTCTGCTCCCCCAGCATCTGCTGCAGGAGTTGATTTTCTGCAGCAAAGCTCAGGCTGGGAGAACGGAGAACACCATGGGGACAGCACAAGCACAGTGCCATGAAAACTGAAATGATCATCTCTTGATGCTTTCTCTCCTTTTAAATCTCTCTCCATGGGGCATGCCTATGAAGCTCTTCAAGCCCTATGTGTGACACAGAGCTCCATAGCCTGGCAGAATTTATTTCTGTTTTAAAACCTTGGTTTTAATGACATTCATTTTCCTTATCCTTGTGTAATGCAATTTTCCCCCAAGAAATGATGCAAAATAAGTTGTAGCATAACTTCTAAATGGAAAAAGAAAAAGGAATCCTGTTTTTTAAGACATTACTTCATAAAAGGAGCAGTTTTTATGAAAATCACAGAAACACAAATATCACAGAAACCCCTGCACTGTTCCCCACAGACACCTCACATTCAAATAAATTATTTAGTGTGTCCAGCTCTGTGAAAAGCCCCATTTCAGGCTGTGAGAGGGGCATTGTTTTGCATAGGTCACACATGGGAAAAGTGGGGGTACTTTCAGTTTCTCACCCTGCAGATGTGTTTGTTGGAAATCCAGCATGCTGGGCGGGCTGCTGCAGGTCCAGACAGGGCTGAACTTCCTCTGTCTGTCCTGAGCTGTCTAGAACCAGCTCAGCTCCGACCTGAAAGGAGCACAGCTGTGTCCCACCAGGTTCTGCTTTCTCTTGCCATTTATTCTGGGGGCTTTTCCAGCATTTTTTGAGCATATTCAAGTACAGCACAGTGTTAATCCCAGCTGTTTTTTTTTTTTTTGTCCTTCTCTGAGGACAGCCCAGGTGGAGTTTGATGTGGCTGAAGGTGTCCTGGTGTCAGCACCGAGCCTGTTTCCAGCAGGCACATTCTTCAGGTGACAAGTGACATCACCAGCACACTTCACCCACCCACACACAGAGGAGTCATTTCAGAACAGAATCTCAAACCTCACTGCATCAAAAGCCTCAGGAGTGTCTGGGCATGGCTTGTCTCTTTTCCCCAAATTTGCTGGCTCACTAACCTTGGCAGAGTATTCTGTCTGGCAGAGTTCCTCAGCCAGATTACATGAACCAGAAAAGTTTTGAAAACAGGGTTAACATGTTATTAAAGTGAAGTTTCACAACTGAACCAGTGAGTTGTGGATTGAAGTAACTGAGAGACACCAGAACAGGGTCCTTATCTATTTTACTTAAATGGTAATGTGATGGGTTGTGAACTTGGCTTGAGCAGAGCTTTAGCGGCAGTGGTGGAATTATCCTCTCCATGTGCTGAGTGTCTGTCACGCTGGGGGCTGCACTTTGCTGCCCAGGTAAATCCACCATCATTCCCCTGGACTTCCAACCATGAATCCACGGGTACCTGAGCATGGAGGAGGGAATCCTGCAGGGGAGCTTCAGGCACTGAAGGCACAGTGCTCTCCTGCTTCTCCTCAGGGTGATGTAAAGCAACATTAGCCTGTTCTAACTAAATAAAACACAGTGTCTGTCCCGCTGCTGAATTTGGAGATAATGGATTTTTATTGGGCTGATTTGCATACCCAGCTCAGCATTAATTACTGTGAGAGCAGTGCTGACCCTTTTAATTCATGTGGTTTTGGTTTCTGCTGTATATTACTGGAACACGCAGGAACTTCTTCTTTCCATTATGTGTTTTACCTTACCAGAACTTGGTCAAACACATAGGAAAAAGAAGAAGAAGAATTCAGGGGTGTCTAAAACTTCAGAATTGTTCCCCAAAAGTGCATTTAGGCTGAAATGTCTGTTCTCTCTCCATCACCATCACTCTCTGTCTCTCTAACAGGTTTATGCCTCCGTCCCCAGAGCTTTCCCTCGCCGCTTTGTTCTCCCTCTGGACGTGGATTCAGACACACCCGTGGGGAAAAACCTGAACCCACTGCCTTACACGCAGGCAAAGGCTGTGAAAGGTGCAGATGGCAAGGTGTGTACCAAACCATAAATGCATTTATGCAGCACCTGTACCTCAGAGCTTTAACCACCTTTGGTTGTGCAGTGGTTGGTGGGACCAGCCAGTCCTCCTGCCCTGCCCAAGCTGAACCAACCCTGCACGTTTTCTGTAGAAATTACTCTGTGATTTTCTTTTTCTCCCAGGTCTGGTGCACACACGAAAATCTCCACCCTGAGGGCTTTGAGAAAGTCGGGGGCCTGGAGTTCCCCCAGATCAATTACTCTGGGTACAACGGCCGCAGGTACCGCTACTTCTACGGCTGCGGCTTCGGGCACCTGCTCGGAGACTCCTTGGTCAAGGTTGATGTGGAGACCAAGAATTTCAAGGTGAGGTGAAGTCACCTCATCGGTTCCTTCCCCTGAGCTGGATTTGAAGGTGTGACATTTACTGGGGGTTTTAGGGTTTTGCACAGATGGGTCTGGGATGAGATTCCCAATTTCATCCCTCACCTGGCGCCTTATGACTTGGCACAGTCACCAAACAGGAGAGGATGGCACCAGCACACTCCTGGAATGAAAAAAAGTTAACAAAAAGTTGAACTCTTAAGTTTCTTGCAGCACAGAGTATTTCCAGATGCCTTTGTGGGGAGCATTGTAACTCTGCTCACTGTAGCAGACAAGTATGAATGCAATGAAACTCATCCATAGGTCCCTGAGGCTCATCCATATGTTCCTGTGCTTGCTAGGTTTGGCAGGAGGAGGGATGCTACCCGTCAGAGCCCGTGTTTGTGCCAGTGCCTAATGCCACGGCAGAGGACAGCGGAGTCATCTTGTCTGTGGTGGTCTCCCCTGCTGAGGTAACTTGCTGGCAGTAGTTTGTCAAAGTCACACGGCATTAATTCACTTTTTAAGCCTCAGAGCCGAGCTGGAGGCTCCCTGGCAGGTAGCTCTTGCTCCCCAGAGTGCCCTGCCAAGCACAGGCAGTGCAGGCAGGAGTTTTCCCCAGGGTGTTGGTGTGTCCCCAGTGGAAGCCGTGAGGCTCAGAGCTCCTGCCCTGTAGGTTTGGTCTCCATGGTTTGCTCTGTGCCTTTGTGTGCAAACAGTGCAAGAAGTTCAGCCTGGCCACTCACTCTGCCTTTCTGCTCCTCCTGCAGAGCCAGAGTGCTTTCCTGCTCGTCCTGGATGCGGAGACCTTCCGGGAACTGGGGCGAGCCGAAGTCGGGGTGCCAATGCCTTACGGGTTCCACGGCATCTTCAGTGCCCACTGAGGAACTCCTGGGCACCTCCTGGGACTCAGGGCTGAGCCAGCCCCACAAAGAACCTCTGCTGCCTTCACCTCCCGCCTTTCCATCACATCTGGGATGAAGGAGCTGCTTTTTCTCCACCACAACCTCCTGTATAACTAACAAAACACAGCCAAGGAAGGCAGGAACCCCTTTGCTCCCACAGCCCACTGCTTTATCTACTTTTTTTTACTATCTTGCTAGACCAGCTATAGCAGCAGTTCACAAAGGATGCGAGGGTGAGGCTTGCTAGGCAGAAAATGGAAACTGAGGTGATAAACCCCTTCCTTTGGTGCTCTGAGGGGAAGAGAACATCAACACTCAGGGCTGTGACTTTGGCTGAAATATTTAGAGCAGAAGAAAGGAGCAAAACCCAGCAGGTGACAGGTGGGCCCAGTGAAGGGGAGTAAATCCCCCCTTGCATCCAGGTTGCCTTCAGTGGACTCCGGGGGGTGGATGCAGACACTCACAGAAGCTGTGCTTGTGCTTTTTTCTGTACCATAGCAGCGCCCTCAAATAAAACCTTGGGAAGTTTTTCCTTTCTCTGCCTGCCCTCGGAGTCTTGTAGATGTTGGGGGCACATCTCCAGAGCAGGACACAGCTCTGCTGGCTGACAGCTCCTGCCTTCCTCCCAGTTCCACCAGTAGGAAACACCAGTAGGAAACACAGGGAGCTCCACTGGGGCCTTGGTGTCCCCCTGGGGTTAAGCAGAGCAGAACAAACTCCAGCCCCCTGTGTCATCCAGGCTTCTCCAGCTCCCGGACTCTGGGTGGGTGAGCAATGAGGACTTCTAGTTGTACTTTTTCATTGTGAAGAATTATTTGAATAATTTCCTTGAGTAATTATAGAGCCCTTTCGCCCTTGGGGCTTTTCCTCCTCTGAGCTTCCTTACAGGTCTGGGGAAAAGAAAAAGGATTTTACCTCAGGGCTGCTGCTCTGGGAGAGGCAGAGGAGGCTCAGCCAGAGCTGGTGGAAGCCACTAGATGGCAAACAGCTCCCGTTCCTGCCGTTAGCAGCCTCTGGCCATTGTCACATCCTGCCCTCCTCCTGGAGCCTGTCCCCGCAGGACCGGCCCCCAGCACGGGCAGCAGAATGGTGCCGAGGGGTGTTTGATGGAGTTCAGGCTCCATTGGTTCTCTTTTTTATTTTATTTTTTTTAATTTTCTCGTTGAGGTGGGAAACGAGAAGGGATCAGAGGCTCAGGTGGATTAGGGAAAAGCTGCCGTGTTTAAAGCTCCGCTTCCCCAGCACACAGCCCCGCCCGGGCTGCGCACACAGGCTGCGCTCCCCGCCCGAACAGCTCCTGCGGCTCCCGCTCCTCTCGCACAGACCCTGCCCCGCGGCTCGCGGATTTCCCACCCGGACAGATTCACTCCGTTATCGCCGGGAACTCCCAGGAATTGAGGGAATGCACATTCAAACCCTCGCAGCGCTGAGAAATCCAGTTACTCCCCGTTCTCCCAAAGCTTTCTGAAAATCACCTCTCCTTAAGGGTTCCTCTGCTTGAGCTCCATGAATGTTAGTGCCGGGGTGCGCTCCTTCAGGGATGTCCGTAACCAGCCCGGGGTCCAACGCTGACACTGGGGGGGACAAGGAGCATCCCGGAGCTGAACACGGGGGATTGGAGCATCCTAAGGCCAAACACGGGGCATTGGAGCATCCTGGAGCTGAACAAGGGGAATTGGAGCATCCTGGGGCTGAACAAGGGGGATTGGAGCATCCTAAGGCCAAACACGGGGCATTGGAGCATCCTGGAGCTGAACAAGGGGGATTGGATCATCCTGGAACTGAACAGGGGAGATTGGAGCATCCTGGGGCTGAACAAGGGGGATTGGAGCATCCTGGGGCTGAACACGGGGGATTGGAGCATCCCGGGGCTGAACACGGGGGGATTGGAGCATCCTGGGGCCGAACA
>NW_005054447.1:153503-155746 GCF_000277835.1 Geospiza fortis
CCTGGCCCAGCCCCTTCCCGCAGCCAGCCCTCAGTGCCCGGCTGCAGTTCCATGTTGTGACAGAGCCGGCGGGGCTTTCCCTTTGTAAACGTCGCCCCGCGCTCCTCGATCTGCTGGGTTTCCCGCCAAAAGTGATCCATTCCTTGCCCTGCAGCTGCCTCAGTTTCAGGATCGGCCTCTTCTCCCAGGCTAGGAGCGGTAGGACGAGGGGGAACAGCCTCGAGCTGTGCCAGAGGAGGTTTAGGCTGGAGTTCAGGAGGATTTCTCCATGGAAACGGTGGCCAGGCCTTGGAAGGGGCTGCCCAGGGCGTCCCCATCCCTGGAGGGGCCCGAGGAACTCCTGGACGTGGCACTCAGTGCTCTGGGTTGCTTCGGGCTCCATAATCTCACAGTTCTTTTCCAACCTCAGTGATCCTGGCGTTCTCTGATGTTCCCAAAATGTGCCTTGACCTGAAGCACTCAGAGCAGGGCCCTGGATTGCTTCAAAGGGAAGATTGAGAGGGAAATCCTTTGTACTTCTTTGTTAATCAGTAATAAACCCGAATGTGCAGCTTGCTCCAGGCCGAAGTGATTTTGGGCCCAGATGTTGAACATTTATCCAGCAGTGGTGTCAGGCAGATGCTGTGAAACAGACACCAAACCAGAGCAAGGAAAGAGTCAGTGCTGTCAACAGCATCTTTTCATGGACCAGCCACTCTGTGTGTGTTTGTGCCTCCTGGGCTGGTTAAATGTGGGAGAGGGAAGAGATGGAGAGCTGGAAAGCAGAGCTGAGTGAATCCATGAAGATGTGGAACAGATCCATGCCTGCCTTCCCCACAGCAAATCCCTGAGTGATGAGGAGAACCTGAAGCTGTTTGGGAAGTGCAACAATCCAAATGGCCACGGGCACAACTACAAAGGTAGGGAGGGAGCTGATTTCCATCCCTGCTCAGGGTGGGGAGGGCTGGGCCACTCATTCTCAGCAGCCTGACACAGCTTTTAGTGGCTGGGTTTGTGTTTTTATTTAGAATTAGGAGGAAGTTTCAGCAGCAGGGGGTTGAACCATAGCATGGGTTTGCCATTTTTCAGCTGAATGGATAATAAATATTTATTTTCAAATGCCACTTTTTGAATCAAGTCTGCTTGTTTACACGCTGCAGAGCCATTGTGATTGGAATGGAGATTTTTCTAAGCAAAAGCCATGCAAATTGAACAGCCTGTAAACATTATTTGAATGGGTTTTTTTCACAAGTTCTCCCATTTGTACACCCCGAGCACACAGAATTAGATCTCTCCAGTTCCTGGAGTGGCTCCCTGTGTTGTTGGCACCCTGAAACCCCTGCTGAGGAGCTGCTTTATCAGGGAAGACAGGCTTATCTCCAACCTGCCTGTGGCACCAGCCCTTGGGGAGGGATCTTTGTGCCTCTGACTCGCTGTTTTTATGGAGCATCCCCTCACTGTCCCACTGAGTGCAGCCTGTGGCTGAGCAGGGTTGTGTGTCCCAGCAGCAGCAGCAGATCTGGTTTGGGGTCCATGGGCATCACAGTGACTTGATCTTTTCCTTTTTCCAGTGGTGGTCACCGTGCGTGGAGAGGTGAGTGCTGCCAGCATCTTTTCCTGTCCCTCAGTGTGGCAGAATCCCCACAGGTCTGGCCCCAAGCCTGGATTTCCCAGAGTATTTTGGAAACTCTGTGCACATCACTAGAGGAGGAGGTTTCCTGTGGCCACTGTCCTGTTCACAACAAGGATTTGCAGTTTAATGATGTTTTCATGCTTGAAGACTCTTCCAGTGAGTTCTTTCTGCCTGGTGTCAGCTTTTCGGAGAGAGTGGAACCTCTGGAATTGTTTCCAGGCTGTCTCAAGCCCTTGGGAACATCACAGGAGTGGAGCTGGAGCCCTTTGACAGTGGGAAGATAATTTCCTTGTGGCTCAGATGAGCTGAGCACAGATATTCCTGTCTGGTTTGTGCTGCCACCAATGTCCCTTGTGCTTCCCTGCAGATTGACCCAGTCTCGGGGATGGTGATGAACCTGACAGACCTGAAGGAATGCATGCAGGTAAAAATAGCCCAGTTTTCCTTCTAATCCCCTGGGAGACATGATTAGAGCTTGTCTGGTCCCAGCATGGGGACGTGGTGAGCTGCTGAAGGCAGGACATCAAAAGGAAATTAGGGAATAATTGAAGAATAAATGCCTTAGCTCTGTTCTGTGAGGCAGAGCCAGGGCTCCAGCTGGGAATCTCACAGCTGGATCTGGGGCTCTTTC
>NW_005054447.1:155761-171826 GCF_000277835.1 Geospiza fortis
CTTTCCCTTTTTTCCCACCCTGGCTGTGTGGGGTGACCTGGGCCTCAGGCCAGGCAGGGACAAGGAACAGGGCTGTCACTGTGCTCTCTCTGCAGGCAGCGATCATGGAGCCCCTGGACCACAAAAACCTGGACAGGGACGTGCCCTACTTCTCTGAGGTGGTGAGGTGGGTCAGGGGGGCTCCTGGAGGGGCTGATCCTCCCTGGGCAGCAGCAGCAGCAGCAGCAGCCTGTCCCTGTGTGCTGACCACACCTGTGTCCAGCCCTGCTGCCCCTGCTCACATCAGCCTGGACAGGCAGGACCTGCCCATCCCATCCCATCAATCCCATCCCATCCCATCCCATCCCATCCCACCCCATCCCACCCCATGTGCTGGCAGTGCCACCATCCCCACTCAGGTAGCTCAGGTGTCACCAGCTGCCCCTCAGCATCCCCCCAGCCCAGCCTGGCTGCAGATTTTGGTGTCAGTTCTGCCATTTCAGCCCTGCCCCTGCTGCTGTTCCCCCTCAGCACCACGGAGAACGTGGCTGTGTTCATCTGGGACAGCCTCCAGAAGCTCCTGCCCCAGGGCATCCTTTACAAGGTGGAAGTGCACGAGACAGAGCAGAACGTGGTGGTTTACAAGGGAGAGGAAACAATTGTCAAGTGAAATCAGCCTGAGAAATCTCCGTAATCAACTGTCAAGTGAATCAGGAGAAATCTCCGTAATCAGCTCCGTGGATCCCTGCTCAGCATTTCCTGCAGCCAGCCCTGGTTCTGTGCTCCAGCAGGACCAGGGCAGATGTTTCACAAGGACCCTCCCAGCAGTTTGCCCATCTGGCTTCTCAGAATGGGTTGGTTTCTCTGCTTTTCCTCAAGACCTTCCTGCTTTGCCAGCTGATGTGAAATTTAGAGTTGTGCCGTGGTAAATAAAGCAGCTCTGGGGAGAGGAGGTGGCCTGGCTAAAATTCCAAAAGTCTTTGATTTCTCTCTGATTAAATATTGAATTAATTTATTTGATAATGTGAGCTTTGGTGTTGCTTTGCTTCTTGATCAAACAGAGAAGCATTTCTGAGGATGAGAACTATGTTATCTTTTTTTTTTTTTTGCTTCTTATCAGTTTATTTCCTGTGCTGCAGGCGCGTTTCTTCCCGTGGCCAGCAGATCTTTCTCTGTGTGTGGAACTGCTGTAGTGGGCAATAAAAAAAGCATTTCTGACCCAAACTGGAGAGCCAAAGGGAGCAGGGTGAGAATGGAAAACCGAGGAAACTGCAGTGGGAATGTCACAGCCTCAGTGGTGGCAGAGCCCTTGGGAGGGAGTGCAAGAATAAACCCTTAAATTCACCCTTAAATCAGCCCCAAAATTCAGTGGAGGCTGTTGCAGCAGGATGAAGCTGTGAGAGGCGTTTAAATGGACACTACCCCAATTATCCTGGATATTCTGGAGCTGGGGGCACCCTGGGAAAGCTGAGGAAGGGCAGTGAGGGGATGGGTATTGCACAATTCCTGTGGTTGAAGGCCAGAGGCAGCAGTGGCAGTGCTCTGTGTGATTCCCTTTGTCACATCAGCAATGTCCTGAGGAGTAATTAGGAATGGCCATCAAGAATAACTTAATGGATATAATTTAAAAAACAACCTGATAAGCAAGGCAGTAATTCCCTTGCTTTCAAAGGGAACGGGGTATTTGAATAATGGGAGCAAACATCCCCTTTGGGGAGGTTTAATGAAGCTTGCCTAATTGTTCACCTTGGCCACACTCGGCTGCAGGCTCAGGAAAAGTGGGGTTGGCGCTGCCAAAAAATACCTGGGATGGTTTAAAACTTTAAATTCACAGGAGTCTGGGCTGCTCTGGAATGTAAAATGGGAACTGCTCTGCCTGGGGGCAGCTCTGTGCTGTCCCCTGCCCTGGTTCAGCACTGCTCAGCCTCCCTGGGAGAGCTTCAGAGGGGGAATTGGGAGAAAAATGGAGGATATTCCATTTGGAGCTTCAAAGAGGGAACTGGGAGAAAAATGGAGGATATTCCCTTTGGAGCTTCAAAAGGGAATTGGGAGAAAAATGAGGGATATTCCCTTTGGAGCTTCCAAAAAGGGAATTGGGAAAAAAATGAGGGATGTTCCCTTTGGCAGGGCAAAACCTCTGCCCTGGGAGCTGCAGCTTTGGGGAATTTTTTCCTATTTAAAGATGGTGCTTTGGGGATATTTTGTGCTCATGGTTAACTGAGCGTTTCAGAGATGTGGCCTGAGTTTGGCTCAGAGCTCATCTGGGACATCCTCAGAGCCCCTTCTCTGCCTCTCTAGGCAAAGTTCTGCCTGGTTCTTTTGTGAAATTTAAGTTTTTAGCGTTTTTTTCTTGTGAATTTAGTTTTGGCCACAGGTTCCTTGCAGTGTGAGCCGGGCAGGGAGCGCTCAGTGAAGTGAACACTCAGCTGGCACCTTTGCCCCTTTTCCCTGCCTTTTTTCCCCTCCCCAAATGTGGAAGCAGCAGTTTTTATTCAGCCTGGGGAGGGTTGCAGCTGCTCTGACCCCTCCTGCTGCTCGGCAATGATGTAAATCCAGAGCTGGTGCTGCTGATTCACTGGGCACCCGTGGCTGCAGTGACTCACGGACACTCAAACACATCATGTGCTCTCTTTATCGGAGCAGGAATCCACTCAGCTGCTGGCAAAAGCCGAGCAAACAAATGTTACATCTGCCCAGCACAGCCCACTGCTTTTATTGGCATGGAGGCAGAAAAAACAGCCCAGACTGCTGAGGATTTCTGCAGCTCCACAGCCCTGACAAAGCCCCTGAGTATTTATTTTTATATATGTCTATTTATTTGTATTTATTGCCGTGAAGGTTGATCTGTGTCAATTATTCCGATCTCTCGGATTTAAATGACTGCAGATCTGGGGAAATGGGAATAAATTGGGTGCCTGGGCAGGGGTTTGGGTGAAAGGGGCTGGGAACAGCAGGGCTGGGGTTGGAATTGGGATTTTGGTGGTGTGAAAATTGGGATTCCAGTGGGTGCTGTCCCCTCGTCCTGCTCAGAGGGGTCTGCAGCCCTGCAGGGAATTCTCTGTGGGATTCCAAATTCCCAGCTGAGGGAGGGAGGGAGGGAATGAACTCCCAGAATTAAACATTAAACATTAAGCTCTGCCTGAGTGATGAAATGCTTTGAGGACAGGTGACAGTGGGGACAGCCCTGAGAGGCCACAGCTGATGCCAGCAGAGGCTGCGGGACCAGGATTTCCAGCTTTGGTGCATGGAAATGTGAATGGCAGGGAAATAATGGCAGGAAATCTCTCTTAAACAGCCCCCCAGTTGTGTTTAGTGGGACTGAAAGACCCAGCCCTGCCTTCCTGCCACACGCTGAAATCAAATCAGGTTTTTCACAGAGCTGGACACAATCAATAATTTATTTGAATGTGCTGCTGTGAGGTGTCTGTGGGGACAGTGCAGGGGTTGCTGTGATTTTCACAAAAACTGCTCCTTTTCTGAGCTGATGCCAGGCCCGGGCCTGGCTGTGCAAGAGCTGATGGAGTTTAACACCTGTGGCACCATCTGCTCCTGCCAACCAAAAGCAAAGGTTGGGGCAGCCCAGGAAATCTGTCCAACAGCAGCTTTCCTTTTTTATTTTAATTTATTTTCATTTTCATTTTTAGTTCGGGGAGGTTTTTCCCATTCTGCCTCACTGGAAGAGGAAAGATCTCCATTTTTTCTCCTGTGTTTGAAGCACAGTGGCCAAGGGAGGAACTGCTGCTCTGAAATGGAACTGATCCTGTGACACCTGGGGACATCAAGAGCCCAAAAGGAGCAGCAGGGAGAGAGGAAACTCCACCAAGTTCTGCCACTCAGGGGCCACTCCTCGGGCAGGTTTTTTACAGCCCATTGTAGCCCAAACAATGCAGGAGTTAATAAATAATCCACGTACTGAGGGACGAGGAGCTGCTCCCCTGAGCTCAGCTGCACCTCCCAGTTCCCCACTGGGATTTCCCTCCTTAAGGTGCTTTTATTTTCCTTCCTTAAGGTGCTTTTATTCCCCTTTTTAAGGTGCTTTTATTTTCCTTCCTTAAGGTGCTTTTATTCCCCTTTTTAAGGTGTTTTAATTTTCCTCCTTAAGATGTTTTTATTTCCCTGTTTAGGGTGTTTTTATTTCCCTTTTTAAGGTGTTTTTATTTCCCTCATTAAGGTTTATTTTTGGGATTGTGCCCTTGCTCACTTTGGGGCTGGGCTGGCAGTGCCAGCACAGGGAACTGAGTGAGGCCAACAAGGAGCAAAAAACTGGAGAAGGTCACTGAGAAAAGGAACTCTCTGTGCCCCAGAATTCCCCAAATTTCCTCATTTTCCAGAGCCCCAGACACAGCCCCCACCCTGGGTAAAGCTCATTAGGGTGTTTTCTTGTGCCTGGCGTTAATTGGCACCAATTAATTACCCTGTGCAAGGGGGGGAGGCCAAGTGGAAACAGAGCGTGGAAGTCTGAAAAACGAGGAGAAAAACTGGGGCTGGGGCATTTCGTGGCTTTTCGCCTGAAATTGTTTGTACACTGGTGTGGAAAACTCGATTTCTGCTTGTAAATTTACCCAGAAATTCAGTGAATGTGGCAAAGGATTAAAAAACTCTGCTCCCATAGATTTACCCAGAAATTCAGTGCATGTGGAAAATGATTAAACAGCTCTGTCCCCATAGATTTACCCAGAAATTCAGTGAATGTGGCAAAGGATTAAAAAACTCTGTTCCCATAGATTTACCCAGAAATTCACAAAAATGAATGAAAATTAAGCCTGGTTGTTTTTGTGAAATTTAAGTTTTTAGCAATTTTTTTTTTTGTGAATTTAGTTTTTAGCACTTTAAAAAAAAAAAGTTTTTCCCCCAATATTTTAGGGATTTAGACAGGGTGTAAAAGGAAAGTTCATTTTTGCTGCTCAACAGAGTAAAAATGAATGAAAATGCCACTGATGAGGCTCATGGATGGGACAAAGCAGCTTGTGGGAATCATCTGGGACATGGGAGGTGCCACAGGGACGTTTAAATGCAATTTCATATTTATTATCCAAGGCTGTAATCTTAGCAGATAGATGGATCAACAAAGAGATGGGAGTCGAGCAGCAATTTCCAGCACTAATTAGGATTTTATTGTGTGTTGTGCACTGATAAAGAATGTCCCTATCTCTGCTAATTGCCCTGTCTGCTAAACGGGAGCCAAATTTAATGGCTGGCCACTAAAAAAATCATTTCCCTGAAATTCTTCGAGAACATTCCACGAATGGAGCCCTGCAGGCTCAAACTGCACCCGTGAAAATGTGAAATTGTGCTGGGGAATTCTGCCCTCGCAGCCCAACCCTCCACAGCCCAGCAGGAAACAGGGAAAGAAGTGGAAATCAGGGTGAAACAAGTGGAATTTACACTGAGGGCATGGGAGGGAGAATTACCTTTATTTTTTGGGGCAAACCATGGTTTTTGTACGATTAACAAGCAGAAATTGAATAAAAGCTCAACCTGAAAGCCAAACCAGCCTCAGCAGGTGTTTAACCACAGCTGTCAACTTTTAGGGATAATATTTTGGACAATTCTGATGGAATTTTTAAAAAATTCCGTCTTAGACTTGATATCTGAGTGCCTGAGAAATATAAATGAGCAGGGACAATTTTTTTCTGAATTTCTGAGAAATAGAAATATAACAATTTTTTTTTCTGAATTCCTGAGAAATATAAATGGCCGGGCATAATTTCTTTCTGAATTCCTTAGAAATAGAAATATAACAAATTTTTTTCTGAATGCTTGAGAAATATAAATGGGCAGGCACAATTTCTTCTAAATTCCTGAGAAATATAAATTCAATATTTTTTTTCTGAATTCCTGAGAAATATAAATGAGCAGGCACAATTTTCTCCTGAATTCCTGAGAAACAGAAATGGGCAGGCACAATTTCTTTCTGAATTCCTGAGAAATACAACAAATTCTTCCTGAATTCCTGAGCAATAGAAATTATCAAGCACTTTTTTTTTTCTGAATTCCTGAGCAATAGAAATGGGCAGGCACAGTTTTTTCTCGTGGTGCTCAACTCCTTTGTTAGATCTTCAGGCTCCTCCATTCCCAGGCTCCTCAATCCCTTGGGAATTAGGATTAGTTCAGCAGAAATGAGGGGAGCTCTGGGCTGGGAAGGGCAGTTTCAAGGCAGGGCTGTTTTTCAGATGTGAAATGTTGCTGAGGTTTGGGGCTCAGCCTCCTGAAGAGGAAGCACAGGAGGATTAAAGGGGCAGGATCTGCTCTGAGCCTTCCCCCAAAAATCCTCAGGGCCAGGATTGCAGAGCTCAGGCCTCACCTTTATTTATTTGTTCCTTCATCTGTGGGATCCAAGCCAAATATTTCAGAATCATTTCAAACCCTCCCGCCCCCAACAACATCGCCAGGAAATAATGGGAGGTGCAAGAACCAATTTTAATTCCTTATTTTGTTTAAGAAAAAAAAAATTGCTTCCCGCAAGTGTGAAAATTTCTAAATACAGGTTTTGCCCATATAAAAATACAAACAACAATAGAATCAAGACATCCATTGGTCCACACAACAATCTTGTCCTACAGCAAAAATCAGGTGTTGATTAAAAAAAATAAAAGAGGAACACAAAATGCCCACCTTGCCTTTCCAGAGGTAAAAAATAGAGGGAGAACAAAGAGAAACTTTGTCATCTGCGGGAAGAATGAAATTTAGGGGGTTTTGGAGCAGAAATTGCTGGGCTGGGTGGGGGCTGTGCAGCCTGTCCTGGGCTCAGCCTGGAGGGCTCTGAGCTGGATTTCCCTTCCAGGCTCAGCTCTGCTCCCTGAGCTCCGCGGCTCTGCCAGGAGGGGATGGAGAGGAGGAGGAGGAAGAGGAAGAGGGGGATGGAGAGGCGAAGGCAGAGCTCTCCTGGAGCTTCTTGGAGGAGGAGGAGGAGGAAGAAGAAAAGAGGAGGAAGAAGGAGAAGAAGATGAAGAAGAAGGAGAAGAAGATGAAGAAGAAGAAGACGAAGACGAAGAAGAAGGAGAAGATGACGAAGAAGAAGGAGAAGAAGATGAAGAAGAAGAAGGAGAAGAAGACGAAGAAGGAGAAGGAGAAGAAGATGATGAAGAAGACAAAGAAGAAGGAGAAGAAGATGGAGAAGGTGAAGAAGATGACGAAGAAGAAGAAGAAGAAGAAAATGAAGAAGACGAAGACAAAGAAGAAGAAGATGAAGAGTTCTCCTCCCTTCAGGTGTCTTGTGCTTCACAGAATGCCTTCAGGCGATGAGGAGATCATGGGTTCACGAGTGCCCCGTGTTCCTTGGGCTCTGCTCTCCCATTTTTGGGGCAGAGAAGCACAGACAGGGCAGAGGGATCTCTGCGGAGGAAATTTCCTTTTGCTGAGGCTGTGGGCGAGGGCAGCAGGGGAGGATCAGCTGGGCATCACACAAACCTTTCTCACTTCCCGTGCAGGTGCATTTCCCACACATTTCTCACAGCTAGGAAGAGTTTTCCTGAGTAAATCAGCTCGGCCCCGTGTTCCTGAGCAGGGGAAGGGGCAGCAGAGCTGGGGCCCTCTAGGAGAGCAGGCTGGCAGTGAGCAGCAGCAGCAGGGCAGCCAGCAGCCAGGAGCTGCCCTGAGCCCTGCCCACCGCGTTGGGACTGGTGCTGGGGGCTGAGGTGCTGCTGGAGGGCACCGGGGTGGTTTCTGCAGCTGAAATGGGAAAAAAAAATTGATTAAAAATGTAAAGGGCCAGCTGAGAGCTTCTGCAGGAGGCTGGAACTGTGATTTCAGAGGAATGAGGGGTCACAACTTGTGTGGAGGAGAGGGGAGGCTGAGGACATCAGAGCAGATTAACCCTAACCCTGACCCTAACCCTGTCCCTGTCCCTGACCCTGACCCTAATCACCAGAAACGCTCCCTGGCAGCAAAGCCACAGCTCCCAGCCCACTCCTGTGCCAGTCCCTGCAGAGAGAAACAAGCCTGGCCTCTGGTTTGCAGCTGTTTCACATCCCTTAATGCAAAAAGGAAGCTGGGACAGGTTTGTAAATTGGAATTCTAACCTGAAAACCCTCTGTCTTTGCCTGGCTGTTGGAGAGAGGGAAAATCCTCAGCTCCAGGCACCCCAAATCCCTCCCTGCCCTCTCCCAGAGCCCAGAGCAGAGTGAAGCCCCTGCTCAGTGTGTCCTGTCCTTGCCCAGAGGCTGGAAATTAAGATTATTTATTTACCTCTATGCAGATTATTCACCTCTATGCAGATTATTTTCCTCTATGCAGATTATTTTCCTCTATGCAGATTATTTATTTACCTCTATGGAGATTATTTACCTCTATGCAGATTATTTATTTACCTCTATGGAGATTATTTATTTACCTCTGTTCAGCACCCAGGTCTTGAGCTCGGTGATGTTACCAGGGAGGCTGAGATAGACCCTGTGGGAAGAGGGAAGAGAGGGGAAAACAAGTTCAGGGCAGGGAAGCTGAGTGTCCCAGAGGGGATGGAAAGGGGACACTGCCAGCAGATGAAGGGACAGGAATTCCAGAGCCACCCTGAGAAGGAAAAGGAAAAAAGGAGAAGGCAAAAAGGAGGAGGAGGAGGAGGAGGAAAAAAGGAGAAGGAAAAGGAAAAAGGAGAAGGAGGAGAAGGAGAAGGAGAAGGAAAAAAGGAGAAGGAGAAGGAGAAGGAGAAGGAGAAGGAGAAGGAGAAGGAGAAGGAGAAGGAGAAGGAGAAGGAGAAGGAGAAGGAGAAGGAGAAGGAGAAGGAGAAGGAGAAGGAGAAGGAAAAGGAGAAGGAAAAGGAGAAGGAAAAGGAAAAGGAAAAGGAAAAGGAAAAGGAAAAGGAAAAGGAAAAGGAAAAGGAGAATCCAGAGGGCTCTGGAGGATCTGCTCAGGCCCTGCTCTGGGGAGGGGGTGGCTGTGGGTTTGTCCCAGCTGCAGGCTCAGGGGATCAGCGCTCACCTGATCTGCACAGAGGACAGGTTCCCTGCAGGGGATGTCCAGTTGGCTGCTCTCGCAGTGATGTTCAGCACGGCTGTGGGCACGGAGCTGCACATCTCTGTGCGTGCATCCTTCCACTGCCCCAGCGAGGCGTTCTGGGGGGACAGGGCCTGCAGCAGGAACTGCCCCGAGCTGTTGCTGTGGTTCCTGTCGTCCTTTATGGTCACTGGGAGCAGAGCGAGAGGGACAAAGTGAGATTCCTGCCAACATGAGATTTCCACCAAAATGAGATTTACATTTCTGCCAAAGTGAGATTTACGCCAAAATGAGATTTACATCTCTGCCAAAGTGAGATTTCCACCAAAATGAGATTTACATCTCTGCCGAAATGAGATTTACATTTCTGCCAACATGAGATTTCTGCCAAAATGAGATTTCCATTTCTGCCAAAGTGACATTTCTGCCAAAATGAGATTTACATCTCTGCCAAAGTGAGATTTCCACCAAAATGAGATTTACATCTCTGCCAAAATGACATTTCTGCCAAAATGAGATTTACATTTCTACCAAAATGAGATTTCCACCAACATGAGATTTACATTTCTGCCATTATTACATTGCTGCCCAAACGACATTTCTGCCCTGCCAGGACCCCGAGCCCTCAGGGTTTGCCCACACCCTGTGTGGCACTCGTGGTGACAGCAGCCGGCACAGAGGGCGTTTTACCCCCCAAAAAATCCCCTTTATGTGTCCCTGAGCTGCTCACACGGGGCTCAGCCCCTGGTGCCTCACCCTCCCTGCCCTGCCCTGCCCTGCCCCGGGGCTCTCGGGGCTTTTCCCCTGAGCAGAAGCTGGACCCAGGCCGGGTGGGGCAGGGAGGAGCTGCTGCCCAGGTCCCTGTGAGTGCCCTGACACGTCCCCCCCAGCCTCCAGCCCCCCTCGGGCCAGCCCTGCTTCGAACCAAAGCTGCCAGAGCCTCCAGCAGCTGAGGTGAGTTAGGAGCTGCCATCCAACCTCAATTCCCTGCTCAAAAAAAATTGAAATAATAGCCAGACCCTCCAGGAGCTGAGGTGAGGCAGGAACTGCCATCCACCCTCAATTCCCTGCTCAAAAAAAATTGAAATAATAGCCAGACCCTCCAGGAGCTGAGGTGAGGCAGGAACTGCCATCCACCCTCAATTCCCTGCTCAAAAAAAATTGAAATAATAGCCAGACCCTCCAGGAGCTGAGGTGAGTTAGGAGCTGCCATCCAAACCTCAATTCCCCACTCAAAAAAATGGAAATAACACCCAGAACCTCCAGGAGCTGAGGTGAGGCAGGAACTGCCATCCACCCTCAATTCCCTGCTCAAAAAAAATTGAAATAATAGCCAGACCCTCCAGGAGCTGAGGTGAGTTAGGAGCTGCCATCCAACCTCAATTCCCTGCTCAAAAAAAATGGGAATAACAGCAGTGAGCAAATGAAAGGAGCCCAGCTGAGTGCTGGGGGTGCTGCTTGGGGGGATCGGAGGGAACCCCTGTGTGTGGGTCACACCTCCTCCCCACAGGAAGGATCAGATAAAGCTCAGGATGTCTTTTCTCCACCGTTTTCTCAGTATTTGGGTTTTGCTGGGCCTCAGGGCACGGGGGGGTTTGTTGGCAGGCTCAGGCTGTGTTTGCCCCGTCCTTCTGCAGCCTGAAATCCATTTCCTCCTGTGGATGCTGAACGTTTGTCAGCACCAAATCACCTCTTCCCCTTTGTCTGTACAGAAAGGCAAAGTCCGAGAGGAGGGGAGGGAACCAAACCACAAAACAGCTCCCCCAAGTTCTGTCTTTTCTTTGCTCCTTCTGTGCAAGTTCAGGCAAAAAGATAAAGGGAGGAAAAATCATCCTGAGGAGAGAAAGAGGATTTGGGATTGAGCTATGGAGGGGAAGATGAAATAGGAACAGAGAGGTAACAGCAGCACCATTTACCCATCTCCTGCCTGGAATTAGAAAGGATTCAAGCAGAAATAGGATGCTGCAGTTGAAGCAGATCTGGGAGCAGCACAGGCCAGGCACAGAGGGCAGTCTGTGAGCTCCAGGCAGGGCTGCCTTACCCACGTAGGTTGTGTTGGCCTGCAAAGTCCCAGGTGTTGTTTCCACAGAGAAATTCCCTTCGGTGGCGTTCCCGAGCCAAAGGCACCATTGCGTGTCTGCGTCTGCCTGGCCAGGCACTGTCCCCAGCAGGAGGAGGGGTGCCAGGAGCAGGAGAGCTGCCATGACCCCTCTGGTGCCTCCTCCTCCTCCCCACCTGCCCTGGAACTGAGGGAGCCTCACCCCTCCCCAGCCCCTTTTATACCCGGGCTCTGATGAGGTAAATGCAAATATTTCCTCCTCCCCGTCCAGCTCACACGTCCACACCCCCCTGGAGGTTTCACTGATAGAGACACTTCCTCCTACCTGCCCAGAACTGGTGAAAAACAAGGGGTGAGCCCCATTTGAGGGGTTCAAATGGACTCTGGGGACATCCCTGAGGAACCCCTGGGCTCAACAGCAAGGTCTGTGCACGTCCATGTCCCTTGGAGTGGTGATCAGCCCTGTGAGCTCTGGCAGAAACCCTGGAAAGGTGGAGGAGCCTCCAGTCTTGATGTCCAGGCTATTCTTGAAGTCCCAGAAAATGTGGAAAAGCCAGAGAAGGAAAACCCCTGTAAAAATGCTCGAATCCAGCTTCTGATCCTGCTTGGAAAGAGCTGGATCATGAAGGGCCAAGAGTCTGTGGATCATGAAGGGCCAAGAGCCCCTGGAGGTTTCACTGATAGAGACACTTCCTCCTACCTGCCCAGAACTGGTGAAAAACAAGGGGTGAGCCCCGTTTGAGGGGTTCAAATGGACTCTGGGGACATCCCTGAGGAACCCCTGGGCTCAACAGCAAGGTCTGTGCACGTCCATGTCCCTTGGAGTGGTGATCAGCCCTGTGAGCTCTGGCAGAAACCCTGGAAAGGTGGAGGAGCCTCCAGTCTTGATGTCCAGGCTATTCTTGAAGTCCCAGAAAATGTGGAAAAGCCAGAGAAGGAAAACACCTGTAAAAATGCTCGAATCCAGCTTCTGATCCTGCTTGGAAAGAGCTGGATCATGAAGGGCCAATAGCTCCTGGAGGTTTCACTGATAGAGACACTTCCTCCTACCTGCCCAGAACTGGTGAAAAACAAGGGGTGAGCCCCGTTTGAGGGGTTCAGATGGGCACTGGGGACATCCCTGGGCTGCACACCAAGGTCTGTGCATTTCTGTGTCCCTTGGAATGGTGATCAGCCCTGTGAGCTCTGGCAGAAACCCTGGAAAGGTGGAGGAGCCTCCAGTCTTGATCTCCAGTCCAGAAAGTCCCAGAAAATGTGAAGAAGCCAGAGAGGGAACAGCCCTGTAAAAATGCTCAAATTCAGCTTCTGATCCTGCTTGGAATGACCTGGATCATGAAGGGCCAAGAGCCTGGGGAGGGCTGGTCTCTCCTGACCCCCTTGCACAGCCCCTCACTGTGGAATTTTCATGCTGGGGACTCATCCCTGGTGTGATTCCTCTCCAGTAATTTTGGCTGAGCACCTCAAATCACATCACAGAGGAAAACAGCTCCAGTTTCTCTCTCCTCTCCCTTCTGGATTTTTCCTCATGTCCCCCTCAGGTCCTTGGCTGATTTTGAAGCTCATTTTGAAGTCTTTCAAGGTTGATTTTGAGGCTGATTTCAAGGATGATTTTGAAACTTTTGAAGCTGATTTTGAGGCTGATTTTGAACTATTTCAAGGCTGATTTCGAAGCTGATTTTGAAGCTGGTTTTGAGGCTGATTTCAAAGGTGATTTTGCAGCTGTTGGGGCAGCACTGAGGGATCAGTGCTGGGGACAAGGACAGCACTTCCCTGTCCCTGAAACAAATGGGATTCCTCCTGCTCACCTTCCACCTCCTTGGGACAGGAGAAGGAATTGGGGCCAGAGCGAAACCCGGCTCTCTAATTACCCAGTAATTAGAGGTGATGATCCTGAATCAGCGTCCCTGCACGGCGATGGCTCCAGATCCTGCTCCAGGGAATAAAACAGATTAAACAAGTGCACAAGCACCTGCCTGGGAGCAGGGAAATGCCAACCACAGGGAAAGCAGCTTCCCAGGAGACAAAATCGTGGTGAAGGGATTTTTGAGACAATATCAGGGTGCCAGGTGACAGCTCCAGGCCGGGTTTGGAGCTCTGGGGAAGGGCAGCAGCCCCAGCTGTGATGCTCAGGGATTGTTTGGAAGGGCTCAGGGTGTTTCCCTGGTGCCACCCACGGGCAGTGTGTCAGCAGAGGGGATGATCAGGATCCTGGGCAGGATCTGCTCCCTCCTGGTTTGCAGGCAGGAGCTGTCACCAGGGCTGGGCTGCTCAGGGGCTTTGCTGCTCACAGTGACCCCAGATGTGTCACAAAATCTCTTTTCCCATCCTGGTGGTCAAAGAAGGAGTCAGAGCTCTTCATTTCTCATTCTCAAGTTTGTTTCTTATCTATAAAATTCTTTCTCCTGTCCAGCCAAGGTCTGCTCAGCAGGTCAGACAGAGGCACTCTGGTGTTTTCTTTTATTCTAAAAACTACGTGTACAATATTTACCATTACTTTCCAATACCCATCACCTGTGTAAGACAATAAGCTTCTACTCTAAACCAATCCCAAAGTGCCAACATCACAGCAGAAGATGGAGGCCAAGAAGAAGAAGGAGAAAGGCTGGACATGCCCAGATTCCTCCATTTTGCCCCCTGAACCCCCATTCTAAAAAAACCCAAAAAATCTATTTTCACCCTGTGATAAATTCACTGTCATTCTACTTCAACTGTCGTGGCTTGTGATTCTTTATATAAAGGTTGGTAATTGTTTTTTCCAAGGGCTGAATCAAAGGCACGGGGGTCTGGGGCTCTGTGCCAAGGTCTCTGAGCCCCCTGGGCAAGGGCTGGAGCCCTCCAGGGCAGCCAGAGGAATTCCCTGTGCCCCCTCCTGCTGGATCTGAGCCCAGTGAACATCCCTGGGGCAAACAGCAGCACCTGGAGCTGGGGCTGTGCTGCAGGAGTGCAGCTGGAACCTTCCAGCACGCAAAAAAGCCAAGATGTGTTCCCTTGATAAGGAATCTGCAGCTGTATCCCAGGCTGGAGTAACCCAGGGGAGGGCAGATCCAGGAAAGCCAAACCTCCTCCCACCTGTGCCTCACCTGGAGGGGATGGCAAGGGAGGGGGGGAGGAAATGCAGCTTTTGAAGCTGATTTTGGGGCTGATATTGAGATATTTCAAGGCTGATTTCAAAGCTGATTTCAAGGCTGATTTCAAGGCTGGTTTTGAGGCTGATTTCAAAGGTGATTTTGCAGCTGTTGGGGCAGCACTGAGGGAGCAGTGCTGGGGACAAGGACAGCACTTCCCTGTCCCTGAAACAAATGGGATTCCTCCTGCTCACCTTCCACCTCCTTGGGACAGGAGAAGGAATTGGGGCCAGAGCGAAACCCGGCTCTCTAATTACCCAGTAATTAGAGGTGATGATCCTGAATCAGCGTCCCTGCACGGCGATGGCTCCAGATCCTGCTCCAGGGAATAAAACAGATTAAACAAGTGCACAAGCACCTGCCTGGGAGCAGGGAAATGCCAACCACAGGGAAAGCAGCTCAGGCTGTGCCTGGGTCAGGCAGAGGTGATGGGGAAGGTGAGGCCAGGGAGATCTCTGTGTTCCATTTCCTGGTGCTGGAACTGCTCTGGGCAGGGCTGAAACCACCCTGCACATCGGGGCATCCTCTCCTCTCCCCTTCCCAGGGCTGCTGGCCCTGCCTGGCACAGGGTGGACTCTGCCCAGCCCATCAAGCAGGGCTGTGTTTGCTCTCAGCTCCTCGCCAGCCTTTATGGGGCTGTTTGCTCCGGGTCAAGAGCAGTTGAGGTTTACTGGCCTGTTTTGCAAATATTGTGTTCTGTAAATGTGGCCATGGAGGGGAGGGTTTTACCGCTTGAAAGGATTCCTTGTGCTGCTGGAGGTGTGGGGTGAGTTCCCGGTGCTGGGATGGGCTCAGGGCTTGGCAGTCTGTCCCTGCAGCGTCCTCAGCTCCACAAATCCACCCCATCCCTGCCTCCACAGGGCAGGCAGAGCCCTGTGGCTCTGGGGCTGTAAATGACGAGTGGGACGAGGATGGATTTTGCATCCGGAGGAGACAGGAGGCTGCAAGCGCCCCGCACCTGAGCACGGCTCCCCTGCCTGCTCTGCAGGGCATTTCCCACCTGCAGCAGGAGGAATCCGCAGCTCTGAGGGCCGATCCCGGCCTGGCAGGGCTCTGTCCGGGCTGCAAGGACAAAATGTGGATTGTTCTCTGCAGGGGTGAGCCCTGAAACCCCCTCGTAACCCACAGGGAGGGGAGGGCAGGGGGAGGCAGGAAGGACAAACATTTTGCCAGAAGGATCTTCCCCAAAGTGAGCAGCTCAACAAGGGAACTCTGCTGCTCCTTTGGACTCCTCCAGAAGCTCCAGAAGGAGGAGAAACAGCAGCCAGGAGCTCCTTCTGGCCAGCTAGGAGGTCTGGGCTCTGCTCCTGCTCTCTCACATGCAGGCAGTTCTCCCTGCAGGAGCAGAGCTCTGCTCTCCTTGTGTCTGCAGAGCTTTCCTGGGACAAACCCCAGGCTGTGCTGGTGTCCTTGCTGCCCTGTCCGAGCCCTGGCATGGATCCCTGGTGTCCCCAGTTCCATCCCCGGTGTCCCCAGCCCTGGCATGGATTCTTAGTGTGCCCAGCTCCATCCCTGGTGTCCCATGTGCATCCCTGGTGTGCCTAGCTCTGGGATGGATCCCTGGTGTCCCCAACCCTGGGATGGATCCCTGGTGTCCCAGCTCCATCCCTGGGGTCCCCTGCCCCGGTGTCTCGGTGCCACCTGCAGCAGCGCTGCTGTGATGGGTGCCCAGGTGATCCATTCCCAGGTGATCCATTCCCAGGTGATTCCCGGGTGATTCCCGCGGCTCAGATCCTGCAGGCACTGCCGGGCGGGGCAGGAAGGAGCAGCAGCCCCCGGCAAAGGCAGCCGGAGGGGCAGAGGGTGCCCAGCGCTGCCCAGGAGGGGGCAGCAGGCTCCCACTGTGCCAGGGCTGCTGTCCCCACCGCTGGGGACGGGCTCGGCACCCCCAGCACGCCTGGAGAGGCGTTTCCTGCGCTGATTTCCATTCGTACATTTACATCGCAGCCTGATACCCCGGGGCGGCCAGGA
>NW_005054447.1:172073-185162 GCF_000277835.1 Geospiza fortis
TTATTGAGATGAGGATTGGGAATGTTATTGAGATTAGAATTGGGGATGTTATTGAGATTAGAATTGGGAATCTTATTGAGATGAGGGTTAGTGGGATTCCTAGGAAGGATGGGCTTGAAAACTGGTAGAAGAAGCTTGAGTTCATGGTCAGGTTCAGGGGATAGTGCTTGGAGCGATGGGTGGTTTGCTAGACGGGGGATTTATTGATACAAACAATTCCAGCACCACCCCCTGATCCCGCTCGTGTCCCCTTGCTCTGGGTGAGCAAACCCTGCCTTGTCCTCAGGGTCTGTCCCCCTGACCTGAGCCCCCTCCCAGCTACAGCTTGCCCTCCTGGCCACAGCAATTTCCAGAACCTGGGAGGTTTCCCTGCCTCCTCCCCTTTCCTGGCAGCCCTGGCTGGGGCAGATGGGCTGAGCCCAGAGCTGGCAGCACAGCCTGATGCTGCTGCCACAGCTGCCCACTCCAAGGTGCAAAATGAGCATTTTGTTGGCTGCAGAGCCAAGATGTGTGCTCCTGGATAAGGAACCTGCAGCTTGGTCCCAGGGAGGGGTTCCCAGCTCCTTGCTGAGACCATTTATTCACCTGCTAGGACCCATTTATTCACCTGCTAGGACCCATTTGTCCCCCTGAACCTGAGCTCCACGAAGGTGACTTCCAGCCACGCTGGGAGGATGATGGATCCGTGTTCAATCATCCTTTCCTAATGGCATTTGGAGATTTCCCATTTAATCAGTAATTAATGGGCCTGGCAATTAATTCTGCAGGACTCTCGGTGCCCTGAGCACTGCAGGGTGGATTCTGAGCAGCCCCTTTCTCACTTTGGGGGAGCTCTGAGCAGTGATGAATTTGCTGTGATGAATTGCAAGAGATATCAATTTCTTCCCTGATTCCTTCTAATTAGTGTGAATTTTTAATTATTTTTTTTTAAAACAGGACATGAGCATTTCACTTTTTGGAGGACAAGGACCAGGCAGGCAAAGGAAGGAAAGGAAAGAAAAAAAACCTCTTGGATTAAAAAAAAAAAGGGAAAATTGGGAAAAGTTGCTATGAGCGGATTTTGCCTTGCATCTCTCAGCTGTGAGACCCCCCACATCCTCGAGGCGCTTTAAAAAGAGAATTTCCACCCTGATTTCCCACCCTAAGCCCCTGTGAGGGGTGCAAGGTGTGGCCTGTGCTGTCTGGGTGGGATTGAGCTGCTGGTCCCTGCTCTGACCCTGCAGGAGCTGAGCTTGGCTGTTCCTGGACAGCTCCTCCAGAGCCACCCGAGCGCCCAGCTTCAGCTCCAGGAGCCTTTGGCAGCGAGTGGTGAGCAGGCCCTGAGGAAAGGGCTGTGGAAGAGGCACAAGAGCAGGAAAACGCTGCAGAACTGGGCTGCTTTAGCCAGGCTTTGCTAAAACCCTTCCCCCTGCCTCCGAGCACCTTGACCTGATCGTTTGTGTTCGTGCCTGGCAGCTCTGCACTTGCTGGGGAGAGGGAGAAAAAATACAGGAGGAAAAGCATTAAAAATGCTTCACTTGAGCTGGAGATTCAGCCCTGCCTTGGCTTTCTGCCTGCTTCAAGCACAGCAGCAGAACCTCTTGTGTTTAGCCCCAAAGGAGTCCCTAATTAGTGGAGAAACTGCAGAGCTCTGAACTTGTTTGGGAATGCTTTAGCGCGGTGGCCCCCTGAGGTTCATTAAACAAATGAATTCAAAGCCCTCAAATAGCTGGGATCTTCAAAGTGACAAGGACCTCAGCCCCTGGGCCCAAGGCAGGCTGGCGCTGCAAATGGAATATTTCCTGCAGTGCTGGAGCTGCTCACAGAGATTGCAGGGAAGGGAAGCCATGGACAGCACAGCCTGCCCAGGGAAGGGGCAGCAGCAGCTCCAGCCCTGCTCTGCACCCTCTGGGGCTCTGGGGACACAGGACAAGCCAGGTCAGTGCAGGGACAGGGGACAGGGGACCTGCCAGGGTGATGGGGCAGATGGGTGGGACAGGGCTGGGGGGAGCAGGAGATGGACAGAGGTGTGGGGAGCAGGAACCATTCAGGAGAAGGAGAGAGGTGTGAGGAGCAGGAGATCCCCAGGACAAGGACAGGGCTGAGGGGAGCAGGAGAAGAACAGAGGTGTGGGGAGCAGGAGCTCCTCAGGAAGAGGACAGAGGTGTGGGGAGCAGGAAGCATTCAGGAGAAGGAGAGAGATGTGGAGAGATGGAGATCCCCAGAAGAAGGACAGAGATGTGAGGAGCAGGAGAAGCATAGGGCTGAGGGGAGCAAGAGTTCCCCAGGAGGAGGACAGATGTGCAGGGGAGCAGGAGTTCCTCAGGAGGAGGACAGATGTGCAGGGGAGCAGGAAATCCCCAGGAGGAGGACAGATGTGCAGGGGAGCAGGAAATCCCCAGGAGGAGGACAGATGTGCAGGGGAGCAGGAACTCGCCGCCCTCTCCCACCCACAGCCATTCCCGGTCACTCCCCCATGCAGGGATGCCCATCCTGGGGATGCAGCCCCAGGAGCACAGAGCTGGCTCTGCCCAGCCTGGAATCCTGGCTGGGGATTTTTGGCCAGGATTTGACTGAATTGCCCATCCCTGGCAGTGCCCAGAGCAGGCACTGGTGGTGCCAGGGCGTTTAAAACTTTTATTTCAGCACTTTCTGCTGCAGGAGGGGCTGCCAGGGAGGGGTGGGATCCAGCCTTGGGGAGTTCTCTCTGGGTTTTCAGCTGTGCTGGTGGCAAAAAGCTGCTCTGCCACCAGCACAGCGGGAAATCCAGGGAGAACACAGCTCCAGGGAAGGAGAAGAGCACGTGCAGAGAGCTCCTGACGCCCTCTGCAGGGAGATCAGCCACAAATCTGCCTCTGCTGGGTTTGCTCGAGTTAATAAATTCTGCTGGAGAATAAATAGATCCTAAATTACACCCTGGCCTGGCCAGAACTTTTATCTTGCCTGTCAGGACTGTGTAATATTAATTATAGCCTGCTCCAGCTGCCCTCAGGGAGAGCTGGCACATGGCTGCAGCACTCAGCTGTGACTCTTATTTGATTTTTTTTTTTTTTCATTTAATCAATGCCCAATAAATCTGTAATCTCCTGAATCTGGACGTCTGTGCTTAATGTATCCGGGGAGTGACCTAATTAAATTCCAGTTTAGACCATCTCAGGCCGGGGCTGGACCCTTGGATTCCTGCTCTGGTGGGGGAATATCCCCTGTTGGATTTGTGGGGTGCCCCAATGAAGGAAGGAATGATGAATCTGACTCCATGTTCTCAGAAGGCTCATTAATTATTTTATGATACTAAATAAATATACTAATACACTAATATAAAATGTTATATATTAAATAGAACATATAAAAATTATGAAAATACTAATTATATTATATTAAACTCACAGGCTGTGAGTTTGGTTATGCACATTTCTTGTGCAATTAAAGCCACCAAGTGCAGCAGGATCTGCATTAAAAACATCCTGCCCATTAAAGCTGCCTGAAATTTCCTCCATGATCCACAGCTCTGATCCTCCCAGACCAGTTAAAAAGAGAGCATTTTCTGTCTGGGAGCCCCAGAAATGATCAGCAGAAGGAAATTGTTGCTCTTAAGAGCCTTATTGCTTATTAATGGAGGTAATTAAATGGCTCTGGGCTGGGGCTGAGAGTGCAGGCACATGTTCCTGGCCAGAGTGCTGCACTCAAATTAACAAAAGAATTGATGGAGACAGTGGCTGATGGCTGGGAATTGCTCTTGAGACTGTAATGAACACAGTTGCCTCCTTTCAGCTTCCTTTCACTGAAATAAAGCTAAAAATAGCCCAGGTTGACACTGGCAGCAGAGCAGCTGTTGTGCAACAGCATTAGATGGCACAGCACACCCAGAAGAGATGGAGGGCTGGAGGATCCAGGCTGCTCCTGCTGCTGGGAGCCCGAGGGAAGCAAAGGGCTGGGGCAGGGCAGGAGCTGAGGACCTTGCAGCCCTGTGCCTGGTCAGGCGGGCTTTGGGCTTGGACCCAGCCAAACTCTGCAATGTCTGTGTTCAGCTGGTGCCGTAAAGCGCGGCTGTCGCAAAAGGTGCAGTAAAGCGCGACTGTCGCAAAACTGCCGTAAAGCGCGACTGTCGTAACAGATGTCGTAAATCGCTACTGTAGTAAAAGGTGCCGTAAAGCGCGACTGTCACGAAACTGCCGTGAATCGCGACTGTCATAAAAGGTGCTGTAAAGCGCGACTGTCGTAAAACTGTCATAAAGTGCGACTGTCGTAAAAGGTGTCATAATTTTCCAGCTGAAATTCGGAAAATTGTCTGGGATAATGCAATTGATTTTGAAAGGAAGTTTCAATCCTGGTGGACCATGGTAAATTTCACCTGTGATCCTGCTTCTAATGTGGCCACTGGCTTTGTGCTTAAAAGAGAAAAAAGATAAAAGAAATAAGAAGAAGGACTGGACTTCCCAGGGGTTGCGCATGCCCTTTTAAGGACAGCAATCTCCGCATGCGTCCAGCGCTGTAATAAACAACATACCGGCTTTACAACTTTCGCAAAGTTGTGGAGTTTTTTTTCTCTCTCTCCGCGGAACATTTGCTCTAGAAATGAGCTCTGAACCTTTCCCCACTAACGGGATTTAAGCCACGATTGTGCCAGGCTGCTCAGCCTGGATTCAGCCACAGCCCCCGGAGAAAACCAGCTCAGTTTTTGCCCCTTTTTTTGCCCTTTTCCTCTCCAATCTGCACCTGTGGTTGGTTTGCCTCACTCAAGTGGCTCTGCCTGGCTGGAGCCTGGAGATTTCCACTGGATCTGGCACATCCTGGGGCTCCCAGAGCCTTGTGAGGTGCTCAGAGCCCAGGCTGGTCTGTGCCATCAGCAGAGATCGGCACGTCTGCTCCCTCCTGGCCGGGATTTCACACCGAGATGGGGCTGGGAGCACTGAACAATAGCTGTGGGCTGGTTTTAATGCAGCTCAGCCCTCGAGGGTGGAAAATCACAGATAAACTCCTCATATTGGCAAGAACAACGCCGATCCCAGGAGATTTCCTTAGTTACAAATAAGAGTTTAAGGCAAGCTGTTCCCTTGCCACCTGTTAGTTGCATTGTAACAATTTGTTTTTATTGTTGTGGGGGGTTTTTTTTGTGGTTTTTGTTTTCTAATCTGGAAGATGATCTGTCAGAGGAAGAACAATGCAAACGTTGTTGTCTCAGTTCCAGTTGAAATTTGGAAAGTGGTTCTACGTGTTCTGGGTGCCAGAAGCAATGGAATTCCCTTAATTAAAAAAGAATTTACGATGCCAAAGGCTCACCTGCCAAGGAAAGGTTTGGCTTTAAATATCACCTTGGCACAGTGGGGAGTCCTGAAGTGCAGTCTTTGCTCTCCCAGTGATGCCAAACCAGAGTTTTATGGGAACCAGACACACCTAAATTTCAGCTTCCCAGGTGCTGTAATGGGGTTTTTCTGAGAAGGAGGGTGGTGGGGATGGTTTGAGGAGGGCACAGCCTCCCTTCTGTGTCACGGCCTGATCTGTGCCAGCCACCACCCAGCCATGGGGCTCTTGCTGGCCTGGGTCACACAGCCAAGTGACAGCTCCCAGATGGTGCCAAAACGAGCCCCGAGCCTCTGCTGGGGGGAGAAGTTGAGTGGCAGCTGCAGGCAGGGGAAGTGTCAGGAGTTGTTTAAAACAAAAGCACAGACAGAGCTGATGCTGCAGAGAAAATGAGCCTGGATATCCCAAATCACCCTGAAAAGGGAATTCTTGTGAAACCCACGCAGAGCTTGTAGTCACAGCTCATTCTGCTGCCTGGAAGTGCTTTTTGGACCAATCCGGAATCACAGAATGACCAGGTTGGAAGAGGAGGAGGAGGAGGAGAGGACACACCCAGATTCCTCCATCTTGCCCCCTGAACCCCCATTCTAAATCCTCAAAATTCTACTTTTTTTCACCCTATGACAAATTAACTATTATTCTACTCAAACCTCTGTGGCTTGTAAATCTTCACACAAAGTTGGCAATTGTTTCCATGGGTTAAAATCGAAGGCACAGGTGTCTTTGACTCCGTGCCAAGGTCTCTGAGCCTCCTGCCAGGGTCTCGAGTCACCCAGGGCAGCCAGAGGAATGTCCTGGGTCCCAACAGGCTCAGTGCTCCCCAGGGCTGGGGTGCTCCGAGCTCTGCTGGTCCTGGGGTGTTTCCTGTGAGCTCAGGGTGAGGCTGAAATCCCTGAATCCTTCACTTCTGAAGCCACCAGTGCTCATCAAACACAAAATCTGCCTTTGTTCTGCTCTCAGTGGGGTCCCTCAGCCCTGCCGCTCCTGGTTTGTGTTTCTCCTTTCTGATGTTTTCATTCTTTTGTCATTTTTGGGCAGCTGAACCCGAGGTATCCTGCAAAAACCTTTCTGGTGTCTGTCTGTGCTGCACTGAGCAGGTGCCAAGTGCCCCAAGAGCTCAAATTTTATATAAAAACTTCTTTTAGAGATCCAGGGAGGTATCCAAAGCTCACAGCCCCCTTCAGGGACTTCCACCCAGCCTCAGTTCTGTGCTTGATAAGAAAAAAGGGAAAAGTTTCACTTCTGTGGTCGAAGCAAAACATGGAGAAGCTGAGGCTTCTCATCTTCCCAGCAGAAGAAATCCTGGCAAAGGGATTTTTCAGAAAACATGCCAGGGACACACCCCCACGGAATTCCCATCCCCATCCCCACGGAATTCCCATCCCGTGCCCCGGGGCTGCGCCAGCCCATCCCAGCCGGGGCACAGCCCTGGATGCCGGGGCAGCTCCGGCTCCTGCCGCCTGCCCCCGGCTCCGGGATCCACCGGGGGCTGCTCCCGCTGCGGGTTTGTGCCGGGGCTGCGCATCAACCCCGCTCACCCGGCTGCGCCCGCCAGGGCAAGGAGCTGAGCAGAGGCAGAAGCGCCTCGGTGATGCTCGGCTCAGCGCGTTGCTACGCGACACCGTGCGGTAACCATGGCAACGGCCAGGAGCCGGGTACGGCCCTTTCCTGGGGCAGAAATCGGGAATTGGGGTCCTGGGAGCTTCTCCACACCGCCCAGCTCAAATGTGTCCCAGTGCTCCCTGGGTTTGTCCTGCAGCTACAACTGGTTTGGTTTTGTTTTGCAGTTATTCCTTCAAAAATAATTTTTAAAAAAAGTGGAATTTTCCTGATTTTCAGACTCAGCCTGAAGAAACCCTGGCCAGAAGAGCAGTAAAACTGCAGGGGAGCCGAGCAGGCAGTGGTTACACGAGCCGTGGTGTCCTGAAAGCAAAGCAGCAGATTTGTTCTGGGCTTTTCCTGGGGAAGAGAAGGGAACGGTGTCCTTGTTCCTGCAGGGTCAAAGCCCCTGGAACTGCCACAAATAAACACTCCCTGCTCTGGCCAGCACCAGGTCCTTATTGCTTCTCCAAGGGAATGGCCCCAAGAGCAAGGAAAAGTGGGAAATGGGGGTGGGAATTCTCAGAATCTCTGCTGCTCAGGGTGACTCTGAGATACGTGCAAGTCTCTTTTTCCCAGCCTGGTGGTTGAAGAAGGACTCGGGATTCTTCTGATCTCATTCTCAAGGTTGTTTATTGTTTCTGAGTGATAAAATTCTTTCTCTGACCTGCTGAGGTCTGTCTGTTTCTCGGAATTGGTGAATAATTGCTGAAAATCCTGTCCGGTGAAAATCTTCTGGGATAAACTTCTGGCATCAACTGTTATCTTATTGATGATGCCTATCAAATGCTTCCTGCTGGGGTCTTGTCAGATGAAAAAATCCCTTGAAATACACATCTCTGGAGACAGTGTCCTCCTGGTGTTTGAATCTCCATCCTTATCACTTAGCCTGTTACTGCTTGTTGCCCAACACTGGCTTTAGTACACAAAATGCTGTGGTTTTTAATTTCCTTTAGCACGAACTATAATATATTTTATTTTATAATGTAATTTTATAATATAATTTAATTTTGTAATATATTTTATTATATTTTATAATATATTTTTTAAAATAATATATATTACACCTTCCTCCCTGCAGCAGCCCAGGGACAGCTCCTGCTCCGGAGGGAGGCACAGCACAGCTCAGCAGGGCTGCAGGGACCAGCTGGAGCCGCTGCTGCAGAGCAGATCACGAAAGAGATTGGGAAGAAAAAGCGGCTTTTGGGAAGAAGGAGCACGCACGGGAGGAGGAGGCTGGGAGTAAAAGATGATAAATGTTTGGGATTAAGCACTAAAGCCAGAAGGGGAGAGTAATCTGGATCGCTGCTGAGGAGGGGGAGTGGCTGTGTGTCCATCTGGAGTGTGTCAGGGCTGGCTGGGGGGAGCCTGGTGCTGTCAGCAGTGCAGATGTGCCGGGACAGGGCTGGAATAGGGATGGGGATCCCAAAACCTGCCAAAAGCCGGGAGCAGGGGGGGACAGGGCTGGCTTAACCACTCGGATCTGGGCTCAGAGCAGCTCGTGGGTTTTACTCTGCTTTGCTTTCCAAGCCGTGGTGCAGGTGTTTTGCAGAGATAATCAAAACTCCACAACTTTTGTGGAAGTTGTGAAGCCGGTATGTTTATTACAGCGCTGGATGCATGTGGGGATCATTTCCCTAAAATGACATGTGGGAATTGGGAACTTCAGGTCCCTTTTTATCCCCCTCTCAGATACATACACATACAATTTCACAACAGGTTCATACACATTCATTTTTACGAATTTCGTGTGGTATTTGCCACTAGTTCTTCTTTACCAGGAGGAATTCCTAGGTCAGGTTGACCTGCTCTCACAGCAGTCTCTGTCTCTCTCTATCACCCTCTGTCTCCCCCCCTCTTATCTCTGTCCTTCACCGAAGCAACTTCACTGAGCCTAGGTTCTGCAGTCAGGCTGAATAGCCATGTTTTCTGACCACAGACTCAACTCATAAATGTACATTTCACCTAAATCAAAACGGATTTCCACCCTGGAAAATTTCCACTTTGCCTCACAGGGGAGCTCCGAGCTGAGAGCGGATCTGCCCTGCGGGGGAAACTCAAACCTGGTGGGGAGCAGGGAGGAGCAGCCCTGGGTGTGGGGACTGGGGCTGGGGGAGCCCAATTCGGGCAGCCCTGGGCTGTGCAGCTGCTGGCACAGCCAGGACAGCCCTGCCTGGTCACTGGTGGTCACTCAGGGCCGGCAGTGACCGCTCCAGCCCCAGCGAGGCTCCGGCGCATCCCGAGCCAGGAGATGCGGGGTTGCCGAGCAACAGGGCGATCCTGCAGCAGGAACCCTGCCCTCGCTGCCCCTCACCCTTGAACTCTGGTCTTTTCGGGGTGCCCCAGCCAGAGGAGGAATTGAGAATCTGACTCCATGTTCTTAGAAGGCTAATTTATTATTGTATTATATATTATGTTACATTATTTTATGTTATGTTATATTATATTATATTATATTACATTGTATCACATGATATGATATGATATGATATGATATCATATCATATCATATAATGTAATGTGATACAATGTAATATAATATAATATAATATAACATAACATAAAATAATGTAACATAATATATAATACAATAATAAATTAGCCTTCTAAGAACATGGAGTCAGATTCTCAATTCCTCCTCTGGCTGGGGCACCCCGAAAAGACCAGAGTTCAAGGGTGAGGAATGGTGCACATCCCACAAACAGGGGAATTTCTGTTTCTGGGGGTGTGGTATCCTCCAGAAAATATTCCCAAAGGGAAGCAGTACCACGAAATACTGCAGGCGGTCACAAAACCACTTCCACCACCGCAACAAGAGCAATTCCAGCAGAGGAGAGCTGGCTGTGGTATTTAAATGATGGAATTGTCTCTGAGTGGGCAGCTGGGCACTGATTTCAGCGCTATTGCTGCTTTTCTCCTCTCTTTTGTTTGCAGTTCCAGGTTGGAAAGACATTTGTGGGCTCTCCTTCGTGGCCACATTACACAGGGTCCTCCCCTGGGTGTTTGTGCCCCAGTACCACTCCCTGTTAATTTGGGGTTTGTGCTGAATAAATAGTGCCTGGCTATTTGATTTTATTTTTTTTCCTAAACACATTTGTGATGACAATAAATTTAATTGCTTTCTGATGTTTGACAAATATAATTTTCAGGGTGGGTTTTTTTTTTTCATCTTTTTTTTTTTACTGACAATGATTGCAAATAAAATAAAAAAAAATCCAACCCAACCAGCCATCAACTCCAGAAAGCAAGAAAGTGCATTTTATCAACAGAGTGAAATTAGATACCTGTCAAAATACATTTGTCCTGAAAATAACTATTCATACACTTCATTTTCCTGCATAAACAGATACTCATCTGCTCTCCTCTGCCTGTCATTTGCTACTCAGAGCCAGCACTGGCTGTGGGAGGGAAATATTTAAAGCTGCTTCCAAAGCAATGGGCAGGCTGGCTTTATAATTTCTGCCTCTGGCTTCCTTCACTTCATTATGAACGGGGAGGGAAACATCTATTTAAAGTCAATCAAATCAAACTGTCTTCCAAAACATGAATTCCTGGCTGCAGCCCCTGCCTGGGCTCTCTCAGATGTGCAGCTCTGGGGGTTTTGATTTCCCAGGCAGGGCAGAGCTCCTTGGGGTGCCCAGGATGATCCAAAGGGGGTTTGGGGCTGTGGGATGGGAGCATTTAAACTCCTTTCCATAAGGAAAAGTCTCCCCAAGTGTCCTTGTGGTGGTCACAGAGATCCAAAGGGGTTTAGGGTTCAGGGATGGGAGCATTTAAAGTCCTTTCCACAAGGGATGGACACTCCTGATTCTCCTTGTGGTGGTCACAGAGATCCAAAGGGGTTTAGGGCTCTGGGATGGGAGCATTTGAAGTCCTGTCCACAAGGGCTGGATGCTCCCAGGTCTGTTCCACTGGATTTCTTCAGAAGGCTTTGGTGAAAAACCAAATTAATCAGGCCCCAGGGCTGCAGGGAAGGTCAGGCATCCCCTGCCTGTGAGTATCCTGCTCCCTTAAAACACTGGAGCTGAAAATTCCCACTGGAAAGGAGGTGGAAGGTGCCTGAGCCAGTGCAGCTGGGCAGGGAGAGCTCTGGGGATACGGTGGGGAAATATCAAAGGAAAAAGCTGTGGTGGTGTTTCTACCTAGATCAAAACCCCAAAAATACCACATGAAAAACAACTTTGCTGCACAACCTTGAGGCCAGTGGGATTTAGAATTCGATGTGGTTTGGATCCAGCCTTTATAAAGATAAAAAATGGTTTAAAATCCCTGCCCTGCTGCTGAAATGTGGGAGCTTCCCCCTCTCCCTTACTTGGTATGGCAGAGGCAGCTCTGGCAGGCAGCTCCTGGAGGGAAGGGAGCAGATCACTGCCAGGTTTGTCTGAAGTGTGTGGATTGGGTTTTAATTTGCCAGTCCCAGCCCTCCATGAGGAGCTGCTAATAAAATTCCTCTCTTGTTAAGTCTTCCAGCACGAGCAGAGCACATCTGAAAACGCTGCGGATAAAAGAACTCGCTTTGACCGAAGGAGAAAGCACGGATTTGAAAGCCTGCAGAACCAACAACACTCATTAGCATCTGCCTTTCTTCTGGCAGGGCTCTGGGGGGGACGTGAGCACATTTAACACCGGGTGCATCAAAGGAAACCACTCACAGCTCAGCGGAACATCCCTGGTGACAAAACACCTGTGGTGGCAAAGGGTCCCACTCTGCCCAGCAGCACCCCAGGTTCTGCTCCCAAACCTCCCAACTTCCTCCTCCCAGCTGAGCTGGGAATTCAGGCACAGCTTTTCATCCTCTGGCCTCGTTCCCGTTTCATTTCTTTGCTGCAAAAAGGGGAAAGGGGTGGATGGGGAGCTGAGGGAGGGATGATCCCTCAGTCTGGTGCATCCCTGAGCCTCCCCCTGCTCTGGGGGCTCCCCCTGCCCAGGTCCCTGTACTGATGTGCTCCAGGCACCAGCAAGGACTGGTTTTCTGTCTGGATCTCCCTCCCTTCTCCCCACAACAGTTCCATGCCTGAATTTGCTTTCAAATTAACTGGGAAAAGCAGAGGTGGGAAGGGAATCCACCCCTGGCACAGCAGCAGCCCACACCTGGCAGGGCTGTCCCTGTCCCCAGCAGCTCAGACACATCCATGCCAAAATTGCCAAGGTGAGCCTGGATTAGCTCTGGGAGCTTTAAATCTGGGCAGCCAGAGTGTGAAAAATATCCCAGTGGTTTTCCTCAGCTCCAGAGGGTGCTGAGCCTCCCCAGCCCCTTTTGGGGACAGGGCCCACCCCAGCCCCAAACCCCAAACTGCTCCAGCCCCCCTTGTCCTGCAGAGGTGGGGGAGCAGAGCAGAGGAAGCCTCGTTAAATGTGCAATTTGGAGCTGAAATATCCTTTATCAGAAATTTATAACCCATTTAAAATGAATCCATTCAGGGCCCAGCGAGGGTCCTGGCTGAGGGAGGAGATAATTCCCCAGGTTTATTTATATAGTTTGATAGCTTTTATGCCGGGTTAGTAAAAAAGAGTCTGTGCCAATAAAATACTTTTTCTGCTTGTAAAACTCGGGAGGGTTTTATCTGTGGTGCTGAATGGCGCTGCCTTTTATCTTTCTGTGGGATCTGAGGAGAGAAGAGGGGTTCAGCCTCTCTTCCCAGCACCCCAAACCATCCCTTGGCATCCGAACCATCCTTGAACTGCTCATCTGGGGTGTAAAGAGAGCTTGGACTCACTGATGGAATTAAAACCCATCAAGGTCTAATCAAAAATCCCCTCAGCTTTCCATCACAGGCATGTAATTGTTAGAAATTACACAAAGTTTAAACTTTTTAAATGTAACTTTAGTCCTCAGCAGGGAATAAAGGAGATGCTAAACCCTGGGTGAGATTTGCTCTAATCTGAGGCTCTTTCTCAGCTCCTCAGCTCCAGGGATTGTTGGTTTGGACTGAAATTCCCAGGTTTTTTCCTCACTCATCCATTTCACTGCCCAGCTGGATGAGGCTCTGGTTTTGATACCCATTAAAAGGCGCCAAGCAGCACCAGTGGGTTCCATGTCCTTGTTAAAAAAAGAAGAAAACCAAGTGGAAGAGGAAGAACCCCACACTCCAAGCCCCTCAGGGCCGTTTTAGTCTTGGTTTTCTGTGCTAAGCTGTCTCCAGGCTGAGTTTAGTGTTTGTGTAGTGATGGTGGGGTAATAACAGCAGCTCTGATTTGTTTGGAATGTGA
>NW_005054447.1:185200-189684 GCF_000277835.1 Geospiza fortis
TGGGGAAACACTGGCTAATCCTCTGCAAAGTGGAGCATGGGGAAGAGGCAGCAGAGGTGATGCTGCTGCTGCTGCTGCTTAATTCTGTGGCCCACACCTGCCAGGTTGTGCTGTGGCACCCAGGAATGGTGCAGGAAACTCCCATTTTTTGGGAAAACATCAGGGAAAACACTCCCCTGGGAATTTCACCTGGCAGGGAATGTCCTGCTCGTGCATTTTCTGTCCCTGGAAGAGAGCTCAGAGGAAGAATTCTCTGGTGATGGAGGCTGTGGGTGTGTGAGCAGCAGCAGGGAGGATGGGTTACAGGGAATTTGGAATTTTGTCATGGCAGGGGCTCTGTTCACTCCTCAGCATTAATGGCAGCGTTTGTCGTGCACACAGAGGAAAAGAAGGGATCAAATCAGAGTTTTCCCCTTCCTCAGAGACACGGGAGCAATGTCAGGACAGCGGAATCCCAGAGCGCCCTTTGTGCGCTCACAATGGAGAGGAAAAAGGGGATTCCGAGGGGAAAAGAGCAGCTGGAGGGAGACAGGGAAAGGAGCAGGAGCGGCGGCGTTATCTGTGACAGCGACACAGTGTCACCTGGCAGCGACACAGCCACACAATGTCACCTGGCAGCGACAAAGCGACAACACCGGGAACTGCGGCTGCTGATAAGGGAGAGCAGCACCGGGGTGGAGCAATGAACCCAGGGAAATGGAATTAGGGAGAGCAGTGGCACTGGGATGGAGGAATGAACCCAGGGACATAAGGGACAGCAGTGCACGGAGATGGAGGAATGAACGCAGGGAAATGAAATTAGGGAGAGAAGCAGCACCAGGAATGAATCCACGGCATGAAATTAGGGAGAGCAGTGGCACTGGGATGGAGCAAATGAATCCAGGAAAATTAGGGAGAGGAGCAGCACCGGGGTGGAGGAATGAACCCAGGGACATAAGGGACAGCAGTGGCATCAGGATGGAGGAATGAACCCAGGGAATTTAGGGAGAGAAGTGCATGGAGATGGAGGAATGAACTCAGGGAAAAGGAATTAGGAAGAGCAGCGGCACTGGGATGGAGAAGTGAATCCAGGGAAATGGAATTAGGGAGAGGAGCAGCACCGGGATGGAGGAGTGAACCCAAGGAAATGGGGATGAGCACTTGTGGAGGATGAAGTGCTGCCACAGGGATGGGAAGGCTCTGGGCACCAGAATTCCCAATTTCTGTGATTTTTCTGTGGCTTGGACCTCACAGGTGGTGTTTCTCCTGGAGAGGCCAAAGCTGAAAGTGGCTCGTGGAGAGAAAAGGGATGAATTGCCACTGGCCACCTGTTTTATTTAGAGTTTCCTACCCTTCCTATATTGCTTTTGCCCCCGATTAAAATCCTCTGGCACCTTCAATGGAGTCAATTGATCAAGGTCTGAGACGTTCATGGCACTGAGCACCTGGCACTGCTTGGGAGGACAGGATCTGCTGCCTTCCCAAACGTGCACAAATTTCTGAATCCTCCCTTTTTCCCATTCCAGGCACTTGGTTTCCTGCTAAATCCTGAATTCACTGTAATCGAGATGATTAAGAAAAATTCACAGGCAGTACAATGGGAGTGAAAGTTAAAATATAATGAGCTCCAACACTGCTTTTCTGCTGTTGTTGTTTTGCAAACCAGTCCATGCACCCTGCAAAGAATCCAGGGAAGTGCAGCTGGTATAATGAGCTGCAATCTTTAACCATGGACAGCAGGCAACCACAAAGCTAAACCTAAAAAACTGCAGCTTATTTTCACCACCTCCAACGTGGAATTGTGAAATAAAAGCATGAGGGTGATGAAAATATTCAAGCAAGTCCCAAAAGGGAAACAGGGAGAAGCTGTTGATAGTGGGGACTTGTGTTTTACTACAAAATAAATCAGGATTTGGGTTGGCATTGACCTGGCTGCTCGTGGATCTCCAGGAGGATGGAATTCCAGAGGGGGAATGTGGTGCATTGCTTTGGAGCTGTCCCAGGGAAAAATTCCCCTTGGATACTGATTGAAAAGAGAGGGAAATGAGCCTGAGGAGATCTGCAGTGCCTGTGCGGTGCCAGCTCTGCAGGCACTGATACTAAAGGGGAAATTCAGTGTACAGAGAGATCAGCTCCCCTCCAAAGGTATTTAGGGAAGCAGTGACATTTCACAGGCTCTGTGGTGCCAGCAGAGCCATTAAAAGTTGTTTATCACACAGGCTCATCCCTGTTCTGGGGATTTGGGGCAGCCATTTGGTGTCCAGGACAATTTAATTTCAAGGTGCCGAGTTCCCCTCGTGGTCTTGTGCTGATTTACCTGGGTTGGTTGAGTGTCTTGTAATGGATCTGAGAGAAATTACCACTGTTGTGTTGATGGAATTTGAGAGAATTCCCAACTAGATTAGAAAAAATTCATGCCTGGACTACATCAGCCTTACTCATTTATACTTTAAATCAAGTGAAATCGCTGAAAAATAAATGTTATTTATGACTGTATTAACATGTTGCAATCTTGCATCTTTTTCCTGCCCTGTTCTCATTATCTCCTGCAGGTGAGTGGAGGCCACAGGTAAATTCTGCCACTTTAGGGAGCACAGTGAATCCCTTAACACAGCTCTGGGGGCTAAATTCCCCCAATGAATGCACATTTGTAATGCCTGGGAGTGAAAACAAGGGCAAGCCAGCCTGCAGTGCCTAAAACTCCTTTTTCCCAACTATGGAAATAATCACTATAATCAATGTCCCCCTTGCCAAAGCAGGAGGATCCTTGTAAAACCAACTCTGAGAAGTGGGTGCAGAAGAAGTGGATAAATATTGCTGGGATGGCTGAGGATGGGGATGAGTAATGGCAATTATCCCCACGCTCAGAGGTGTTTATACTGATGTGTGTCGCGGTGTGAGGTGTGCAGGAACAGCTTCAGATGGGATTTTGGGAAGGAATCCTTCCCTGGGGGTGGGCAGGGACTGGGATGGAATTGCCGGAGGAGCTGTGGCTGCCCCTGGATCCCTGGTAGAGCCCAGGGTTGGAGCAGCCTGGGACAGTGGAAGATGTCACCCATGGCAGGGGTGGCACTGGGTGGGATTTAAGGTCCTTCTATCCCAAACCATGCCAGGATTCCGTGTCCAAACCAAGGTCCCTCCATCCCAAACCATCCCAGGATTCTGTGTCCAAACCAAGGTCCTTCCACCCCAAACCATCCCAGGATTTTATGTCCAAACCAAGGTCCTTCCATCCCAAACCATCCCAGGATTTTATGTCCAAACCAAGGTCCTTCCACCCCAAACCATCCCAGGATTCTGTCTCTGGAGCAGAGGAGCAGAGGAGAGCCCTGTGCTCTGAGGAAGGAGGGTGGCCATGGGGCACATGGCTCACCCTGATGTCCCCAAAGCCATCTGGGCTCTGCTGGGGTTTCACTGGGGGAACAGCGAATCAGTGGGCTTCTGTGGCAGATTTAAAAGGAACAGGAATAAATTCCCTCCATCCAGCAGGAAGCAAACCCATCAAATGTGGCAGCTGGGGCCAACCAGAGAGGAGAGGGGCAGAGAGGGAACACCCCAGGCTGATCCCCTCCAAGTGACACACCAGGGTGTCCTGGTGGCAGCAGGAGTGACATTTCAGTCCCTGCCCAGGGCTGCCCGCCTTGTTTACATCCCAAATTAGCGCTGAAATGAGGGAACACGATGCTGACAATCCCCGGGCAATTAAATCCCAGCGAGATGAGGCTCAGGGAGGCGCAGCTCAGCCCTGCTGTCCCTGCCCTGCTCCTGTGTGACAAAAACCTGGCCCTGGGGATTAATGACCCTGTCGAATCGGCAAACCGAATCTGGAGGAGACAGAAAAAACCCCACTGATTTTTTTTTCCCCACCTTTTTTCCTTTCTTTTATTAGCCTCTAAATAATTAACAGGCGGATGGTGCTGTGCTCTGCAGCCCCGGAGCAGATGAAATAAATCCATGGGTTGCCATTGCCAGTTCCCTAGCAACGAGCCAAAGCAGGGCAAGGCGCTGGGCCTGAGCACAACAAGATGTTCCAGCAATTAATATTCCTCAGCCGTGGTGCAAAGAGCAGCCCTGCTGCAGGGATGGGCTCGGGGAGGGAGGGAATCCTGGCAGTCCCAAAAAAAGGGGCACAGGGGGAACATCTGAGAGTGGGGAATGGGAAAATGAGGAGCACACGGATTTGGGGGTTAAATTGTGGTTCCAATCCTGCCCAGCTGAAGGATTTCGTGCAGCTCAAACCAAGCTCAAAAATCAGATTTCTTCAGCTGGCTGCAGATCCCACACGTGGCTGGGCTGGGGATGGAGCTGTTCCACGCTGTGGCAGCAAATAAATGAAGTTTTGGGGACTTGTTATTGAGCAGCCTGGGGTGGATGGAGAACTTTGGCTGTGGGAAACAGAGCTGGGCTGGGGGAGGAGGGTGAGGCAGCACAGAACCAAGCCCTGGTTGCTTAAAACAGCAAAATTCAGAGAAATAATCACTGTGTGGTGAACAAACTGACTATGA
>NW_005054447.1:189764-191505 GCF_000277835.1 Geospiza fortis
CCCCAACATTCTACATGTGCTCATCCAAAATTGTTCTGGACAACGTGAATTATCCAAGAACTATCTTGGCTGCTGCAGGGAAATCTCCCTCCTTATCCTGCTCTGGATAACCCAACTGAGAGGTGCATTTATTTCCAAACTAAAGCTTGGAGGGGTTTTTCTTCACCAGAATAAGAAAACTGAGGTGCAACAATGCTAAAAACCAACCACACAACCCCTCAAGGATGTGCTTGAAACATTTTGGTTTCCTACAATTTTTTTGTGGATGAGAAGCAACTTCAGATTTCCAACCAATGCAATAAATTCTCTGCCAGGAGACCAGGTTAAAACACACTTAATTGACCCCTGACTCATTAATTGTTTAAGGGGGAAGATAGCGACAGCTTCAGAATATTTAATTAACCGCTGAAAATTCGGCGGCGACTTAATTACCACGTAACATTTGCCTCTCTAACAAACATTTCTTGAGACGAGGGGTAAGCAAGGCAACAATAATTGTAACAATTAATTAGAAATTAAACTGATAATGCCTACAGCTGCTAACAATTAGCGTCTAATTGTGTCAAGCACTTTAACCGTTTGGAAAAGGACTGGAGGCTGGTCGGAGAGGGATAAATTATGGGCTCCAGCCTTGCTGGAATTTGATACCAAGGAGATTTTTGGGTAGAAAGATCAGCCAGGTTCCAGGGAATGCTGGAAATTCTGAATGAGAAAGGACTGGGACAAGATTCATTAAAAAACTCCCCGATTATCAATAATTATCCATGTTTAGAAGACTTTAAGCCTTCAAGTTTTAGGGCACCATGAGTATTTTTTACTTTATTTTAGTGGGAAAAGCATTTCCAAGAGGCTTCACAATGTGAAGCTGCCCTTTCCCAATATTTTATTTCTTCTTGGTTTAGAAAACAACAGTTTCATGTTTTAAACGCCTTGGGCCTCCATGATGTGAGCAGTGAGGAGCAGGAATTGGGTCTCTCAAGGCTTGGGTTGATGTTTGAGGAGCCATTGGCTCTTACATCCCTCTAGAAATTCCCTATTTTGGCATCTCTTGGTACTTTTTGCCATAAAAATGTGTCTGTTGGATGTTGTGAGAGCTTGGAGCCCTTCATGTTGGTCTGGGCAGCTTTTCCCCATGTCCCCTTCCTGTTTCTTGCAATCCTGACCATATCCCAAGGCAGCCATTCCATGCAAATGGTTCCTACTTTGGTTCTCCTCAGCGGGGCAGGTGCCAGGAGCAAAAACAGGAGGTTTCCCCCCTGTGAGTAACATTACAATTCTCACTGCAGCATCTCTGGTAGGCAAAACATCAATTTTGGCTGATTTGGGCCCCAGAGGTGACTTTGGGGCATTGTCCCCTGCCTTGCCCCATACTGTGGTTGCCCATTTGCTTTTGTGGTTGCCCACTTGCTTTTCCCTCCCCAAATCCCAGCCTCCAGCAGCCCCTGGTTGTTTTTGGAGCACAATGAAGCCCGAACTTTGCCAGCGCAAGACAATGAAATGCAATAATTGGAGCTGTAAAACCCATCTGTTCCAGCACAGGGAGTTTTTTCTCCACCATGTGGAATTGCTCGTGCTGCCCATTTCAATTGAAATCCTGTGCCTGTGCAGGGCCCTGCCCCTGCCAAAGCTGCAGAGATGGCTCTGGGATGAGGTAAAAGCTGTGCCAGGGATTTTCAGGCTCAGGCTGTGCCCCCAGCTGGGGCTGCACCTTCAGCAGGCACAGAGCTGGCACTGCTGGCAT
>NW_005054447.1:191780-193540 GCF_000277835.1 Geospiza fortis
GACTGTGATTGGCCATTAATTAGAAACAACCCCATGAGACCAATCACAGATGCACCTGTTGCATTCCACAGCAGCAGATAACCATTGTTTACATTTTGTTCCTGAGGCCTCTCAGCTTCTCAGGAGAAAAAATCCTAAGGAAAGGATTTTCCATAAAAGGTGTCTGTGACAGGCATCAGCGATTGCTGCATCCCCACAAAGCTCCCTGCTGCACAGAGCCCATCACTGCAGGAACCATTCCTCCTCCTGCCCACACTCTCCATTAAGTGCAGTTTGTAGAATTTTAGGAGTTTTGGGAGCCCCAGTGAATGTTCAGTGTTACCCCCTTCAAATCAAGGCTCCCATCAGCATCTGCTGGGTCTCCTCAGGTGAGGGGGATCCTCTGTGTGTGTAAAACTTCCCTTTTTCCTCCTCTGCTCCCTCGCTTCTGCTGGCAAACACAACATCTGTGCCTTGCACCGTTGGTCTTTATGTGGCTATGAGCAGGCAGGGATTTTCTCTGCAATAAAAATCATCAGCAGAGCCGTGAAATGGGCTTGGCTCCCTGGCTCGGGCTGCACACGTCCAAACAGTAAAATCTGTAACCCAGAGGTGAACGTGCAGTAAAAAAAAAATATAAAAAATAGCGGCAGCAGTTTGCTTCAAGTGATTTTCTCTGCTTCTGAGGCTGGCAGTGCATTTAAGGATGTTTGTGGCCTTGTGCTTAATATTTCCTGGATAAATTTAGGTCAGGGATGGATTGCTGTAGGTATTTTAGTGCAGAGGAAGAAAATGTTTGTAGAACAGGAGCACAGGTATTGTATTCATTGTAGAACAGGTAGGGGGGTTGAGCAGTGGGAACCTGCACTGGTTATACTGGGATGGCCTTTTTTGGGGAGAATCCTGTGTAATTTCAGTTCTGGAGCAGTGGCTGTGCTCACAGGGAGCAGTTCCTCCCTTTGAGGATTCCTCACCCCCTGATGCTCAGTTTGGGCCCCTCCTGCAGGGCTCCTGGAGCCTCTTCCAGGCATGGATTCACGGATTTGTGGCTTCACAGCCCACGCTGATGCGCCAGGGTTTCTTTTCTTTAAAGCCGGGGATGTTTGCAATTACCCTAAGTGTGAACACATGCTTCCAATCCTGTGGGAAGAAAGCCCTGGCTCCTAATGAGATTTATTCCCCCAAGCCTGAAATAAATGGAACATGGCAGCAGGAGCTTTTCTTCCTGCAGCAATGCAGCGAGGCTGTAAATACTCCTCCAGTGATCTAATCCTTTTGTACTCCTCACCAGGCACAGGCACTTCCAAGTGATTCCCTTTTAAGGCTCCTTTTCCACCCAAATTCCTCTCCTGAGCAGTCACTGGGGTGGCTCTGAGCGAGGTCCAGGGTGGCTCCCCCTCAGAGCAGGAGGGTCAGGAGGGAGACATGATCCTTGCAACATCCTTCTGTTCCTGGTGCCTTTTCCATTCCCGTTCCAGGTGTTCTTTATCCTGCTGGGGGTTCAGCTCAGCTGGGTGAGCCCTCCCAGCCTGGTCCTGGCAATGTGGGATCCTGCTGGGCCAGGACCTCGGTCCCACACGGGGTTTGTCCCCCAGGCACCTCTGAGGTGGCTCCCACAGCTCCCCAGTTCTGAGATTGGGGCTGGGTTTTGGTTCAGTGGAACCAATCAGGGTTGCTCCTGCATTAAAAAGGTGTAATAGATAATAATAATAATAATAATAATAATAATAATAATAATAATAATAATAATAATAATAATAATAATAATATAGAAATATATA
>NW_005054447.1:193710-197613 GCF_000277835.1 Geospiza fortis
ATTATATATTATTATATATTATATATTCTATTATTATATATTATTATATATAATATGATTATAATATGTAGTAAATATATTATATATAATAAATATATAAATATAATGAATTTTTAATTATTATTGTTGTTGTTGTTGTTGTTATCATCATCATCATCATCGTTATCATCATCATCATCATCAATGTCATCTCCCAGCAGATCAGCTCATTCCAACTCATCTGAGCTCTCCAGAACACCGATCCTCATCTCAAGGAAACCAAGGAAACCCCAAATTCTCCTGTTTCCAGCCAAAACTGACACACAAAACCCAAACCCCACAGCTCCAGCACAATCCCCTGGCTGCACTCAGGCTCCTCTGTGCTCAGGGGACCTCCCAGCTCTGCTCGGGGTCTCTTGGCTGATGTTTCCTAAAAATGAGGCCCCTTCCCATGGATTTCCTCATCCTGAACTTGCTGTGCTCTGGCAGAATTCCCATCCCACAGCCACTGCTTTCCCTGCCACGGGCGCCATGTAAGGAATTAACAGAACTCTGAGGGGAAAAAAGCCCCACTGATGGCAAACTTGATGTTGCCTCAAATTGTAAACTCAGCTTGGGTGTGTTGGTTTTGGTTGGAGACAGGAAAATTTGGGGTTTCCTTGGTTTCCTTGAGATGTGGATCAGTGCTCTGGAGAGCTCAGATGAGTTGGAATGAGCTGATTTCTACTCTGAGAGATGACATTTTATATTATTATTATTATTATTATTATTATTAATGGCTATTACCCCTTTTTAATGCAGGACCAACCCCGATGGCCCAAGTGCTCCACTGAACCAAAACCCAACCCCAACCTCAGAATTTAAAGCCAATCCTCACAAATCCCACCAGGTCCCTCTGCCTGCTTCTCTGGCTTTTCCATCTCCACATTCCAGGCTGGAGGATGCTCACAGTGCATTAATTCTGCTCTGTTTTCCCCTTGCTGCCTCTGCCTTGAGCTTGCAGGGGCTGCAGAGACTGAAACCCCAAATATTTTGTCACTTTGGTGGCCCCAGGGTCGTTCCCAGCTGTTTTCTGTCTGACCTGGCTGCCAGGGCTCTGCCAGCCCCTGGCTGCCTGCCCCTTATGGACTTTAATATCAATTTTATTGGGATTATCGATTGATAATTAGTCCCACCTATAATTACTGTGAGGAAAACCTTTCATTTGGCACCAGGGCCTGTTGATTCAGCTTTCTTTGGGCATGGATCAGCTCAGCAGTTGGATTTTTTAACAGCAGCCCTGGCACTCATTCCCAGCCCTCAATTCCCATTTCCAGGCCAGGATGAGCCTGGGGGGAATCTGAGCAGCCCTTTCTGCACTTCCCCTGCCTGGGTCTCACACGGAATGAGGAGGAAAATCAGAACAGAGCTGGGATTTTAGGCCTCTTTCCTGGAAGGGAAATTTCTCCCCCAAACAAATCCTGGAGGCTCCAAGTGAGCATCTGCCTGCAGCATATGGGGAACAATGTCTGGGAGAGCCAGGCTCCAAAGCAGGGAGGTGGTGCTGGCAAAAGGCATTTTTGGGATGTTTGGGGATGAAAACAGGCTGCTGCATAAAAATTAAATTTTTGGTAGGATTGTTTTCCTGTATAACTTAAAATGATCATCAGAGAATCTCAGCCTTGGAGAATGTAACTATGACTAAAGCTTAGGTTTTTACTTCCCAGGGTTTGAAAATGGAACCATTTCAGCTCCTTTTCTGCACGTGCTGTGGGCTCTAAAAGCCTCCAGGTTCTCAGCCATTTTCTGTGGAAAAGGGCTGGAAAAAATCATTAAATGTTGTTTCTCTGGAGCCAGAAATGGCTTTATCCTGTATCCCATCATCCCAGGCCATTTCCATCCAACCCTACAAGTGAAGGAGCTGATAGAAACCTCCCCCCACATCAACAAAGTGCCCTTATCTTAATAGGGAAGGACCTTTGGGGTTAAAAAGGACTGGAGGGGGTCAGAAGAGGGAATCTCTTCTGGAGAAAGGAGGCAGCACTGCTGCTGACACCACAGGATTGATTTTTACAAGTGGGGCACTTCAACATCGTCACTTTCAAACAAATATTCAGGGGGTCACAGATAAGCTGGGAAGCTCTGCAGCCCCCATTGTCTGGGACACTGCAAAGCCCATCAGGCAGGAAGGATTTGGGCAGGAAATGTTCTGAATAAGAGACTCCTGAATTGAAATTTTCAGACAGATTATTTTTTTTTTCTCTTCTGGGAGCAAAGGGAGCTTTGATGGCGGAGCTGAGGACAACACAAGCAGGGATGTGTGAGGAATTAAACACCTTGACAGCGTTCCTGTCTCTCCCAGCTGCAGATTTTGGTGCTTTTCTCAGCTTTTTCAGCCTTTGCAGCCCGATTTTGGTGCTTTTCTCAGCTTTTTCAGCCCCTGTGGGTGGGGACAAGTGAAGCTCACTTGGATCTGAGGAACTGGGCTTGGACTTGGGAGATTCCTCATTTTTGACTCCTACCTTGCCTATTTCTTTGTGGTTGCCTCCCCCTTACAAATCTTGCCTGGCTGCATTTCCAAGCAGCGTTTAGAAGCAAATCACATCTTTTTTCCCTAAAATCCCTCAGAAAAAAAGAGTTCCCCAGCAGCCCCAGGCCCACATGGTGCAATTAGGAGAGCTGGTGGCATTCTGCACCTCAGACCTGACTCCCAGTGGCCTTCTGGGGACAGCAAGCTCTGATTTTATTGCCTTCATTATCCTTTTCTCAGGAATTAATAGCTCCTGAGACTCCTGGCCTAATGTGGCTGATTTATGTTGGAATTGAGCAGCAGCAGCAGGGAAATTGCTGGCTGGGGCTGAGGATGCAGACAGGAAACAAAGCTCACCCAGGGGGGAGATGCTCTGGGGGTGCCTGAGGGGTTTGGGGGTGCTGCTGCTGCTCCCCGGGGTCAGCCCTGAGCTCTTGAGGGGTTGGACACTTCATTATTGCTTTAATTTTTAATGTGCTGGGGGAAACATGCCCTGAAACTAAAGAGGCATGAATGTTTTACATGGAGAATGTGGGAGCAGAAGTTTTCTTAAGGAATTCCACGCTATTCCCAGGAATTTCTGGTTTGGAGATTCTGTTTGCTGGCTATTGGTAAGATATGGACAGATTTCACCATGTGTGGGAGCTTTCTCTGGGCAGGACCTGCATCTGCTGGGATTCTGGAGCTGCGTTTCCCATTGCAACAGGTCCAGAAGGGATTTTCTGTAGCTTTGGGAATTCCAGCAAACAGCACCCTTAGGAGCTGGGCCAGGGAGAGGTGATGGATGTGAGGGGGATAAACAGAGCACTTGGGTCCTGCAGAAATGGAGCTTTGCACTCCACTGATGCTGGCAGCAGAGTTCCTGAGCCCCAGAGGGATCACAGGGCAACTTCTGGAAATTCCTGCCTTGGGTACTGAAGAATTTGGATCTAAACCAAGGGGGAAGTGGGTTAGCAGGTGGAGGAAATGGCAGCCAAGGCTTGGCAGGCCACAGGAAGGATCTGAGAGCTGTGCAGTGGGTTTGGAGACCTTCGGTAGTGCAAGGGATGGGCTGGGGCTGAGCTGCAGCCCTGGGGGCGTCCAGGGACAGGGGAAGGGTTAATCCCAGCTGGATTTCCCAGGTCAGCCCTGCCCTGCTGCTGTGTGAGCTGAGACCCCTCTGCCTGTGGTGCTGCCCCCAAATCCCCTGAGTGGCTCCAGGGCACCAGAAGTGCTCAAACGCCCCAGTTTTCCTGCAGGAGCAGCTCCCTGGCCATGCCCAGCTGCTGCCCCTCATCCCTGAGCCCTGCAGAGCCCTTGGCACTGGGCTGGGGGGGCAGCAGAGCTGCTGCGCCCCCGAGGTGGGGCTGGGGGGCTCGGGGCTGGGGCCACTGGATGGCACTGCTGCCTTGCACAAACCCGGGAGAGCTGCTGCA
>NW_005054447.1:197669-213571 GCF_000277835.1 Geospiza fortis
CGGCGGGCAGCTGCAGCCACAGCTGGAGCAGGGCTGAGAGAAGAGAGGGGTAGAGAGGGTAAGAGAGTAAAAGCATACAAGAGTAAAAGGCAAGAGCTACGAGGCAAGAGTATGAGTATAGAAAGTAAGTGAGCGAAGTTCCCTTTACAATACCATAAATCATCTTCTGTGCTCAATATTCTAATTCTCCCCAACCAATCTAGTCCAAGATACAATTCCTATAGCATTTACATACAGCCTATAAGAATCATTACATTACCATCCTGTGTTACATTTTAAACCCTAAAAACTCCTCTTCGGGCCCCTTCTGCCAAGCTGTAGGGGCTGCTCTGACCCTTGGACCTGCCTGCAAGCAGAGAGTCTTTTTCCATCACAAGGGGATTACCTTCAGCCAGCCACTGTTTTCCAGTTGTTCAGTAACTAAGGCTTGGTATCTCAAAGCTTGCTTGCATTTCAATCTCGCTTATAGTTTCTATATTCTCAAAATCTTTTGCCAGGCAATCCTATTGATAAGGCTTTCCTGTTTCATCTTCCCCAATAGTCAACCACTGTGTTGTCGTCCCTATAAACTCCACTATCCGAGTCATCGTCCTTCACTCATGAGCTGTTCCTAGCCTGGGTGTAAAAACTGATGCAATCCCATGGCGCCTCAACCAAACTTCTTTCCTTGCCTCCTGACCAGGTGTTTTCTACGGACAATGCTCAGAGATCTGCGGAGCCAACCACAGCTTCACACCAATCGTAGTAGAATCCACCCCACTCGCTGACTTCGAAAGCTGATCCTCTCTAATATCATCCTAATCATTAAGAAGCCATGAACCAGCACTAGCCTTTTAAGCTAAAGAAAGAGCCCCCCCCTTAATGATATGCCTCAACTAAACCCCAACCCCTGATTTTTTATCATGCTCACTTCATGACTCACTTTCTCTTTAATCATCCAGCCCAAACTTCGGTCATTCGTATCAATAAATCCCCCCTCTAACAAACCACCCATCGCTCCAAGCACTACCCCCTGAACCTGACCATGAACTCAAGCTTCTTTGACCAGTTTTCAAGCCCATCCTTCCTAGGAATCCCACTAACCCTCATCTCAATAACATTCCCAGCCCTTCTACTACGATCCCTGGATAACTGATGAATCACTAATCGACTCTCAACCCTCCAGCTACGGTTCTGTCAGAGGAGCTGTGAGTGTTGCCCAGGTAGGAATGGCCCTGGGAGCTCTCAGCCTGGGGACATTCCCTGTGCCCTTTTCCCAGCCTGGCTTTGGCAGAGGTGGGGTCAGCCACCCCTTGGGGCTGCCCAGGAGCAGGGGACACATGGATCCCAAACCCTCCTGCCATTCCTGGTGCCCCGAGGTTCCTCCAGCCCCTTCCTTGCGGTTGAAGAGCAGACAAAGGCTCTCAGGGCTTTGCTTTCTGCTCCCTCTCCATGTCTGAGCTGAATTACGAGAAAGGGAAAAACCCAAGAAACGCCAGGCAGAAGAAAACTTGCCGAGAGAATGAGAAATGACATTTCTTGGGCCGTGCTGGGGAACTTTGCAGGTCACCCTTGCTTAGATCCTGTTCTGGACCTTCTTCAGAGCACGGCCACAGCTGGGGGACCCTCAGGCCCAGGAGGCAGAGCAGTGATGACAAGCCCAGAGGGTTCACAGGGAGAGGGAAATGGAGGGGAAAACTTTGTGTGAGATCAGCAGATGAAAATCCAACCACTTGACCTTCTTTGAACTTATTTCAAACCCATCAGGCATGGAGAAAATTGAGGCTATAACTCAGGTTGCTCCTGTTGGTCACATTACCAATTCCATTACCCTGGGCTGTTTGTCTTAATTGAGCTGCAGCCTGGCCTATGACTAATTGCCAGGTCACTCTGGCCCTAAATTAAACAACACGGTTGTTTTTTTTTTTTACTTTTAACAACTTTAAAGTCCAGTTATTGTCACATTTCTTCCAAAAGTCTGTGGGTTTTTTCCAGGCAGGCTAAATGGTGTGCTGAGTTCAAACCAACCCACATTTTTCTTCTTGGGATGGTTATTTATATTCCAGTGGTGGCTACAGAGAAAATGGCCCTGGAGGTTACTCTGACCACTGGGAGTTCATTACATCAACAGAAGAAAAACAGGTGAGAAAACGGCTTCCTGCTCAAAAAAATCTCCTTGCTGCTCCCTCTTACCCCACACCATAACCTGTGGTGGGTTTGGCTCCTCTTGCTTGTCCCCAGCATCACCTGGGAGCCTCAGCAGCACTCTGGGGGCTGGAGCTGCTGCTCAGAGCTGCTCTGCAGGGTGAGAACCCTGACTGATCCTGCAGCCTGGGTTTGGGGGTTTTGGGGTGAAATCCCCTCCTGACCCTGCAGCCCAGGCTCTGGGGATTTGGGGTAGAACCCAGGTTTTGGAGGTTTTTGGGGGTGAAATCCCCTCCTGGCCCTGCAGGCTCTGGGGGTTTGTGGTAAAGCCCAGGCTGAAGGCAGGGCCTGGCTTGGCTCAGAGCTGCTCCCGGTTAGGCTGAGCTCACCCTTGCTGCTCCAGCAGGACACACAGAGCCAGGGCCTGGTTCAGGAGTTTTGTGGGGCTGTTCCAGCAGGCACACATGGAGAAGGGGCCTGGTTCAGGAGCTTTGTGAGGCTGGGACAGAGCTCAGCTCCAGCAGGACACACAGAGCCAGGGCCTGGTTCAGGAGGTTTGTGGGGCTGGGACAGAGCTCAGCTCCAGCAGGCACAGACAGAGCCAGGGCCTGGTTCAGGAGCTTTGTGGGGCTGCTCCAGCAGGACACACAGAGCCAGGCCTGGTTCAGGAGCTTTGTGGGGCTGGGACAGAGCTCAGCTCGCTGCCCTGGGGAGATGGAGAATGTGGCACCCCTGGTGTCCTTCCCTTGCATCCCCCAGCAGCATTTCTAGAGAAAAACCAAATAAAAATCAACTAAAAGGTCAAACAGAGCAATGCCCAGGGTCTGTGCAGGTCCTGCACCCTGCCCCAGCCTTGCCTCGTGGGAATTACTGAACTCCCTTTGCTCCTGGCCTATAAAACGAGGAGCAAACCCTGCCCTGCTCTGTCACAAGGAGAGCTCATTAATATTCATGAGGCAAGGTAATATTCCAGGGGAGGGAAGGGCTCTAACTGCTCTGACTAATGAACATCTGTCATCTCCAGCTCTGGGAAGGTAAGAGTGATAGAAAATGTGAGGTAGTGCTGCACACCCAGACACTTCAGAGCTATTTACCCACTCACACAAACCAAATTAGCACCTGCTGGGGAAGTGCAGGGGCATCCATTCACGCAAACAGATTTTTTTCCATCAAGGAATATGCTTCAGAGATAGAGGCAGCCTGGGTTTCACAATTAGGCAATTAACAGGGCCATTAAAAGTGAGTTAAATGCATGGAAACAAAATGAAGTGTGCCCAAAACTTTGGAATTGGATGTCACAGCCTCCAAGAAAGGGATGGTTTTACATTCCTGATGGCTGTCACTGGTCCCTGCGATGTGACAAAGAGCTGGTTCTCTCCAAATTTCTTGGGAAAACATCAGCCCTGACCCCAGTGCAGCAGCCTCGGCTGTGTTCCTGTACCTGCTCAGTGCTGAACACCTGGATATCTGATTCAAGGGGCAAAAAATTCAAATTCAAACAATCCACAGTGCCTATTTCAATGCCAAGGAAACTTCCTCAGAGCTGGTGAGACCCAAAAGTCACCAGGTCCTGATGCAACCCAGGGTTTGTGTGCTGTAACAGAACTTGTAATAGCTGAAATTTTCTGCCCTCCAAAGGGCTCTGAGCCCTCATTTCTAATTATAGCAACCAGGATAACAATCTGTGCTGGGAAAAGCCTTTTACACAGCTCTGCTGATTTGTCCTGAGTATTTATTGATTAATATAATCCAAGCTTACAAGCTCCTGAGCACTGACTCCTCTTTATTTATTTATTTTTTTTTTTTAATGGCTTATTAGCATTCACCTGAAGGAAGATGGGTACTTCAAAAAGAGCAGAATTCAGGAAAGCAGCTCCCTGCAGCAAAGCCGCTTCACCCTTTGCTGTGCCCCAGCCCAGTGGTTTTGGCTTCATCACAAAGCTTCTCCCCCACACCCCATTTTTGTGTCCATCCAAGGGAAATGCTCAGGAACAAGAGCAGGGCCTGTTGAAAGGGAATGCGAGGGAGCAAGAAAAATCCCCTGCAAGAAAAGAGGTCAAGAAATTATCAATAGAAGAATCTGTCAAGGTGGCCGCTTGGCCAGGTTTGATTTCTGTGAATGTGTCCCCTCTGATTAGCTTTACATCTCGGGGCTATTGTGGGAGTGTATTGTGTTGGAAACCATTCTCCAAACTGAAAATGCCCCACTGCTTCTCAGGCCCTTGGTTTTTTTGAGCAGGGAGTGGGAATGTTTTGTGTCTGGGATGAACCATGGCCTCTCCTCCCGTCCTGAAGCTTCACAGATTGTTCTCAGATTTGGACACACTTCAATGGACACTTTTTAATAATTTTTTTTTAAATTCTGTCTATAGGTCTTTTGTACATTTTCTTTCTTGCTTTTCAAGGCCGAGAGAGAGTTTTGAAGATAACAAGTCCATTTGTCTCCTGCTTTTTGAAATGTAGATATCGATTTTTGCTCAATTTCCCCCCTTTGCACCTGAAGTCAACTGGACAGAGGAGCCAGGAAGAAAATGATGGATCACTGAGGAGAAAGATGAGCACCGGAGACTCCCACAGGACTGAATTTTGGCTCTCCCATCCTTTTGTAGGTGATTGTGACCAAAAGCTGCTCCTGGCTTCCCCCAGTGCAGCCAGGGCGATGTTACCCACAGCTGTTCTGGATGTTTTTTATTTATTTTTATTGATTTTCATTGATTTTTATTGACTCCCAGCCCAGCTCTGAGTTTGATGTTCAGTTCATCTGCAGGGTGGGGGTGTTTGTTGGGGGGGATTTGGAGCAGCAGAAGCAAGGAAAGAGGAGAGTAGGTCATTAAATAATTATCAGGAGGTGCTGAATTCCCTCATTTCTGTGTCTGGCAGGATTATATTCCTAAGAGAATTGGGACAATTGGGTTTTTTCCCACCAGATTTGCCCTGATGCTCTGGAATTGCTGGGTAGAACTTTCAGTGCTGTCCAGCTCAGTTGGGCTGCCTGGCTGGAAAATGAGAAGCAAGGCTTGGATGAGCCTTTTTGGGGGAAAAAATGACATTTGTGTGGCACAGACTGGTGTAAAGGTGGGTTTTTTTCTGGAGTAGACCATTTCACACATGGTTCTAAATCCATATTTCTCCATTAGCAGTGTTTAACAATGTGATTTTTTTAGTGGGAACTTGGGATGTTCGAGTCTCCACCTCAGCGTTTTGAGGGTTTTCCAAGGAATTTCTCCTTTTCTTCCCGAGATCCAGGGTTGATCATCTGCACATCAGGTGGGAACCCCCTCCTGCAGCAGGCTGGTTGCTAATTTGGAGGTGAGGTGGCTGTCACAGCCGTCTTGGATGTGACATTTGAACAAAGCTGCTGCAGGCTCCGCGCTGCGCTTCCCGAACCATCAGCATGCTAATGAGATGCAAATTGTGTCTAAATATTTAAACTCAAATCAAAACAAGCCACTCTCCCTGCTCCATACCAAGCATCCAGTTCACCCATGGCATAGCAACCACATCCAGGAGGTTTGGGAGGCATCAGGAGGGATGGGAAGGGGTGTGGGGAACACTTCCAACACGACCTTTAAGGATTGGAAGCATTTGTTCAGAGCAGCATATGGGTACACAAAGCAGCTCTGACAGCTCCATTAGGGAGTTTCACAAACTGTTGTTCCATATTGGAGTTTTAGCATGGCTGCAGTTTGTGTACACTTTTATTTATTTGATTTTTTTCCTTTTTTTTTTTTGAGGCTTTTTTTGGGAGGGAGATAGGAGAAAGGAAGACCAGAGAGTGTGAGGTGAATTGCCAGCCCTGTGCTTGGCAGAGATGGGCTTTACCTCCTCACACATCCCCAACTTTGCTTTCTTGGAGAGGTTTTGCCATTTTCCCCAGGGAAGGCAGGCTTTCCCCAACAAAACCGATCAACACCTTCTGTTGTAACGAGATGTTTGCTCTCTCTGTGCTTAAATCCAGTGTGGAAGGAGCCTCTCAGCATTGCCACAGGGCCTCACCTCGTGTGCAATGCTGGAAAAAATGGGATTTTGTTCCGGGGGAAGCCTTGGCAGCAGCTGCCTCCTGTCAGCCTGGGCTGAGCCAGGGGAATGAGGGGGCAGAGGCTGAAAACCAGGGCTGAAAACCAGGGCTGAAAACCAGACTGGAAATCAGGACTGAAAACCAGGACTGAAAATCAGGGCTGAAAACCAGGACTGAAAATCAGGGCTGAAAACTGGTTTAGAGTAGAAGCTCATTGTCTGGCATAGGTGATGGGTATTGGGAAGTTATGGTAAATATTGTACAGGTAGTTTTTAGTGTAAAAGAAAACACCAGGGTGCCTCTGTCTGACCTGCTGAGCAGACCTTGGCTGGACAGGAGAAAGAATTTTATAGATAAAAACAATAAACAACCTTCTGACCGAGAACTGAAGAGCTCTGACTCCTTCTTCAACTTCTGGGCTGGGAAAAGAGAATTTCTGACACATCTGGAGTCACTGTGAGCAGCAAAGCCCCAGAAATCAGCAGCTGATGGAGCCCTGCCTTTCATTCTCCCAACTGCCAGCTCCTGCCTCTGTGTTCTCGTGGCCACAAACAACGGCGCCTTCCCTCGTTAGCTTTTATTGCTTCTGCTGCACTGAGCAATAACAAAGGTGCAGAGTCCCTCTGCAGGTGCAGGATCCAGCTCCTGCCTCAGTGAGGAACTGTGGAAACAGGGATTTTATGGGGTGTAACCTCAGACAAACACGAGAAAATCAGAATTTAGGGTGTGAAATGAAAGTTTAGGGTTCCACTACACGTGCAGGATCCAGCTCCTGCCCTCAGTGAGTGACCGGGACAGTGGATTCACTGATTTTATGTGGTGTAACCTCAGACAAACACGAGAAAATCAGAATTTAGGGTGTGAAATGAAAGTTTAGGGTTCCACTGCAGATGCAGAATCCAGTTCCTGCCCCAGTGAGTGGCTGTGGCCATGATTCAGTGATTTTATGGGGTGTAACCTCAGACAAACATGAGAAAATCAGAATTTGGGGTGTGACAATGAAAGTTTAGGCTCAGTTGGGTTTTTTTGCCATGCACTAGTGGGGTGCACAGAGGCAAATAGCGAGATGTATAACTTTATTTAAGTTCTATTAATTTGTTTAGCTGGGTGCATGTCTGAGTCTGAGCTTTCATTTAATGCAAGGATTATTTCCTAGCTGGGATTTAGGCTTTGTGTCATCAAAGGAGAAAAGGAGGGGGAAAAATTAACTGCATGTCCAGGGGTAAAAACTTTATTCCCTTCAAAATCCCATTTTTAGGAGAGTCTGGCTCTGGGATCTCAGCCCTTGGGCTTGGGCTCAGCTCTGGGGTCTTTTCCAGCCCAAAAGATCCAGCAGAACAGGAAAGAAGGTTGATTTTCCAGCACAGGGAAAACCAACCTTGACCAGGAGCTTCCTGGCTGCCCCTCTGCCCCCTGAGTGTCTGCAAGGGACAGCTCTGGGCTGGCAGATTCAACTTCTCTCCTCCAGTCCCTTTTTGTGTGGTTTGGGGTTTGTTTGCTCTGCTCTGTGCTTGTTTTTTTCGGTTTTCCTCTTGACTTTGCAGTTTGGTTTTACTCAAAATAGAAAGATCTGTGGCTGGTGCCCCTCTCCAGAGAGCCAAGCCAGTTTATTCTCCTTTTTCTGGAGAATAAAAGTGTTGGAGAAATTCTTGTTCATGTCCTTGGGTAAGTCCTGACTCCACAGACATCAGATGTCTCAGGGATTTCAGTGGTACAAATGTTTTCTTGAGGGGGTTTGGTACCTCTATTTTCTCTACTATTTAAGTGCAAGAATTAGGGGAAGAGAAATCCCCTGTAAAGGAGTCAGAACATCAGTGGTGGGCTCCTCCTCTGCTTTGCTGTCTGAAGGAGCCTCTAATTCCAAGTTGTTGAACTGTGCAAAGAGCGATCCCATGGGAGCCTGCAGAACCCTCCTGCCCTCCAAATCCTGCAGCATGTAGCTTTTGGCCTGCCATTTGTTTTCCTTGGGTTTAAGAGAGGAAAGAAGCAAAAGAGATGGAAGTGGCCTGGAGCACTTTGTCATCTCGGGGTTCATTCTTGTGCTGCCTTGATGAAAAGTTTGCTCTTTTTGGACTCCTCCACCCTTCCCTGCAGCCAATCCAAGCTGCCCAGGGAGCTCCAGGCAAGGAGAAATCTCATTTCCAGGGGCTCAGATGCCAGCCCTGATTCCCTCCCAGGGGTCAGCCCAGGGGTTGTTTGTGCAGGGCAGAGAGAAGGGACAGCATCAGGCTGGGAGTTTGCTCAGGCTCCCAGGGCAAAGCCAGCCAAGGAAAGCAGTCCCTGATGTCACCCTGGCTTGGATGGGTCCCAGCTGGGAGCTGGGTGTCCCTCCTGACAAAGAGCAGCAGAAGATGTCTCCAAGAGCCTTGGAAAAAGGGGGAATGACAAAAGTTTTGTGCAAATTGGAATGAATTTAAATATTCCCATAGGAAAAATTTTCATTTATCACTGTAAATGTCTTTATGGTGGTGAAATCCTTGCTCTTTAATGACCTAAAAATGCCCTGGTCCTGTCTGGGATGCTGGAGCCAAGGAACATTCCTAACTCAGCAACACCAAAGTACTGAGGCCAAAGCTTCAGCTTTAAGGGAAGATTTATCAGAATCCTTGTCCTGACCTAGTGCACAAAGGACAGTCCAAAAAATGGAAAAGAAAACCTTCCTAGTCTTTAATTTGGGGCACTTTTGGACAAGAAGTTGCAGGGAAACAAAGGGAAAAGCAGCCCCATGGATATTTATTGGCACAGCCCCATGTCCTGGGTGAGCTTTGCCTCGATTATCAGGTGAAAATCTGAAATTTTCTGACTCTGAAATCCCTGGACTCATCATTCCCTGGATCCTCAGCACTTCTGGAATTCACTGTTAGGGAAATAATGCTGAAAATCCTTTCCCTTCCAAATCAGGAGAGCCTTTCCCAAGTGGAGCAATCCCCACTGCCAGCTGTGGCACTGCCTCAGTTTCCCCAGGTCCAGGAGCTGCCCTGCAATCTCTGCACCTCCAGGAGGAGCCTGAATGAACCTCCCAGCTCTTTCCAGCATTCCTGGCTCTCTTATTTGGGTCGTGCAGTTCTTCCCACTGCTAATTAGGGCAATTAAGGGGTGTAAATGAGGCGTCTTGGATGCAGGACATGGTGCTTTAAGTGAGAGCTGTTAGTGCAGGGGGGAGATGTTTCCTGGTGCATCCAGCTGCCCTGGAACTGAGGATGCTCCTGGCAGGAATTCAGGGAATTCTGTTTCAACATTCGGGGCTTTAAGGGCTTTGCAGAGCAGTTCAAGGGAAATTAGGGCTGAAAAATGCAAATGTGATGCTGTGTATGAGGCTGGGATGTGTCTGGGTTTGTTTTTAGAGATGATTCCAGGGAAAGCTGAAGAATTCCCTGTCCCAGCCCACCCAGGCCGCTGTTCCTTCACCCCAGTGTTCCCCCATGGATGCTGCAATGAAAGCCACGTGTGAACACCCGGGGAAGGGGGAACAGCCCCAGGCACGTGGGATCAATAATTCCCTGCCTGGGAAGAAGATCCCAGCTGATTAACTCAGCCCAGATTCCCTGCTTTGCTCTGCAACGTCCCCTGTGCAGCCTGGGTGGAAATGAGTTAATGTCAAAGCTCTGGCGGAGATTGTCTGGTACTTTCTGTCTCCTGCTTTTCATAATTAAACATTTCAGCTTTAATTTCTCCTGTCTCTATAAACAGCATCATCTTTTACCCTCTGAGTTATGCTCTGATACCTTTTCCTTGCTGCAAGAACCTCAATCAGCACAGTTCTGTTCTCTCCCTGATTTTAACAGCTCGCTCCTCTTCATGAGCCATTCGGAGCCTCATTTGAAGTCTCTCAAATATGAATTATCTGGGAGGAGACTGGGAAAATATTGGAAATTTATTGGATTTGAGCTCCACAGCACAAGGTGAATGGGATCTTTGGCCTCTTATTTACACGAGTCCCTTTAAAATGGGGATTTTGAGAATTGGAGTTTATTTTTCTCTTGTGATCAAAGTAAGAATAGAGATTTCTAAATAATCTTGAATCTTCCTCCTGGTTTGTTGGTTTGGGTTTGGTTTTTTTTTCCAATCAATTGATTTACTTGGAGCTGCTGTCCTAAAGGCTAATGAGGCAGTACAGAGATTTATGGATGATATTTCCCTGGCTCTGATGGGACTCTTTTAATGCCTAATTAACTCTGCATCAAAGCATCCCAATCCTCCTGAAATCTGAGCCACCAAGAATCCACTTCTTGTTGATTTTTCACCCAGGACTTGTGAAAACTCAGTCTTGATTCCCTTGGAATGAGCCCACCAGCACCACTGGCTCTGGGATTGGGCCTTTGTGTGCAAAGATTTGGGGCTTTCTATTCAAAATGTCAATTTATCTAGTGAAGAGCTGAGGGGATGGGTGAAAAGTAGAATTTACTTTTCACATTTTTGGTCAAGCCTGCCTCTCCTTTGAGAGGGAGATTGTAGGGGCAAGGCTGAGGCAAACATCAACAGCTTTGGGGAGCCGGAAATTCCTCCAGTGCCACGGAAAGAACAATATTTGTGGAAAAGCTGGATGTGAAGCCAGCCATCTCCAGAGCAGTGTGAGCATCTCCACGAGGTTTGTTTTGAAACAGAAGCCACCCAGAAATGTGAGCAGGGCTTTCATGGCTTTGGCTTTCCTGCTGGAATGTGGTGCTTGCAGAGGGAGAGGGAATCAGAGCATCCTCAGGAGAGAGAGGCCAAGGGGCTTTGAAGTTGATACTGTAATTAAGGCCATGTTTATATAAAAGTAAACATTTGGGATAAGAACTCAGCGCTTCCTCCTTTCCTGCTGCTGGGTTTTGCTTTTTGTTCCTGAGCTTGGCCATTTCCAGATGATTTCCAGCAGCTCAGGGTGAGGGGACATCACTGATGTCCCCAAAGGAGCTGCTTTGGGGCTCTCCAGCATCACTCCTGGCAAATTCCATGCTTGGGATGCCTGGGAAACAGCTCGGGGTTGGGATATTTGTTCTAAATGCAATCTGGGAGGTGGTTTGCTGCTGCAATCTGTTGTGAGCTGTTAACAGCTCTCACTTCGAGCACCAGTTCTGCATCCAAGACCCCTTATTTACACCCCAGAGAGAGAACTGGGAATGGATTCTTGCCCACACCTTTTGGGAGAGTGGGAGGAAGGGGAGAGAGGAGCAGTCCTGGGCAGGAGGGAGTTGGGGTCTCACAGACCTCAGTCCCATATTCTGTGCTGCGCTCTGCTCCTGCCTCTGTTCAGCACCACAAGATTTTCTGCCCCTCAGAAACGTCCTGATTTTTTTTTTTCTGATTTCCTCAGAAATTTGCCCCTGATTTCTGGAATTCAGGGAATTGCTCCTGCCTAAATTCTGCCTGAGCACCTCCAGGCCACGTTCTGCTCCTCAGAGGTGTTGCCTCTCCTGCTGAGCAAATAAAGCTCCTTCTGCAAGCACCATTTGCTGGATTCCACTTCCAAGTGGTTCTGTTTCCCAGGGCAGCTCAGCTGTGTGTCATGGCAGAGACAGAAGCACTTAGAGAAGTTCTCTGAGTCTGATTTCTCAGGAGAGAAAGAGGAGAAAACCTCTGAATGTCCCTAAAAAATCATGTACCTGGAAGTGGCTGTGCAGCTGAGAGGGCACAGCACTGATGGATCAGCGTGCAGAGGAACTGGGGTGCAATAATTAGATATTATAGTATATAATTATTATATAAATATTATAATAAGATATTATAATATTATAATTATTACATCTATTATAATAATAATTATAGCTATAAAAATACAATTTTCCAGGAGTTCTGTGGATCTACAACCAGCCCAGGCTAAATCCTCTCAGTGTCCACGTAAGAAACTGCAAGACTTTCTCTTCCTGGGCCATTTTAAATAGATTGTTTGGGAGAAAGATTCTTCTTGCCTGTTGATGTGACCTTCAAAAGCAGAGAGGGGGGTGGAAGGCTGGAGCACAGGCTGAAATGTCTCATTTCGTGCAAGACACAAGGAAAGTTAGATTGATTGATGTATAACTCCCTAAGGGGAGAGAATTTTATTAGAGGAAATGACTGCCAAAAAAATCTTGAAATAATTAATATCAGCACTTGCAGTTTTTAAGTGCTGGGAGAGAGAGAAAATGAGGGGAATTTATAATCCAGAGCACAGGAGCTGAATCGAGGGGCTGTGTGTTTTATCCAAGGTATTGAACTGATGGAGAAGCAGATATTTCACTGTTTCAATTAGCACAGATCACTTTATTACTTTCTCCCAGACAGTAATTATTTTTGGTGATGAGGAAGCCTTGCAGATTTGTTAAATTTTCCCTGTGCATATGGGATGGAGTGCAAGGATGAACTGTAGTGACAGGAAGTCAGATCCCCTGAGAACTTCAGTCTCTCTGAAGGGATGGATGGCTCAAGGAAACACTGCTGACATTTAACAGCATGCAAGTGTCAGAAACGGCTGAGCAGGGAAATTAACAGTGTTTATTAGCAAACAGAACGACAGCGCTTTAAATCCCTTTCATTAGGGCTGTGTTTGGAGAACAAGTGGAGCAGGACATGTGTGAGAATTGTGAGGAGGAGCTGGCAGGAGTTGGAGGATGAATGAATGTGAGCTCAGACTGCCTCACTGCAGTGCCTGAAATGGGAATTTAAACTGGGACTGTGCTGGTTTCAGGCTCCTTTGATGGGCTCACTGTGATGAGGGCAGGGATGTTCTGGGCTCCAGAGCTGGCCCTGAGCTTCCCCTGCCTGTGGAAATCTGGGCTGGGGAGTTCCAGGTTCAGCATCCCAAATCTGCTCAGATCCTCCACGTCCAGCAGCCCAAATCTGCTCAGATCCTCCAGGTCTGGATCCCAAATCTGCTCAGATCCTCCAGGTCTGGATCCCAAATCTGCTCAGATCCTCCACATCCAGCAGCCCAAATCTGCTCAGATCCTCCAGGTCTGGATCCCAAACTGCTCCAGCACTGTCAGGGTCAGAGAAGAAGGGAGGGAAGGGCTGAGCTGCCCTGAGCTGCAGAATTGATCTTTGAATTGATTACGGTGCTTTTCCTGTCAGAATTGCTGCCCTGTGTTCACAAAGCCCTGCAGCAACAGCAGCAGCCACATTCTTATTTTTATTCTTATTTTTATTTTATTTGAAATATTTCTAATTTTTATTATTTATTATTATTATTATTAATTTTTTTGGAAATATTTCCAGTTTTTTTCCCACTGAAATTTGTAATGGGCCAGAAGTTTTTATTTCAATATGATCCCATTAGATTGAGGAAAGTGGCTGAGAAAAGACAAGACTTGATGGAATAAGAGGCACTTCAAGAGCTGCAAAGAAACCCTGCCCTGTTTGCCACGCTCAGGCAGAGCTGAGGTTTTATTCTGCTCTGGTACCAATCCATAAAAGTGTGATTAGGAAGCCTGGCTTCCAAGCTGCTCCTGAGCAGATGTGCCCATTGTAAAATCCCATTTCTGTCGTTCATTGCCTGCTTTTTGTTTCCTTCCAGGCCTCTCCTCTGCCCAGCAGCCCAAAGCAAACACGGCTGGCACTCTGCAAACAGCCAGCCAGGCTGAGCAGCCTTTTCTGGGGTACAGAAAAGGAGATTTTATCTGCTCCTCTGGCCCCCCCAGCTGTTAGCTCCATTCTTCCCCAAGAAATGATTCCCCTGCGCAGGGCTGGGTGGTAAAGGTCTCTGTCCTGCATGGTTTTTGTGCTCAGCCTTATCAGCCCCTGCCCAGGGATGTTTTCCTGGCAGGACCTGCTCCTGGAAGGGCTGCGTGGAAGAAATTCCTTTTCTTTGCCCTCTGGCTGTATGGTTTTGCGCAAACAGAAAATAAGAAAACCATTTCAAACACTAAGAGCTGTGTTTTTCTGCAGGAAAAGTCAGTGTGGCTCCGCTGATTTCACAGACTTTGATAATTTATGTTGTTTTTTCTCTGGTGAGGCTGATTTGGTTTTAATCCCTCAGCAAAACAAGGGAAGAGTGCCATTTCTGGGGCAGAGAGGCTGGCCAGCATTGTCACTATTTCATCTATAAATGAGGAAAATACTGAATTTGGGAACACTTTTAAAGCTCCTGAAAGTCCCTCCCTTGGCAGGAGCAGTGTGGGTGAAAGGGGAAGGAGTCACTGTGGATTGGGCTGCAGAACACCCCAAACCCCTGGTCAGTATTTATCTCTATAACAATAATTAGCCCCAAATCCACAGATTCATCCCTCCCCTGACTCTGACACCCACCAGAGCAGCTGAATCACCCACCAGGGTCTGGAAGTATCAGGAGACATTTCCTCCCTCTGAGCACTGCCCTGTGCTGATTTCCCTCTGCCCCTTGGTTTTGGGGCCAAACCAGGTGGGAGAGGAAAGCAGGAGCTGTTCCACGGCTTTTTGGTGCACAGAGCCACTCTAATTTTAGCTCTCTGCCTTATAATTAAGGCTTTGAGCTGGTTTTTGCTCTGCCTCCCCTCTCTGTGGTCGTGTTTACCAAGGGGAAAATAGATAGGAGCTCTCCCAAGGCCAACTCTCAAATTGTACCCTTAGAAAATGTTGGGTTTAAATTGCCTGTGGTCCTGAAGCTCTTCCCAAGGCCCTGCCTTGGTCTCAGTTTAAGAGCAGCACTATAAATAAGTACAAGCAATGGTAAATCTCCGAGTAATGCGCTTCTATTATGTAGCAGAAGCTCTAAAAAATCAGCACAAAGATGCTTTGCAACCCAGAAATTCCAACTGCTGTGTCAAGCACGCTAAAGCTGAGGCATGGATGAGGTCAAGCCAAATATATCCTAAAGCTTTAAATTGAATCCACCCCATTCTGTGCCATGAGGAATCATTTATTGCTGTAAATCACCACCAGAGATGATTAATTGCCTGGCATTAGCACCACGTTCTCTGGTGAAATTATCACTCCAGCAATGGCATCAAAACATATTTCACCTCCTCTCCCCAGGATGAAAACAGGAGCACGTTCCTGCGTGCTAATCAAGCCCTCCATTAATCAGGGTAAGGCACTGTAATTGTGATTACAGTCAGAAATCAATTAATGCTCACCTTAAAATAAAACAGTGCTCTCAGCTGCAGCAGGTGCCCACTCTGTGACTTTAAAGCCCTTTTTGGTCTCCTCAGCACCTCAAGCCCTGCCTTGCTTTGCAATCAACTGCATTTATTTGTTGTGTTTTCCTTCCCTCCCTCCAGAAGGTTCTGGTGCTTTTTCCAGAGCAAACAACTCTGGAAGTCAGCGGCATAAACATTGCTCAGGCAGCTGAGCTAGAGAACAGGAGAGAGGGGTAAAATCCTGTGCTCTGGGTGATCTGTGCTCCCCTGGCAAATATTTGAACCTGGAAACATTGCTGGGAGATGTGGCTGGTGGAGTGAGATGTTAAACGTGGGGTTTGTCTCTCCTGATCCCTGGAACTAATCCCGTTTTTGGCATCCCGCTCCGGCCAGCCTGGCCCTCCCCGCAGCCTGAACAATGCCCTGATTCTCCAGGCTCAGCATTCCAGGGGCTCTCAGCTCACTGTGAGCATTTGCAGGGCGCAGGAGAGGGGCTGGCCTGGCACTGGGGTGTCACAGCAGCCTCGAGTGCATGTTAATTCCCTTTGTACCCACCCAGACTCCTCAAAGATTCCAGAACTCCTGGCTGTGCTCAGCTCCCTTCAGTGTCCTGGGCCCCGCTGGGGATGAGCTCTGGGACAGCACTTGCAGGATTTGTAGAAGTTTTTGGGAAGTTTTTGGGAAGTTTTTGGCTGGATAGCTGAGAGGGCTCAGAAGAGCTGCTGGGCAAAGGATGTGACCCCGTGTCT
>NW_005054447.1:213589-220157 GCF_000277835.1 Geospiza fortis
GAGCTTCCTGATGAGAATAAACTGGCACAGACAGCAAAGAAAGCTCTGGTTTGGGGCTGGCCAGCCTTGCCCACGAATGGATAATGGAGGAAAGGTTATTGTGGTTTCCCTGGGCAAGGACTGTTCACCCTTTCTGTGCCTGCACTCAGCTCCTGCTGCCCCGTTTGTCCCAGGCTCACAGGCAGTGTCACAGACATCTTTTATGAAAAATCCTTTCCTTAGGATTTTTCCTCCTGAGAAGCTGAGAGGCCTCAGGAACAAAATGTAACCAATGGTTATCTGCTGCTGTGGAATGCAACAGGTGCATCTGTGATTGGTCTCATGTGGTTGTTTCTAATCAATGGCCAATCACAGTCCAGCTGTCCAGACTGTCTCAGTCAGTCACAAGCCTTTGTTATCATTCCTTCTTTTTCTATTCCTTGCTAGCCTTCTGATGAGATCCTTTCTTCTATTCTTTTAGTATAGTTTTAATGTAATATAGATCATAAAATAATAAATCAGCCTTCTGAAACATGGAGTCAGATCCTCATCTCTTCCCTCATCCTGGGACCCCTGCGAACACACCACACAGGCAGTGAGCAGAAAACCCAGAACAAGGCTAGGGCAGGCAAAAAACCAGAGTTTGGGACTGTTTGTTCAGCATGAAACTCTTTTTTAGTGCTTCCCCTTGTCAATTAAGCTACCAGAAGCGAATCCAGATTGATTTTCAGATCTAGATCTGACAAGCAAACGCTGCTTTGCTTCCCTCTCCAACAGCTCTCCTTTCAAATATCACTCGCCTCAGTTCTGGCTGCTGCTGGTGGAGAATTTCCCCGAAGGAAACTACTGCTTGTGGCCTGTGGGAAGAGCTCTGGAGCAGGAATTGCCCTCCCAGCAGCTCCCACCTCGTGTGCCCTGCCAAGGAGCCAGATGGAGGTGGGCTCTAATCAGGTCACTGCAGGAGAAGGAACTGAAAGACTTGGAGGAGGCAAGAGCTGGGAAAGGCTATCACATCTATTTTTGATTCCCGAGGAGGAGAGATTAATTTAGATCGGCTGGTGTACACAAGGAAAGAGGGGGAGGGAAAATAAAAAAAAAAAAAAAAAAAAAAATCTGTTTGGAAACAAAGGGGCCCAGTCCTGAATGTTCCTCTGGGCTCCGTCATTAACGGCGCTGATGAAAAGGGAACAAACGGCTCCTGCATCATTACTGAGCCCGGGCTGTCACACAAACTGCTCCAGACACGGGGCTTTGTTCCCAGCAGAAAGGGAGGCACACATTGCCTGCGTGCACAGAGAGCTGCGGGCTCTCATGTGCCTGACTGGGGCACACAAAAGTGAAAACACAAACTGACGCACCAAAGCCAACGGTGCCTGGTGACCTCAGCCCAACATGGGAAAACATCCCCAGGTTCACAAGCTGGAAACCAAGTGAGATGATTTCTGTTGAGTTCTGCCACTCTTCACCAGGAATTTGGGGAGCAAATGCTCTCCTAAAGAGCAAACCACCAAAATGCCCCAAACTCCTCTTCAGGCTGGTGAGAAGTGCTGAATGGTTGGGGTGCTGAGCTATAAAACAGGAGAGAGGGGTAAAATCTGTGCTCTGGGTGATCTGTGCTCCCCTGGCAAATATTTGAACCTGGAAACGTTGATGGGAGAGCAAAGGAAGAAGCTACAGAGGATTGTGAAGAATTACAGAAATTGGGATGTCACATTTTCAAGCTTAAATTTAGAGTGATCCTGCTCTTTGCTGTTGTGGGAGGTGAAGGACTTGAAGCATCAGGTGGCAACAGTGCAAGCCCTTGGATATTCTCATTTTCTTGCCCCTTTTCTCCCACAAATCAGCAGATTTTATTTTTCTGACAGTGGCTAAGGGAGCTGTGAGCTGGGGGAAATTCTGAATTAATGGAAACTGCTCAAAAACAGGAGCTGAAATACAGAATAAAGTGAGGTTGGGTCTATTCACAAACCAATTCTGGGGGTTATTAGCCCACTTCTACTCCTCCATTCATCAGGCAAAGGTAATTTCTTTATTGCAGTAGGAATCCTAACACAAACACAGTAAATGGAGTGAAAACCTCATGTAAATGAAGTGAAAGCTTCATTTAGGACTCAATTCCTTTGCCTCACCTTTTCCTGTCAGAGCCGAGAGAAGGAAGAGTTGATAACAGGGAGAGGTATTGAACCAACCTTTCCCCTCCTGAATTTGAGTTTAGCTCAGTCTCTGACCAAAGGCTCTGCAAATCAATTAGGGCTGACAAGCCCAGCTCTGAGTGCAGCACAGGGCAAATGGTGATGTCTCAGCACTGAGAAAAAACCTCCAGCATTTCTGACCCTTGGGTGGAGTAAAACACTCAGGGCATGAGCAAAACAGAGAAAAAAAATCATTTATTGGTGAGCACCAGAGTTGGAGAATAATCAGCTCCCTACAGCTGCTGGGTGGCTCTGGCTGGGATGTGACCAGTTACGAGATTTTTGGAGAAAAACTGAATTTCCAGCATGATTTCCATCCTTCCTGGAAGAAGGTCCATGGAATTTCTTTGAAGCACCCAAACTTAGGGCTCGTTCCTCCCTGGGAAAATGACATTTGGTGCTGGAAAAAATCATTTATTGGCGAGCACCAGAGTTTGAGAATAATCAGCTCCCTACAACTGCTGGGTGGTTCTGGCTGGGATGTGTCCAGATTTTTGGAGAAAAAACTGAATTTCCAGCATGATTTCCATCCTTCCTGTGAAAAAAGTTAATGGAATTTCTCTGGAGCACCCAAACTTCGGGCTCGTTCCTCCCTGGGAAAATGACATTTGGGGCTGGAGCTCCATTCTCTTCCCTCTGGTGCTGATCATTCCCATTTATTGGGTTTGATCCCCTGTGCCACCTTCTGGGTGCACACAGAGATGGATTTTGGCTGACAAAAGCAGCCCCTCATCCCCAGTTTTGGAGCTGAGGTGTTTTCAGCTCACAAATTGCTGCTTATTGGGATCACTCTGATGGGATAAGGACAGCCTTGGGGGACTTCAAACTTCCATTACTTTTTAATGGCAGGAACTTTAATAGAAAGGCTGAAATGCAGCTTCTTATTGCGGTGCCTCAGCATTCCTGGAGCCATCAATCCTCCCCTTGCCCCTCTGTTATTACTGATGTATCAATTCTTTCTACTTCTCTGAGCACTTCAATTGAAATAAAATCAGGTTTAGGCTTTATGTATCTTTAATATCATGAAATTCAGCTTAAAGTCATAGGAAAACACTCCTTGGCATGGAGTCCTCAATAAATGAGAGCAGCAAGAGGGGGAATGCAGGATTGTAAATCGGGGAGGGGGAAACTCCCAGTTTTGTGTCTCCCTTATTTCAAATCCCCTCCTTTTCCCTGTTAATTCTGCCTGCTGGAGTTCATGGTGTATTTTATCTGGTTTATCCCCTTTCCTCAGCCAAACTGCTGAGGCACAAAGATATTTTCACATTCTACATGCCCCAGTGCAACAGCAGAGGAGTGAAAAGCCAGGTGACTTTAGGAATAAACAGGTGAAAAATTCACCTTTTATACGTGGGAAGAAATGAAACAAGCCTTTCCTGCCCTCCCAAAATATCCAGCTCCCATTCCATGCTCCACATCCCAGAACACTTGTTGGGCCAGCAGGTAAAAAACCCTTTTTTTTTCCAGGTTGGAAAAAAAACCTTTCCAGCAGGTAAAAAATCATTTTTCCAGGTTGGAAAAAACCCATTCCAGTAGGTAAAAACCATTTTTCCAGGATGGAAAAAACCCTTTCCAGCAGGTAAAAACCCCTTTTTTCCAGGTTGGAAAAAAACCTTTCCAGCAGGTAAAAAACCATTTTTCCAGGATGGAAAAAACCCATTCCAGTAGGTAAAAACCATTTTTCCAGGATGGAAAAAACCCTTTCCAGCAGGAAAAAAGCCCTTCCAGCCCAAGGACAGGGCTTGGAGCAAGCTGGAGCAGTGGGAGGTGTCCCTGCCCCTGGAATGGGATTTGGGATCCCTTCCAACCCAGAGCATGCCAGGTTCCACGATTCCCAAGCCAGAAACATCCCTCAGGTGTGGGCAATGTGGAGGTGCAAAGCCTGCAGACAGAGGCAGCAGCAGCAGCTCAGGACTCCCCGCTCTGGGTGAGGTACAAATGCACCAAGCTGAGCACTCAGGTGGTGGCAGCTGAGCAGAAATGAAATTACAGCTGCTCCCAAGGCACCCTGACCCCTGGCAGGAGGCCAGGCCTGCACTTAGAGGGATGGTTCTGGAAAAAGCAGGAGGCTGAATGACATTTTTCGCATTAATATCTCTTCCTTCCCTGTCTCCCAGCTCGTCCGATTCAGCTGAGCTCCAGCCCTGCCAGTCCAGGCTTGTATTCCCATTTTCCAGCTGGGGTTTGGGATTATTTATTAAGCCAGAAACAATTAAATCAAATCCTGGCGTAGCTGTTAATTATAAGGAAATAAGGACTTATTTCAGTAATCCTACCGTTGTGTTCTGCTTTTCTTTTGGACTGAGTTTTTTAATCAGATAGAAATGGGAACTCGGGATGCTTGGAAGAATCTCAGCATCCAGATTTCCAAGCCTGGTGCCTCTTTTCCTTTAAGCCCTAACCCAAAAGCTTTATTTTTAAAACTGCTCTCACTCTGTGGTATCTCTTCAGAGCTTCTGTTCCATTTGGCAACTTTAGCAGCTCATTAGGGCTTCTTGCTTTTATTTTGACTTGGGTAATGAGGGCTGTAAAGAATTGCCAGTCTACACTGGTGCTAATGAAAACCAGAGTGCAAAGGGCAGAGCTGATAAATCCCGCTCTGTGGAGGGCTCAGAGTGGAGCAGGAAAACATCTCAGCCAGGATTTAGCTCTGAGCTGCCCCAGCAGGGCCCAGCTTTGCCAGGGATGGTGTGTGTGTGCGGATAAAATCAGCCCCGTGATTTCCAGCAGGTTTGGGGCTCTCAGGCAGCAGGGACGGCGCTCCCTGTGCTTCCCAGGCTGGCTGTCAGTCTGTCCCTGCCTGGGCAGATGGGGACAGCAGACAGCTCCTCCTGCTCCTCAGCCTTCCGCCTTGACTCAGGGCTTTGCTTCTTCCAGGGACAAGCAGGGAAATCCATCCCTGCCCTGCTGCCTTTCCCTGCGAGCTCTGCCCAGCCCTGCTGTCCCTGTGTGTCCCCACCCCTCTCTCACCTGTTCCCACCCGGATTTCTGTCACCTGGATTTCTCCCCATGGCAGAGGTTGGGGCTCTGCTGTCCCTGTGTCACCTGTCCCACCTGGATTTCTCCCCATTGCCATGGCAGAGGCTGGAGCTCTGCCCAGCCCTGCTGTCCCTGAGTGTCCCCATTCCTCTCTCACCTGGGTTTCTCCCCGTTGCCATGGCACAGGCACAGCTTGGCACCCTCTGCTGTCACCTGCACAGCTCTGGGCACGTGTGGCTGCTTCTCCTGCAGTCCCTGCCCGTGAATATTTCACGTCTGCAGCCAAGGATGCATTCCATCACTCTGAGGGCTGGATTTGCAGGACTAAGCCAGGCTCAGTGCTGGTGTCAAGGCCTGGCTTTTCCTTCTCTAAACCTGCTGTGAAACCCAGCCTGGCACTGCCCACATCACCCTGTGCCCCCTGAGGCACAAATTCATCATGACAAATTCATCATTTGTCATCCCCAGTGTTCTAAGTGTGGCCTGGCTCCAGAGAGGTCTCACAAAGAAGAGGTTTAGATTGGAAATTGGGAAAAATCCTTCCCTGTGAGGCTGGGGAGGCCCAGGAATGGATTCCCAGAGCAGCTGGGGCTGCCCAGCCCCTGGCACGTTGGAGGTGCCACTGTCCCTTCCAACCCAGGCCATTCCTTCACCCTGGGAGCAAAGAGAAGAAAGAATTCTCCAGAGCCACCCTTCACCTCCCGGAGCTTCCCAGCCCTGATTCAATAGAGGTGAATGATTTAAAATCAGAGGTTCCCAGCCCTGATTTCATGAGAGGTGAATGATTTAAAATCAGAGGTTCCCAGCCCTGATTCCATGAGAGGTGAATGATTTAAAATCAGAGGTTCCCAGCCCTGATTTCATGAGAGGTGAATGATTTAAATCAGAGGTTCCCAGCCCTGATTCAATGAGAGATTAATGATTTAAATCAGAGGTTCCCAGCCCTGATTTCATGCCAGCAGCGAGGGAGTTAAAGCAGAGAGGGAGGATGCTCTGTAGGAGAAAAGCACTCCAGGAATTGCTGGATGAGTGACCAAAACCCTCCTGAATTCCTGGCACAGCCAGGGCTGGGATGGTGCTGGTAGAGCTGGCAGGTTTTTTGGACTTTTCAGGTGTTTCCTAGGAAAAATCCCAATTTTGGTGGGGAAAGTGGCGAGGTGGAAGAAACAGGAGAGGCCCTGTGACATCCCAAGTTGTGTTTGTAGGGCACTCAGCTCAAATACGGGATGGTTGGACTCAAGCCCCTGCTCTGACAGAAATATTGGGATTCATTCCAGCTTGAGGATTCCTTTGTGTTCTCCAAGGAAAAATGAGGGGGAAGAGGATGAAATGTGAGCCAGACCCACCCCAGGTTTGTCCTGTGGGAGGAGGATTCTCAGCTCTGTGAAACCATTCCCTGGAAATGCCTTTTCCTCCCA
>NW_005054447.1:220167-232755 GCF_000277835.1 Geospiza fortis
AGGAATTGTGCTGGAGATGCTGCAGTTTCAGAACAGCCTGAATTGAGCAGTGAATTGCAGCTCAATGACCCTTCTTGCCCTTAAAAACCCAGGAATTTACCTGGAAAATTTACCTAAAACCTCAGGAATTTACCTGGAAAATTCACCTAAAAATCCAGGAATTTACCTGGAAAAATTTACATAAAAACCAGGATTTTACCTGGAAAAATTCACCTAAAAACCAGGATTTTACCTGGAAAAATTCACCTAAAACCAGGAATTTACCTGGAAAATTCACCTAAAAACCAGGAATTTACCTGGAAAAATTTACCTAAAAACCATGATTTTACCTGGAAAATTCATCTAAAACCCAGGAATTTACCCCAGCTCAGGAAACAGAGGCTTCCCCTGATTTTTCAGGAGGGTTGTTTTTGGTCCTGGACATTTTTCCCCCCAATTCTTTGTTGTGCTTGGCTCCATCCACCCACCTGACTTTCCCTTTTTGGAATTACCCCCAGGAAAATCAGGTTGGAGGCATTGTCCCTCCCTCCCCAGGGCTTTCTCTGCCACAATTTGTGCCAGGGAGGGATTTTTACAGCGGCTCCACATTCTCCTCTCCCCCCAGCTGATCTCATCTATCAGCAGGGTTTTTTTTTTTAAACCTTTTGTTGGTAAAAATTTGTAATTTTCCCTGCATTTTCTGTCATCTCTAAAGGCAGGGACCGTGCTACTGTCCCAGAATTGTAATAACTTATCTCTCCTTGTTGCCTTTGTGTCAGGTGTTATTATTAATCCTTATCAGACTGTTGAGGGGAGGAAATTAAAAGGTCTGAAGGGACTGAAACTCAGAAAAAAATTTGTACTTTGCTCACAAGCAGAAGCAAAAAAAAAAAAGATTATGTACAAGATTGAGAAGTATATTTCAATCTGATTTCTTTTATTTTTGGAAATAAGCAGTACAGAGGCCAAAATAAAAAAAAATTAAAAAAAGGAAATTCTCTCTTTATGCCCAAAAAGGAGGGGAAGCCAAAGGAGAGCCACAGCAAACCCAGACAGGGCAATTCAGTCCAGCATGAAATTGCAGAGTTCAATATATTTAACTGCAGAGAAGTTATTTGAAGTTGCTGTGAATAAATAATGGATTTCATTTTCATAAACAACTCATTTTCCTTCACAGAAAGCACCCAGAGCAAATGTTGCTCTGAAATTGTTTAATTACCAAGCCTTGCGCTGAGTTATTTGCTGTGAACTTTCTGTCTTTCAGCATCTTCCCCTCTTAGATTAAATCTCATTTTCCCACTCAAATGCTGGGGTGTGAATGGAATCAGCACTTTCTGTATTTAGAATGGAACTGGGTTTCTGCATTATTAAAAGGAAAAAATAAAAGGGTTTTTCAGGAATCCTGGAGCTCATTTAGCTTTTCTGTTTCTTGTTTTCAGAACTGCTTTTCAGGGCAAGCACAAGGAGTGGGGTCCAGTTGTTCTCCAGCTGTAAAAGAAAAAGGAATTTTGCTGCAGTCCCACGTCCATGACCTTGTCCAGCTGCTCATAAAATGGGATTTATTCAGCACCATCCCAGGCTTTGACCTGAAAGGTTAATTTTAACCAAACTGGCCAATTTACCTTTAATGGGATTTATTGGCCCCCAAACAGGAATCAATAGGAATTCTCCATTACTGGGCTTGTAAAACCAGCACTCAACATAGAAATAAATAGGAATGAGTAGAACCAAGTGAAACAAAAGTAACAAACCCAGAGCTGTGCCTGGAGCTGATTCTTTGGGGTTTAGGTTTCCATACCCTGCAGGATTTTGCTGTGGGTTTGGTGACCAAATTCCCTCCCTGCAGCTCCTAAAATTCTCTTTTGAAGAGAATTTCCTGCAGGGCTTTGGGAAATGTGATCTGTGCCCCAGGAAGGTTCGTTTCCAACCTGACCCTGCCTCCTCCCAGAGAGAGCCAGGGGCGCTGTCTGTGAGCTCAGCACAAATTCCATCCTTGCCCAGGGATTTTTGGGGCTGTGGGAGGGGCAGGCCCAGCTCTGGGGGGATTTCAGGGCGGGCACAGAGGCTCAGCTCTCCCTCCTGCTGCTCTCAGGAATTCCCTGCATCTCCCAGGGAAGTTCTTTAATCTCAGAACAGCCCCTTAGTCAGGACTTGTGGGGAAACAGCCAGCTCTGTCTGCACAAGCAGACATCAAACATCAAATTAAACCCTCTGCCACCAGAATGCACTAAAATCTCTCTTTAATTTTTTTTTTCCCCATGGAGAAAGATCTCTTCGAGCTGTCCCAAAAGCTTCCAGCTCCAGCCTCATTCCAGACACCCAACAGGGTGGAAAATGTCCCAGCTCAGGGCTGGGGCAGGATCTGTTCTCTTCAGGTCTGGCTTTCAGTGGCTGCAGCCCTGGGGGCTGAGCTAAAGGAGTTTTTTTTCCCACCCAGACATGGATCAGACAGTGCTGAAGCCAGGACATTCTATCAATAGAGCAGGAAGTGTAAAGCACTTGATGTGTGAAAAGAAATATTAATATTTGAGCTAAAACTCATGGGCAAAAAAAATCTAAAAAATCTGATAACCAGAAACAGCTTTAGGTGTGGATTTATTCCTTTTTTCCCCCTGAACTTGCAGGAAGTTTGGGGGCTCTGTGTATCTTGCAAAGGAAAACACTGAGAGCAGCTCAGGCTCTGTTTGGTTTGGGATGAGGACATTCTATCAATAGAGCAGGAAGTGCAAAGCACTTTATTTGTGAAAAGAAATATTAATATTTGAGCTAAAACTCATGGGAAAAAAATCAGTTTTTTTCACCCACCCTGGTTCAGAGAGAGATTCCCCTGCAGGAGGATCCCGATTCAGCTGCTGGATCCATGGGGGATTCCTCTGGATCATTCCAGGGCTGGAAATCAATCAAAATCCAGGGCTGGCCACAATCACAAATGTTCCTCTCTGTTCTCTGCAGACTGAGAGCATCCCAATGACCTGAGCAGAATTCCAGCTGCTGGGGGTGAGAAAAAGTTGGATTTTGGGGTGATGATCCAAGGCTGAGTGCCCACCCTGCCTGCGCCACCCCTGCGTTTGTGGCAGTGGAAATTTGAGTTTCCTCATCCCTGCCAGGGTCTGGCTGGGGGCTGCTGCAATGATTTGGGGATGTCGAAAGGAGGCTCAGGGGGGACTTTTCCCTGCACAGCTCCCTGCCAGCTCCAGGGAACAACAGGAAAAGGGGAAACAGCCCCAGATTGTGCCACTTTTCCCAGAAATTCCCCTGTCTTCACCCTGTGGGCTGAATTGGGAACCTGGCAGGGAGCTGAGGGCACCCCAGTGGAACCCTGGCATTTCTATCTCATTCTGTAAACCACAAAGAACTGCAGTGAAGATGCCACTGCTTTCCCTGCTGGAAATGTGTGGTTTTCCCCTCTGAAAATCTGTGTTTTCCTGTCTCCTCCCCTTTCCCCGTCGCTCCTGCCACTCTTCCCACCTCCATTTGCAGCATATCTAAATTCCCTGGTAACAAATCTCCTCTAAACCCTGCTCTTAAACGTTTCCCTGCTGCCATAAATCCAGGCTGAGGAACAGATTGGAAGGGGTGTAAAAAATGCCACATCAGGCAGCAAAACGGGCAGATAAGGGGCTGAACAAGCCACCAGGTGTTTGATCATCCCTCACGTGCTGCCAGAGCAAACAAACCTTTAAAAAGAAGTAAATGGACAACGTGTCCTTTTCATCTGCTTTATCTTGTCTGCTCCCAGCCAGGAGATTCATAACTGGCTCTCCCTGGGCCTCGTAAATTGTTTCTATTATTCATGATTAAAGTCCGGAGCAGAAGGTTCTTGCATATATCAGCAGACACTTGTTAGAGACAGCCTGGTGTTATTAAGACATAGATCCAGCCAAAGGTCGTTAGGAGAGCGTCCAAATGGAAACATCACACGGGAGACAGAGGAGAAAATTGGGGCTGAATGTAAAATAGGAGAGGGGAAGCGTCACAGAGGGACAAAAAGGGGACAGGGGGACAGAAGAAAAGAGAGAAGAGCTTCAGCACATCACCATCCCCTCCTGGTGGAGTTGAACCCCAAAATCTCACCCTGTTTGATCCAAGCATCTTTAAGCTGGGTTTTATCGGGGCCCTTGGGGGACAGAGAAGAAAATCAGGGCTGAAAATAAAATGGAAGTGTCAGTGGGAAGCAGGGTGGGACAAAAAGGGGACAGGGGAAAAGAGGGAAGAGCTTCAGCACATCACCATCCCCTCCTGGTGGAGTTCAGCCCCTAAACCTTACCCAGTTTGTTCCAAGCATCTTTAAGCTGGGCTTTATCAGGGCACATTCTGAATTTAAAGCCACACTAGAGCTTATCCCTGTGTGAAAAAGGCCGATCACTCGTTTTTAAAATTTTAAAAGTTTAATAGTAATAAAATGGTTATTAAAATAGCAATATAATTAGAGTAATAATAATATGGACAATCGGGATTAGGACAATATGAGACAATAGAAACAAAGAGTTAGGGACAGTCCAGGTACCTTTTTCTGGGCAAAATAAGCCCGAAAAAGGACCCACGTGAGCAGAGGATTAACCCTTCAAAGCTACAGCCTGTTGCATATTCATACAGCTCATCCATGATGCATAAATTCCATTCAAACGCAGGATTCTGTCTGGGCAGTGTCAGCTTCTTCCTCTGAATCCTGATGGTGTCTTTAGGGCTGAGCAAGGCAGAAAGAAGTTCATTTCTTCTGATAATGGAGCAATAAATTCTCTTTCTTGGAAAGATTCAGGTGTCCTGTGGCTGCTGTCTCAGTGCGAGTCCTTTCTTTAAAAACAATATCTTACATAGTATTGTTTCTGTTTTAACCTAAAACTATGTATAACCTAAAACTTATAACCTAATAATACCCTATAACCTTATAACATTAACTTATAACGTTATAACCTAAAACTGTATTTAACACACTACTTAAGAAAATTAACACAGCATCGCTTTCCAACACAACACATATAATATTAATTTCAATATTTGCCATAAAATAGCAATTTTTCACACGTGTTTACCACAACCCCCTGCATGCCTGGCAGGAATATCCAGATGTTGCAGAGCCTCACTCGGGCTGTGCCTGCAGCTGGGGGCCTGGATGAGCTGGGAGCTGCTGCTGCTGGCCCAGATGAGCCCTCCCAGCTCTGCCAACCCCCTCCTGCTCCAGCTGGAGGTGCTGGGAAAACAAAGGTATTGATTCATGGATGGTGCTTTAATTGGAGCAGATGCACAGGGCAGGAATGGCTGCGGCTCCCAGGGGTCCCAGGGAAATCCAGGCAGGTGCATTTGTCACATTGGGCTCATTTGGAGATCCACAGAGGAGGCTGAAGGGGAAATAAAGGGTATTGAGAGGTGAGGAGCTGAGTTCCACATCTGGGAGCAGAATCCTACATCTGGGAGCTGAGTGAGCCCCACATCTGGGAGCAGAGCTCCACATCTGGGAGCTGAGTGAGCCCCACATCTGGGAGCAGGTTCCGGCCTGCCCAGCCCCTCCTGGGCATGGTTTGGGATGTTTGTGTGTCGTTTGGGATGTCTGTGTGTCCCTGTGTGGTTTGGGATGTCTGTGTGTCCCTGTTTGGTTTGGGATGTTTGTGTGTCCCTGAGAACAGCTCCAGGCAGGAATTTCATGGAGTGTGGGATTGGCACAGCCTGCTCTGTGCTTCAAAAGTGCCAACCCAACTGTACCTGCCTGATCTGAGACTGGAGTCAAACCAGACCTCAGGAAAGTATCAAACAGTCATTATTAAACAGCTGTAGAGCCTGATTTGCTACATCACATCAGAAAGGGGCCACAGACAATGGCTGTCAGCAGGGTGGTTGTTAATTCTCACAATTCTTAAACCCAGCCTTTTTATCACAGAAATATTTATTTATTTTTGTGCAGGGAGAAAGTCCAGAAAAGAAGATGATATTGCCTTTTTAACAGGGAATTGGAATCCCTTCCTTCTTGTTTTTTTTTAAAATTTGAATTATGAATTGCTGTTTGAGATCCCACCTCACTGGGGTCACCTCTCCTCCTGGTGAGGGCAAAAGCTGGGCTGGGTCTCTGTTCCTTTCCAGCTCCTTTTGGCTCCCTGGACTTTTTCCCTGGCTGGTTTTCAGGGGTTGTGGTGAGAATTAACAACCACCCCACTGCCAGCCAGCCATTGTCTATGGTCCCTTTCTAATGTGATTTAACAAAACTGCCAACAAGTCAAAATTAATGCAAATGAGTGCAAATTCACATATTCCAAAAGGATTAGAATATCATTAATGTGGGCATTAAATATTTAAACAATATCTCTATGAAAGAATTATGAGCTTTCAAAGCTTGTCTGTGTTTTATGACCACATTAAAGCAGTTGTAATGACATCTTCTATGCTGGGACTTGGAATTATCCTTTTTTTGAAAGGATCATCGTGGCCAGAGCCCCCAGTGTCCCCCCAGGTCGTGGCGGCCCTGGGTGTTGTTATCAGTGGAGTTGTGGGGCTGGGAGAGGCTCTGAGTGTAAAACCCAAGCAGCACCACCAGCAGAGCTCTGCAGGGTGATCCCACCCCTGTTCTGGAGTCAGAGCTCAGCCCTGGCCTGTATCCCTGTGGGATTCAGTGCTGGAGAGCTGGGAAGGTTCTCCTGGCTGTGGGGGATCCTGTCCCTGCAAACAGGGCAGGAATCCCCAGGAATTCCCAGAGGATTCCCAGAGCAGGAATTCCTGTTCCCCCAGCTCTGCCAGCTCCTCTCTCTGGGTTTGGGCTCTGAGGGGTCCCTGCAGCCGGGGCTGAGCATGGACAGGGATCTCCTTCCTCGTGGAATGAGTCTGATCCATGCTTTATTTACACACCTGGTACTCTGCTTTCCCATCCAAGCCAAATTCAGGCCAAGTGATAAATCAGAGACACGTTCCATGGCCAGCTGCAGTGAAAAGTTCTGATTTTCTGGGAATAACTGGATGGAAACTCTGCCCAATTTCAGTGACAGGAGCAGGAAGACTCAGAGAATGGCTCAGCTGAGAGAAGAGCTTGCAGGAAAAACAGATGAGCACAGATCAGATGGGGACAGTGGGGATCAAGGCACTAATTTGAGTGGCAAATGTAAAATTAAGATGGACTTTGATATTCCTAGCCTATCCTGAGCCTGTCAGGCCTTTCCCTCCAGTTATCCTGGAGCTCATCGGGATAACTGAAAGGATCCAAATGTGAGATTTGGGATGGTCCCAACCCCCACAATGATGCTTTTAGGGCTGTGACAGGCAGGACTGCAGTGGGATCTGAGCTCAGCTCTCCCCTCCTGGCACAAAGCACTTCTCCTGTGCCACTTCCAGCAGTGCCATGTGTGCCTAACAAAGGGATTACAATTAAAAAATCAAAGGGAATCAAGAGCATTATTCCTCTCAGGGAAAAGAGAGAGCAGCCAAGAGCCCACTTGTGTCACTTAATGCGTTTTTTAAGGAGCTCTCTGGCGCGGCGGGGAGGATTGCTGGGAGAGAGCCACGGATCCAGAGTCAGGGAAAGATCCTTGGTGATGGCAGGGATTGTTCTCCAGGCTCGCAGCCTCTGCTGGAGGCACTCGGCTCTGCCAGGGGCTGGGAGCTGGCAGTGGGAAGGGCAGGGAAGGGATGTGCAGGGAAGGGATGTGCAGGGAAGCACAGCGGGCTGGGATGATTTCCCAAAAACCCTGTGCTCCAAGCTCTGCTCACAGCTCCCTGTAAATGTTCAGATGAGCTGGGCTGGGATGATTTCCCAACACTCTGTGCCTCCATGCTCTGCTCACAGCTCCCTGTTAGGGTTCCAGATGAGCTGGGTTGGGCTGATTTCCCACTCTGTGCTCCAAGCTCTCCTCTGCTCCCTGTAAAGATTCAGATTAGCTGGACTAGGATGATTTCCCACTCTGCACCTCAAGCTCTGCTCACAGCTCCTGTAAGGGTTCCAGATGAGCTGGACTGGGATGATTTCCCCAACACTCCAAGCTCTGCTCTCCTCACAGCTCTCTGTAAGAGTTCAGGGGAGCTGGGCTGAGATGATTTCCCAAAAACTCTGTGCCTCAAGCTCTCCTCTGCTCCCTGTAATGGTTCAGATGAGCTGGGCTGGGATAAATTCCCATTCTGTGCCTCCAAGCTCTGCTCACAGCTCTTGTAAAGGTTCAGGTGAGCTCACCAGGGAACTGTGGCCCTTTTCCACAGGGCCGCAGGCTGGGGAAAGGAGCGGCAGGAAGCTGGGCTGGATGCACAGGGAAATCCTGGGCTTTGGAGTCCTGGCAGTGCCACTGGAAATCTCCCCTTCAGCAGCAGAGAATTTCCTTGTGCTGCTTTCAAAGGCAGGGCAGGGCTGGGCTGCTCACCCTGAACACCACAGGGGGGTTTCTGTGGGGCAGGAAGGATCCAGAGGGATCCAGACCCTGCAGCATTCCCTGTTTCCATTTCTGAGTGCAGAACCTCCCAAGCTGAGCTTCTGAACCTGCCTGAGGATGGTCAGACACCAGGGACATCAGGTCTGTGACCAATCTGATCCATCTCTAAATGCATCCCTTGTAATCAGCAATCTGTTTGCTTTAACTGCAGCCACCACGACGTGACCAGGACATGATCTAATTAAATGCAACATATTAATGATCCCTACATGGATTTGTGATCCTGTAATGAATGGCAGAACTACACCACAACTCTGCTCGGCGTGGCTGCGGCTTGGATTTTAAAATTATTGCTCCATTTAATGGCCAAATAATTAATGATAAATCTGTGCGTGACGCTGCTGTAAAATCCCTGATGAAACCTGCCCTGAGAAGGACACCAAGCTCAGCTAAGGTGGGAGAAATGAGAATTAATTCAGCTCCTGCATGGATCAGGGTTGGCAGGAGGCTGAGCTGCAGATCTGTGCTTGCTCTGCCAGCTCCAGCTCTGCTGTTTTGTTGCCTCGTGCACAAAACCAGCCCCGGGGATGGAGCTGGGGGATGGATGGAGCAGCAGTGACACCTGAGAGCTGCCGTGATTCGCTGGGATGTCAGCCCTGAGATTCCCTGTGATCTGCTGCAAACCTCGTGGCAGATTAAAGACACAAACCGGGGACTTGGAGACAGAGCTGGCTGCAACTTGAAACAATCCCATAAATATTTATTTGTGCACAGCTGCTCTCGTGGGGGACTTACAAGGGGACTCCATCCCCCTTCCCTTTTGATTCCTACAAGTCCCATAAATTGTCTTTTTTTTTTGACCACTGCTTTACTTAATGGCTTGGTTTCAAGTTAGACATGAGGAAAAGGAGTAAATAAATAAATGGTTTGGTAGGAGTTCACCACGTGAAGGAACAGACTTTCTCAGCAAGGGGTGAGTGGAGGCTGATCCTGCCTTGAGGCAGCAGAGCCCTGAGAAGCTTTTCCAGCCCCTTTTTGCCCCAGTTCTGAGGAATCTGTCAAATTCTCGTTGAATTTTCTCAGCTGTTGGTGTAAAGTGAAAAACCCAGGCCTGACCCTTGAAAACCAGAATGTCCTCACACAGAAGGCAGAAGGTGACAGCCAGAGAAAAACAAGCCTGACCCTGCAGCCCTGCTTGCTGTGCTGCTGCCACGGAGCCAGGAGGCACATTCAGACAATTTCTGGGCTGGTTTTTGGTTTGGTTTGGTTTTTTTAGCTTTGCAAAGTCTGGTAATTGGATTGGTTTCAACTCTTCATTGCTGCTGGTTGATCCTGCTGAGGAATCCTCGGTGCTGATGCTGAAATTGGGGTTCCAAAATGAGATTTGGAGCTGGGGTTCCAGAATGAGATTTGGAGCTGGGGTTCCAAATTGAGATTTGGAGCTGGGGTTGCAAACTGAGATTTGGAGCTGGGGTTCCAAATTGAGATTTGGAGCTGGGGTTCCAGAATGAGATTTGGAGCTGGGGTTCCAAATTGAGATGTGGAGCTGGGGTTCCAAATTGAGATTTGGAGCTGGGGTTCCAGAATGAGATCTGGAGCTGGGGTTCCAGAATGAGATCTGGAGCCGGGGTTCCAGAATGAGATCTGTTGCTGGGTTTGGGGTCCCTGTGGCAGGCAGGCTGTGCTGCACAGGGGGCACAGATGGAGGCCAGCACAACGTCACTGCTGCCCCTGGAGGGGACACAGGCTCTGAGCTGAGCCTCAGTGAACTCTCCAGAGGGAATTTCTGGAGTTCTGTCTCCTGAGAGGAGCACAGAGAACCAGATCGATTTTCCTCTCTGCTGGCAGCTGAATTTCCATCACAAAGGAGCTGGGTGAGTGTGCAAAGAACTTGCTCAGACTCCTGGATTTGGGGAAGGAACCTGTGGTGATGTTCACAGGGGTCCCAGGACCAGGGAAGAGATGAGGATCTGACTCCATGTTTCAGAAGGCTTGATTTATCATTTTATGATAATTATGATTATATATATATACACACACATATATGTGTATATAAAATGATAATTATACACATATATATAATTTATGATAATTATACATCATTTTATGATATATTTTATTAAAACTATACTAAAAGAATAGAAGAAACTATTTCATCAGAAGGTTAGCAAGGAATAGAAAAGAATGATAATAAAATCATGTGACTGACCAGAGAGTCCAAGACAGCTGGACTGTGATTGGCCATTAATTAAAAACAACCACATGAGACTAATTACAGATCTACTTGTTGCATTCCACAGCAGCAGATAACCATTGTTTGCATTTCGTTTCTGAGGTGTCTCAGCTTCTCAGGAGAAAAAAATCTTAAGGAAAGGATTTTTCATAAAAGATGTCTGGGACAGGAACCCCCCTGGAGAACCTCAGGCAGTGAAAAACCCAGGCAGGGAGGCGTTGGAGCCTCCACAAGGTTGCAGTGATTCCAAGGAGCTCTGGATGCTCAGGAATTGGTTGCTTGGCTGCTTTGAGCAGGTATTTTATACATATATGTATAAAAACAGCAGAAAAATTGGGGCAGTGCACGCTGCCTTTGATCAGGGCGTAGCTCCTCCAGAGCTGCCCTGATTAAATCAGAGTGAAAATAAATTGAAAGGGCTCCTGTCTGATTTGTGAGACTTCTTCAGGTGTTTAAGGGCGAGAACAAACATCCAAGGAACCAGGAGGAGAGGATTTACCATTTCATTGCCAAGGAAAACTCCTGCTGGCACAGAGGGCAGTGAATGCAGGGGAGGAACTGTGGGATTTCAGTGTTCAGGGAGCCAAGAGGAAAAACTGAGGAAAAACTGAGGGAAACACTGCAGAATCGTCAGCACCATGTCCTGCACGGCTCAGGACAACAAAACTATTTTCCTGCTCTGCTATATTCTTATTTTCCTGCCTTATTCTGCTGTATTCTTATTTTCCTGCTCTGCTATATTCTTATTTTCCTGCCTTATTTTGCTATATTCTTATCTTCTTGCCTAATCCTGCTGTATTCTTATTTTCCTTTTATATTCTGGTCAGGGTCCAGAAAACTTTGAAGCATCAGAATAATATAAAGCAATGTATCAACCATTTCATCAGAATAATATAAACCAGTGTATAAACCATTTCCTTCTCACTCCCTGCTGGCTCCTTCCCCCCATTGTGACCCTGATTTGTTGGTGCCACTCTGGGATGGACAAACAACCCCAAATCTCTTTGTTGGCTGCTGTAAAACACAGGCACCAAAATAAGCAGAGATTTCACTGCAAGAGGCACCAGACCTTCAGGGGATGTTGCCTCTGGGGGAATTTGTTCAGCAAGAGGTTTTATTTTTAATGTGAAATGGAGGTACAAACCACGGAATCGAAGCTTTTTGGTAAACCTTGCACAGGGCCCACAGCCCAGCTCGCTCTTTTTGCAGCCTGCTATTATTCATGCCCCAGATTTGCTTTTTCTCAATGGGTTTCCCCGAGATAAAAATGTGCATTCTGAAAGGAAAAAAAAAAGAAAAAAAATGGATAAAATAAGTGTATTTCTGCTTTGTAACCAACCAGGCTCCATCAGAAGTTTCTTTTTTAAAATGAGCAGCACATTTCAGGTGTGCAGCTGAATTTCCTGATTCCCAAAGCTGCTTGTCAGAATTACCAAGGCAATGGCGGCAGGCCCAGGTGCAGTAATTGGATTATTAGGGAAAGCAAAGCATGCAGAAATCTCTGTGTTTCCTTCCCCTCCAAGAACAGTTTTTTACTGCTGCATTCGGTGAACTTTTGCTGAGGTTCAGGGCTCTGAGCAGAGCAGCAGAAGCTGCTCAAGTTTCCTTCAGCACCAAACTGATTCCAGAAAAGCAAAGGCAGAAAAACGTGAGGAAAAGCTGTCCTGGAAACGAGGCCAGGTCTTGACTGGAGCCAGTGGCTAAAAGGGGAAGGAACTTGCACAAAAACTCCATCTGGGAGCTCTTCAGTCTGGATTTCCAGGCAGGATTGCACGTTGCTCCAATTTCTTCTCTTCCTGCCTTGACCCCAGCATCAAACTTGGCAGATGTGTGTGGGGATCAGTGTGGAACTCAGCCTGGAGCTTGGAAAGCTCCTGAATAAAACAAAGATGTTTTCTTTATTTATTTTATTATTTCTATCAGCAGCGAGGAAACGGCCAGGCCTGCAGCTCTGGAGGGGGCTGGGGGTGACACTCCCATGGAGGCAGCACTGATCCCCACATTCCTTGGGAAAACACCCACACAGGGGCCACACAG
>NW_005054447.1:232808-234444 GCF_000277835.1 Geospiza fortis
CCCGCGGTGCTTCCACCCCAGCCCAGCCTCTCCCTCCTGAGCTGCCCAGTTCTCCTCTCACCCCACACCAGGCTCAGCTTTTCCCCCTCTCCCTCCTGAGCTGCCCAGTTCTCCTCTCACCCCACACCAGGCTCAGCTTTTCCCCCTCTCCAGCAGGGCTGGGGAGAGCAGGAGAGCAGGAAAATGTTACAATAAATTGGTTTTTTCAGGGTTTGGGCTGAGAGGACACGCAAAGCTCTGCCTTGGAGCAGCTGGTGTGAGAACTGCACCTCTGCAGCATCCACAGCAACCTCACCTCTGCTCCTGGAATCCCACCCTGGGAAGGGAAAAACTGATTTGTTATCCTTCCTGTGCCTGCAGGACATGGTGCTGATGATTCTGCAGTGTTTCCCTCAGTTTTTCCTCAGTTTTTCCTCTTGGCTCCCTGAACACTGAAATCCCACAGTTCCTCCCCTCTATCACTGCCCTCTGTGCTAGCAGGAGTTTTCCTTGGCAATGAAATGGTAAATCCTCTTTTCCTGGTTCCTTGGATGTTTGTTCTCTCCCTTAAACACCTGAAGAAGTCTCACAAATCAGACAGGTGGGGCTGTGCAGGGTGCAGGTGAACAGCAGAGATCAAAAAGGCCCTTCCAGCTCAGAAATGAGAGAAATAGCAAATTTGTATTTCCAAACAAGCTGTGGGGCTGTTGGTGGATAAAACCAGCACTGGGAGAGAAAAGAAACAGTGGGAAGGATTCCACTGAGTGATGAATGGAGAAAAAGAGATTTGATTTTACAAATAAACTTTGGGTTTGCTGAGAAAGGAAATTGGACATTGAAAGATGACAGAAACAATGGGAAAGAAAAACCCCTAAATTCCATAAGAATTCAAAATTAAAAGATAGAGTTGTACATTAGAGGGGGAACTTTGGTATCAGGTGTTCTGGGGAGTCTGAACCTCTCAAGTACCTCAGAAATGGGGAAAACCCCCTAAATTCCATAAGAATTAAAAATTAAAAGGGAGGGTTATACATTAGAGGGAAATCTCTGGGATCTGGGGTTCTGGGAAGTCTGAACCTCTCAAGTACCTCAGAAATGGGGAAGAAGAGAAGGGAAATGTGGCTGGAAATTGGGATAAAAAGGAGGCTGCATCCTCCAAAAATTGGAGAGACCCCAGGGGATGCCCCATGGCCTCTCCCTTTATTGGAATAAAGCCAAAGGACCCCTCTGTCTCCTTTTTGGACATCAACCTCTGGTGTTTGTGGATTCATTTTCCTGACACAAATCAGGCTCCACCCTTGGGAGGAGAGCCCCAAACCCACCCAAACTCAGTGTGCACAAGGACTGACCCAAATCCTGGCTGTGGGGAGCCCTGCCCAGGGTCAGGACACAGAGGGGGAGCAGAGCTCAGCACTGCCAGCAGCACTGGGGAGGGCTCTGAGTTTGTTTTCCCCACAGGGATTTTTTTGCTATTTCCACATTTGGTGACTGTGCTGAGCAGGCAGCCTGGGGATGTGGCCTGGGTGGTATCAGGGTGCTCATTGCCCGTGCCAGGGCTCAGCACAAACATTCTGTGAGCAATGGGGACCCGGAGGATTGTGTTTACCAGGCACAGAGCCCCGGGGATGCTGCTCCTCCTGTTGCCATGGTTACCACA
>NW_005054447.1:234508-238163 GCF_000277835.1 Geospiza fortis
CCCTCTGAAAGAAAAGATGATACCTGGGAATTAAATTAATCCCTGGGCTGGCTGCAATCGTGTGTCCAGCACAGCTCCTGGGGATGGATGCACAGGGATGGATTTTCCCCCTTTTTCCCTGTTTGCCACTGCTCCTCTCCCCTTAACCCTTTGCCTGCCATGGTTTCCAGAAGGAGGCTCACTCAGGGCTGGGGGAAGAAGGATTATCCAGGGCTTGATGGTTTTTGTGTGCACTGGGAGGTGGGCATGATTTATTTAAGGTGAAATTTCCAAGCAGAGCTGTTTCATGGGTGCTCTCATTTCACTTCCTAACTCCCATTCACACCAAGGCAGCTGGGAATCAACGTAGAGAACAGCACCAAGGTGAATTTCCCGTGTTGTAAGGAGAAATAGAATCACAGGAAATGGAGTTGGCCCCTGTGACCTTGTTAATGTGACACCCACTCGGGTCTGAGGGCCCAAACCAGGAGTGTCCCCCTTCCACAGTCACTTCTCCATCCTCTGGGCACACCTGGTGCTGTTTGAGGCAGCCTCAGAACTGATTTAGGCCAGGCTGGTACAAAATTGCTCAGGTGGGAGGCACTGGAGCCTGCAGGAGAGATGGAGAGGGCTTTTCACAAGGATGTGCAGTGACAGGGCAAGGGGAATGGCTCCAAAGTGCCAGGGAGGAGGTTCAGAGGGGATAGCAGGAAAAAACTCTTTCCAAAAAACCCTTCCCTGTGAGGGGTGGGGAGAGAATCCAAGAGGAAGCTTAATTCCTCCACTTAGCAATTAAAATCAAATTTTCCTTATTGGAATCTGAGAATCCTACAAGCTTCCAGCACTGAACAGGGAGGAAGGAAACTTGCAGAGTGCCAAAGGTTCTCTGTCCATCCCATCAGCAGCCCCCTGACAAACTACGAAATAACATTTGTGTTTTAAACATAACTCCCCTGATCCCCTCCCTGAATCAGGGGTTTCATCTCTGGTTTGTCCTGAAATGGGAATGGGGGATGTTGAGGACGCACAGAGCTGAGGATGGGGTTGCTCAGCAGTTCCTGGCAATCACTGCTCAACCCAGATGAATGCAATGTTCCACAGAACTTCTGAGCATCCCTTCTTTGTGCCACTTCAACCTTAAACATCCCAGGCTTTTTGTTTGTTTCCTTAATTTCTGTCCTTCAGAGCTTTCTGTCCCTCAGTTTATCCCTCCCACACTGAAGAACCGAGGCAGTACCCCAAGATTCCAAACACATCTCTGTCGTTTTTACCTTTGCTGCAGCAAATGAAAATCACCTGCTGCTGCTAATCCCCCTGCCTGGAGGCTTAATGATGCCATGAACTCTGCAAGGAGAGTTTCTGGTGCTGGATCCAATTATCCAGAGCTAAAGATGACTCAGGGAGGAGAGGGGGATGATGCCAGGCTTGTGTCACTCCGTGGTCACGCACAGGAGATGAGCCTTTGAACGGGCTGTGTCACAGATTGCGCTGCAAAATCTGCTGCAGGTGGGCAGGGCTGAGGGCTGGGGGGAGAATTTCTTATTCCCTCAGGCCAGCAATGGGGAAATGAGGGGCAGGGATGCACCAGCACCTTCAGAAGGGGGACTCTGGCGTGGCTGATCCCAGTCCTGCTTCCAGAGCTTCCTCCTGCCTCATGGCTCCTGCTCTTTCTCTCTGCTTTTAATTTGCATTGCACAGTTTAACCATTACTGCAGCCCCTTGGGGCTGTTTATTCTTGGAGAGTAAAAGCTGGATGGGAGCTCGGGGTGCAGGAGCTGCAGCAGCTGGGGAACACTCCCTGCTGTGAGAATGGACAATGGAGGGTGTCCAGAGGAGCTGGGGCTGCTCCTTGGCCCCAAACAGGTGAGAATGAAGAGAAGGGGTTCCTCAGAGGAGCTGGAGCTGCTCTCTTGGTGCCAAGCAGGTGACAATGAACTGAAAGGGGTGACCAGAGGAATGAACCCTCACTCACAGCAATGAGACCTCACTCACAGCAATGAACCCTCACTCACAGCAATGAACCCTCACTCACAGCAATGAGACCTCACTCACAGCAATGAACCCTCACTCACAGCAATGAACCCTCACTCACAGCAATGAGGCCTCACTCACAGCAATGAACCCTCACTCACAGCAATGAACCCTCACTCACAGCAATGAGACCTCACTGACAGCAATGAGGCCTCACTCACAGCAATGAACCCTCACTCACAGCAATGAGACCTCACTGACAGCAATGAACCCTCACTCACAGCAATGAACCCTCACTCACAGCAATGAACCCTCACTCACAGCAATGAACCCTCACTGACAGCAATGAGGCCTCACTCACAGCAATGAACCCTCACTCACAGCAATGAACCCTCACTCACAGCAATGAGGCCTCACTCACAGCAATGAACCCTCACTCACAGCAATGAGGCCTCACTCACAGCAATGAACCCTCACTCACAGCAATAAACCCTCACTCACAGCAATGAACCCTCACTCACAGCAATGAACCCTCACTCACAGCAATGAACCCTCACTCACAGCAATGAACCCTCACTCACAGCAATGAACCCTCACTCACAGCAATGAACCCTCACTCACAGCAATGAACCCTCACTCACAGCAATGAACCCTCACTCACAGCAATGAACCCTCACTCACAGCAATGAACCCTCACTCACAGCAATGAACCCTCACTCACAGCAATGAGGCCTCACTCACAGCACTAACCCTCAGAGCAATGAACCCTCACTCAACAGCAATAAACCTTCCCTCAGCACCCCCTGAGCCTTCTCTGCCCAGGCTCAGCCCCCTCAGCCTCTCCTGCTCCAAGGCCTGTCCAGCCTGGCCTGGGTCATTTCAGGGATCCAGGGGCAGCCACGTCCTCAAAGGGAAATAAAAGGGTGGCCCAAGTGGTTTGTGTTCATCCTGGGAGCAGGAAACCTCAGCAGTGCTCCTGCATTTCGTGCTCTGCTCTTTCCCAGCCAGGGTGTTTGGTATTTCTGGGGATGCTCCTGATTCCCCTTCCAGGCACTGCAGCCCCTCAGATGAGTTGTGCAGAGGCTGAGATGTGAAAATGGAAATGCAGGTCAAAGGCATAAGTGCTGCTGTAACCTCCTCTCACTCCTGTGCTGCCCTGGAACCGACCCAGCCTTGGCTTTTATTTTGTAAAACCAAGGCCCAGCTTCACAAAGGTTTCAAAGGCAGCCCTCTCACGGCCTCTCCTGCATCCACTGGCAGCAGATGGAAATTCCTCCTCTCTCCCTCTGCTGGAGCTGGAGCTGAGCCCCTGCAGGGATTCAGTGTCTTTTAACACCCTCCATAAATAAAAAGTGCTCCCAGGAGAACAAAGCAGGGGGGTGGGAGCAGGACAAGGGCCCAGCTGGGCCGCTCTGGGCCGCGGGGGTGGCACAGGGACACCTGGCCAGGGAATGGCACCATGGGGACACACAGGGATATTTGCTTCAGTTCAAACACAGGAGGGGATGGCCCTCAGCTGCAATTGATGCAGTGAGCTGCAGCGTGCCTGGAGCTCTGGGATTTGTGGGTTAAAAACCCTAAAACTGGGTGTAACCCTAAACCTAAACCTAACCTGAGCCTTCTGCAGCTGCAGAGAGCCTGGAGCACTTGATGAGCTCTCAGAGCCGATCTTAACTTATTAAATTATCTCCTAATTAGGTCTGGG
>NW_005054447.1:238316-243843 GCF_000277835.1 Geospiza fortis
AGAGGAGAGGAGAGGAGAGGAGAGGAGAGGAGAGGAGAGGAGAGGAGAGGAGAGGAGAGAGGACTATTCAATAGGCTGTTTCATATTTAGATTTCTCTCACACATGCCATGCACTGGATGTCACCAACACTCTCCTCTGTCACCCAGACTAATCCACTTATGCAGAGCTTGCACTGGAGCATTCCTGTGATCCCCTTGGAAGTGAAGCCAGATGGAGGGAGGAAGGAAAGGAAAGGAAGGAAAGAAAGGAAAGTCCTTCCAACACCAGGAAATATCCCCACCAAAAGCATCTGAAGGGCTGGGTGTTCACAGGCAGATGAGAGAGCCGAGCAGTGCTGAAGGGGAAATGGAAATGGAATCAGCTGGGAATGGAGCACAATGCTATGTTTAGCATCGCTAGGCACGGAAAAATATTTATTTCCAGCCCCAGGGATAGAGCAGGGGCACGTAATTAAGCAGCATCAGTGATGAAGGCCACTCTTTTGATGCCTTTCTGACCCCAGGGAGCAGCTGCAGCAGCCCAGCAGCAGAGCTGGGGACACTAAAGCAGCGCCAGTGTCACCACTCAGGAGTTTTGGAGTTTTGGCCCCTGTTTGTTCCTCTTGTCTCAAGACAGGAATTGCCAGGGACGCTCTGGAAATCCCTTTTCCCCAAGTTCTGGGGCTGGAATCTCCTGGAGCTTCCTCTGGTGCTCTGCTGCTGAAACATCCCCAAAGCACTGCTGGAACAAACGCACCAGTGCCCATTTCTCTCCTTTCCCTCTGTCCTGGAGCTTTTCCAGGCTGAGCTCTGGGCACCTCCAGCAGCCCCAGGGGCTGAATTCTCCCATTCCCAGCCCCTGTCTCAGCCTTCCAGGCAGAGTTTTCAGGGAATAAAAGCAGGGTTTGCAGCAGGAGCTGTCTGGAGAGGCTCTGAGTGGTTTTTTGTGTAATTCCTGTTGCATTCCCAGCAGTCCTCCTGGGAACCCTGTGGCTTTAGCAAAGGTTCTCCTGCCTCTTCACCTGGGAATCCCTGGCTCAGATTGCAGCCAAAGTGTGGCACAGGACACTCAGGGACACCTGGGGAACTCAATCAGCGGGAACTGAAATGCAGGATAAATGTTCTGCACCTTTGGGATGTGGCTCTGCAGGAATCCAGCTCTGCCTTTGGTGACTCAACACCTTTGGTAGCATAAAGAAACCATTTCATGAACAGGAAAAAGGGCAGAGAATGACAGAAAAGCTTTCCTAGAATGAAAACTCGGGCGGAATCCTCCCTCCTGAAAGCTGCTCCCTGCCAGTCTGTGCCAATTTCAATGGAAAACGAGTTATTCCTTTTGGATCAGCACATTTGTCCTGAAAATGCTGGGTATCCAAATTTCCTGCTTGAAGACTTGGATGGGAAACAACTCACAGGAGGTGCCAGCCTGTTTTTTGTGTGTCTGACGCTCCACGTACACTCCTGGTGACCTATAAATAATTAATAACAATAAATCTGCATATGCAGAGCTGCAGGCAGAGCCTCTCTCGTGCCTGTGCCCACACAAAGAGTTGGGCAGAGGCTTTCAGAGCAAAAATAACTCCATTTTCTGCCCCACCTGGGTCATGAAATTATAGCACAGACTTTTAGCAGATTTACAGTCCCAACATTTGGGCAAAAAGAGGAGTTGCATTGCCCTGTTCAGCAGAGGGGTGAGGACAAAAGGGTGTTTGTCTCATTTTCCCCTCTCCAAGCTGCCTCTACGTCTCATTCCCACATTATTTTGCCCCTTTCCAAACTGCACTATCAGGAAAAATCATCCCAATAAACGACGCATTGTGTGCAAACTCATTTTGGGCTTTCCAAATAATGGCAGAGTGGGACTTCATAAAAACCTGACTTTTCAATGCTTTGCACATTCTTTTTTTTTTTTATTTTCAAGGGGTTTTATTTCCCATTACAAACGGTGCATTCATGCATTGACAGAAGTTATGCCTGGATTCCCTGCACTCAGGGATCCACATGGATTTACTGATTTACTCCTTTTCCCCCTCATGCATCTCTGATTTTCCCCAAGCACTTTCCAGATTGTGCCTCTGCACAAGGATAAAATAAAAAGTTCATTAATTTTGAGAGATAGCTCATGATTAACTCGACAGACAGAGAGCAATTTTTGATTTCCAAAGGGCCCATTTATTTCAATATTTGAAAGCCATCACCCATCCAAGGGACCTCCTGAGAGAGAGCAAAATTCACCATCCAGAACTTTTAATTCCCCTTGAATTGGTGGTTCCAGGATAGTACAAGGGGCTCACTCAGCTCATGAGATAATGTGAATTTTCTCATGGAGAAATTGCTAGAAACAGGTCGCCAGCATTCTCATTTTAAATATTTGGGGTATTTTTCCCAAGGATCCCCTCTCACCGTGCGGCTGCTCAAGCTTCACTGCCATTTTCCCTGTTTCTCCTCCTGTTTGTGAGTTTCTGTTCCGTTTCCCCTCCCCTCCTGGTTTTAAAATGCCCTTTGGAGAGTTCTGTTACTGTTCAACTCCATTTATTCCTCCAATTGACAAACCAGGCAGGAAAACTTCCACTTCATGGTCCAGCACAAGCTCTGTGTAAATTGTGCTGCCTTGAGAGAGCTCTTTTTCAGGAAAGATATTTTATTTTATATTTTAATTGACATGGGGGGGGTTAAAGTTTGCTGTATTCAAATCTCAGCTTCCATGGATTTAATCTTCCATTAAACTCCTATTTTTATCCAGCCATGGCACATTTTGGAGGGGGATTTCTCATTTCCCAGTGAATATGAAGCAGAATTTCCTCGGTCCACACTTGCCTGACCTCTGTTGTGATGAAACCCCAAATATTTGGGAACAACTCCCATTCCAGGTTTCCCATTTGGATCTGCACAGAGTCCGCTCTGAATCCAGCCCTGCCAGGAGCCAGAGCTGCCAAGTGCAATTTTCTGGCTGGGGGCAAGCGGGCAACTTCCAGGCATATGTTAAATTCGGTCTGAAATGAGCATTATTGGTCCCAAAACCACGTGGGGAGGCAGAGCAGGCCCTGCTCCCTGTGCTCCTGGGCGTTTGGGGGAACAGGGGATGCTCCAGCACGGGGCTGTTCACCAGAACAACACCCCCACTGCAGATTTTTCCAGCCATTTGTAACAACAATGGCCCAGATCTGTATCTTAGAAAAGCCAAAACCAGCTCAGCTCCACTGAGGCAGAGCAGGAGGAAAGGGTGGCCCAGCTCCAACAAAACCGTGAGCGCTGACACCCAGCAAGGATCTGGCCATATGTGGATCTGCAGGAATATTTTGACTTTCTGTTTTCCCCCACGAAACTTGGGCTAATTGGCAGAGTTTGTGTTCCAAAGGCAACTGGAAAAGGAGCTTTTGTGTCTGTGTGTCCGTATGCAGGGGCTGAGGGGTGGGAGGAGGGAACCCCAGGGTGGGATCTTTGGGATTTTGGGAAGGGAAAAGCAGGAATTCCATTTTAGGGCAGCTGATTCCCTTCCCAAGATCTTGTCCTTAAATTCCAGCCCGTTTCTTTGCAGACCTTTGTTTTTTCTGGGTATTTGTTGGGTTGGGTGTTTTTTATTCATGTAGAGAAAAGGAAAACAGGGATTCTTAAGGAAGAAAGGTGGGAAAAACTGAGCCCAAGCCCATTGTCTGTGCCCCCAGGCTGCTGGGGGAGAGGAGGTTCAGAAAAATGGGAGTAAAATGGAGCCTGGAAGGGAGGGAAGGTGTTTTAGGATGGGGTTTTATTTATTCTGATAGGATTGGTCATAAATTAAATTAATTTCCCTCAAGTGGAGGCTGTTTTGCCCATGACAGCAAATGGGGAGGGATCTCCCCCAGCCAGGGTCAGCCCACCCCAGATGGGCAAATATTGGGTTTGGGTTTGTTTGTGTGGAGCCTGAGATGAATCCCCACAACAACCCAGCTATTTATCAAGCAAAAAAAACCCTCTCCCCTTCGGTCTCCCTGCTGCAGAACCAATATTTGATTTTAATTTGCTGTGTACAGGCCCTAGCAAAGCAAACAGGGCTGTTGACATTGTTACCTGGGCTCCTGGGGACATCCGTCAGACACGCCGCTCTCCTCAGCTCATCCTGCCCACAACAACTTCACACAGAACTTTTGGGAACACAACCAGGCCTTTCCCCACTAATTCCAGTGATGTCCCAGCTCTGGCAGCTGCCCCGTGCCCCCAGCTCCTCCTGGCATTGCCCACACTGCAATTTACACCAAACCTGTGCTTCCCCCATCCCTGGTGTCTCAAAGGCTCTTTGGGGCTAAAAAACCCCAAATTTTCAGGCAGACATTGAGATGCCTTCAGCCCTGGGATGGTCCCTTCCCACAGCTGAAGCACAAACTCTGTGGCTGCAGGGAATAAAGTTCCACAGGAGTAGAGGACACTGATTTTGGGGGATGGTCACCATGATACCTCCTGGAAAATACATCAATAAATGTCCCCATGACCCTCATCTGGTGATTTTCCCTGTCCCAGGCACTGGGGCTGGGCCCAGCACACAATTTCCCCATAAAACAATTTTTTTTTTTACATAAACTTCATCTCCATCCCACATAGAGGGGCTCAGCATCCAAAACCTTCCATGACCTGCACCTTATTCTCCTCAGTACTGCAGCAAGGGAGAGTTTTTCCTCTGCATGGAGGGGAACTGCAGACCCTCTGCAATGTTTTATTACGCAGACACAACACTGAAGCCTCACAGGTTGTATTAAAATATCCATTTTCAAAAAGCCCTGTCAAGCAGAAGCTTTGAACATTGCAGAATGTGGCCTCTGTGAATGACCAGGATAATGTTATTGCTAAGATTTCCCTCTGAGTTCTTTCACAGCTTTTTTTTTCTCTGAAACAACCCTTTTGTTTATGCTCTTATGGGGGACCAGGAGCCCAGGTTGGATGCAGCTTTTCCATTTCTTCTCCAGACCCCCCCCTGCAGCTGCTCATCTGCATCTGGAGCTTGCAATGCAGATGTTTTCAAAGACAGAGAGGTCACCAGAGGGAAAACCCAGCTGTGTCCTGCTGGACTCGGTGTCTTCACTCTGTCATCCCCTTTCCCTCCCTGCTCCCTCAGGGAAAGGAATCCAATTCTGTTTGCTTTGATCAGACAAATGTTTCTCCCCCAGCTGCTCCATCAGGGGCCTGTTCAGAGCCCTAATTAAGGGTTCTGCCACTTAAATCAAGTCCAACACCACGCAGAGAGCTGAGCAATGGCACCCAGCTCCCCACAGCAGTTCTGTTGTTTTCTGCATAAAGGGAAATAAATGACGTTTGTGCAAGTCCCCAGTCTGCTGGGTTTTCCAGCAGTGGCCTCCAATGAAAATTTTTCTTCCAGGAAAGAAAGAGGAAGTGAGACACATTGAAATGAGACCCTTGAAAGAGGGAAATCCTCGTTTACAGCCAGAAAGTGTGACCTGGGAAAGTCCTCTCAGCTTTCTAAAATCTCCATTCAAAATCTCAACAGCATCTGCCTTCCAAACCTTGCTCTGGCTGCTCCTGCTGCAGGGATGCTGCCCAGAGGGTGATGGATTTTTCC
>NW_005054447.1:243871-248948 GCF_000277835.1 Geospiza fortis
TGTGGGGATCCTGCATCCCTTCTGCAGAGAAAGGGGATCAAACACAGCCCCAGGGGCGGCCAGGTGCTGCTGGGCTCTGTAGGGGTGACCCCATTTCCCCAGATCAAACCCCAGTTCTACCTCCTATTTCCTCTCCTTTCCATGGGAGAAAGGCCTCAAAATCAAACCCCAGCTCCACCTTCTATTTCCTCAAAATCAAACCCCAGCTCCACCTTCTGATTCCTCAAAATCAAACCCCAGCTCCACCTTCTGATTCCTGTCCTTTCCATGGGAGAAGGGCATCAAAGCAATTCTGTGGGACATTCCCTGCACCCTCACCTGGCAAGGTGAGCCCAGCTCTGCCCTACAACGGAGCCAGGAAAAAGCAGCAGAGCCCCAGGTTCTGGCAGCCCTCTGCTCCCAGGCAGGAGCAGCTTGTCACCGCCTGTTTCTGGAGAGGTTCAGCCCAAGCCTTGCTGCCATCCCTGCTCTGAGCAGCAATAAATGGTGCTGCTGCTCCAAATGCTGCGTCTGGCTGGGGCTGAGGTGTGAACGGAGCCTGCCTGACCCCTGCGGGTGCCAGGCACAGCCCTCCCCTCTCCCAGCGCCTCCAGCCTGGCAGCAGGCAGGAAAACATTGCTCCCCTTCCCCAGCAGGCTCTCACAAGCTGCTCCAAGTTATTTTCTGCTCGCTGTGCCACCCAGCAGCTCCAGGGAAGTGGAGCAGGGGAAGCCTCTCCCTGGAAAAGCACAGGCTGCAAATCGTTTTCCACGCTCCCTCCTCTCTCTTTGGCAGCACAGTTTGTGTGTTCCTCCCTCCTGTGAATCCTTCTGCGTTCAGAATCTCAGCTGGGACCTCCAGCAGCCCTTGGGATTAAGGAGTTAATTATTTAAGGATTGGGTCAAGATATATTTAATATATAATGTTTAAGGGTTGGGTCAAGGTATACTTAATATATAATATTTAAGGATTGGGTCAATATATATTTAATATATAATATTTAAGGATTGGGACAAAATATTTTAATATATAATATTTAATATATAATTGTTAAGGATTGGGTCAAAATACGTTTAATATATAGATATATTTAATATATAATATTTAAGGGTTGGGTCAAGATATATTTAATATATAACTGTTAAGGATTGGGTCAAAATATATTTAATATATAACTGTTAAGGATTGGGTCAAAATATATTTTATATATAATTTTTAAGGGTTGGGTCAAAATACATTTAATATCTAATATGTAATGATTGGGTCAAATATATTTAATATATATTATTTAAGGATTGGGACAAAGTCTATTTAATATATAATATTTAATATATATAATGTTTAAGGATTGGGTCAAAATCCATTTAATATATAATATAAAAGGATTGGGTCAAAAGATATTTAATACATAATATTTAAGGATTGGGTCAAGATATATTTAATATATAATGTTTAAAATGTAATATTTAAGGATTGGGTCAAAATATATTTTATATATAATATTTAAAATATAATATTTTAGGATTGGGTTACAAGCCAACATTTCAGGATTGGGTCAAAAGCATAAATATCCTTGCCAGCTGTGCCACCCCCTCTGCTCAGGCCCTGGAGGCAAACTCAGCTCAGTGGGAACAGCTCCAGGGCCTGCAATTCCAAATGTATGAAGTGTGAACATCTCCCAGCACATAAACTGAGCTGGGCCTTGCTCCAGTGCAGCTCCTGTGCCAGGGCTGCCCATAACTCAGCCCCGATCCACGGGCAGCAATTGTCTCTCCCCCACCATCAGATTTCATCACACACAGCTCCAGCGATTCCCTGGCTGTCCTGTGGCCTGCAGAACCACCAGAATTAATGCTCTGCCTGTGCCCAGCTGAAATGTTTATGGGGCAGCATCACCCAGCCTGTATTTCTTACTTAAAACCCGGCATTAATTTCTTTGTGCTACAAGCAGTTCATTTTTTTTTATAATTTGCTGGTATCAAAACCACTGAAACTTTATGGGATTTTTTGGTTTATTTTCAGTTATTGTTTTACAGCCTCCTTGTCCAGCAAGATTTTAGTGTTCCCTGCATTCGAGTGGATTTGTCTGGGGGTGCTGCACAGTCAGGGCTGGGCTCTGAGAGCTGACCTTGGGCACAGGCTGTGGCACTGGGGCTCTTTGGGGATGAATTACTGTCCAGGCAAAATTTGGGAACAAATTAAATCCAGGCAATCCGGGCTGCTGGCCTCCCAAAGGGGGCTCAGAGGGGATTTTCCTAAACATGGGATGGTTTGAGCTCAGCTGCTGGAGCGAGTGAGGGGTTCGAGCTGGGATTTTCTATCACAAATGTTTATCAGTGTCACCAAACACCCCGACAGCGTGTGCAGGGTCTGAGGGGGATGGAGCCCTGTGGGAAGCACTCCAGACATCCCAGCTCTGCTCCCTGCTCTTCTGACTCCAACACAGCCCCAAGGGGAAATAGTTTATTCAGCTGTCACGAGAAGAGGCGGTTCCACCTCTGAAGATTTTGTGAAAGATCTGCTTTCAGCCTTATTCTGGATTTCTGTGCAAGTCACAGGCAGATTTCAGAGCTCTTTTGATGCCTGAAGATGCAATCTTTGTGACCTTGGTGCCTTATAAACGGCATCCCATCCTTACCTGGATTTAGGTACCAACATCTCCTCCTTAATCTCTTGGCTTTCCAGCTGTCAAATATTTCTTTTTCTTTTTCTTTTTCTTTTTCTTTTTCTTTTTCTTTTTCTTTTTCTTTTTCTTTTTCTTTTTCTTTTTCTTTTTCTTTTTCTTTTTCTTTTTCTTTTTCTTTTTCTTTTTTTTTTTTTTTTTTTTGTTTTTTGTTTTTTGCATCTCGGGAGCTCCAGAGATTAATTTGTTCACATAAATGGTGTGAGACATGGGGAGGAAAACATCATTAGTAGGAGAAAGGAGAAGACAGCAAACAAATTTGAAGCAAGAAATGTTTTTTGATGCAGTTACCTTCAGATGGGAGGGGAAGGAGGTGGGGAAGGCTGATTTTTCCTTTCTTTAGAAAGGCAGCAATTAAAACCTTCACATTTCTGTGCATGAAGGGAGTGAAAAAGTTTCCAAAATCCACCACAACAATATCCAGACTGTCAAAATTTTCCAGATGATTGTGATGTTGAGAAAACAAATCCCATTTCGAGACAGCCTCCTGAAAGGAGCCCCTCCAAGCGCTCTGCAAACATCACAACAGGATGTTGTGACACTCAAGGCACTTCACCCCCGTGGTGAGGATGGGGAATGTTGTCAGAATTGACACCAATTCCTACAACACATCAATTCCAGCAGGCAGGGGAGCGTTTATTGAGAGTGAAATGGGAAAAACCTCAACATCTCCATGCCAGAGGAGCAGCTGAGGGTGCAGCAGCAGCTCCTGGGGGGCTGTGTCCCCACAAACCTGCCAGAATTAATGTCTGCCCATGATGGGCAGCAGCCACGAGATTTTTGGGCAGATCTAAGCTAGGTCTATTTGCATATCAGGAGTTAATGTCCAATTACAGCTCCAGGTAATGAAGTCCCATTGCCCCGTTTGCTTCTCCCCGTGATTCACTTTTGTTTGTCCTTTTTGGGCCTGGGGCTGTGATGGTGACCTTGTTCCCAGGCCCAGAAGGATTTATTCTGCCCAAAAAGTGGGGACAGCTAAGCAGCATTCTAACAGAGCTCCGAATGCAGTGCAGAACCTGGAAAACAGAAAGCAGAAAACTGCTCAGAATGGAGTACAGAGCCTGGAAAACAGAAAGCAGAAAACTGCTCAGAATGCGGTGCAGAACCTGGAAAACAGAAAGCAGAAAACTGCTCAGAATGGACTACAGAGCCTGGAAAACAGAAAGCAGAAAACTGCTCAGAATGCCGTACAGAACATGAAAAGCACAAAAGCTGAAAAACTCAGGCATCACCCAAGCCTGTGCTCAGCTGCTGTCAGAGCTGTGGGGACTGTCCCCTGCCAGGGAGGTGACAGTGCCAAACAGGGCACAGCTCCCAGCCCGCGTGAGCAGGGCTGGGGCAGAGCAGGGGATGGCAGCACCTGACCCCTGCCCATCCTCATGCTCCTGATCAATCCCCCTGCAGCCAACAACAACCCCAGAGCTGCGAGAGATCGATGGACACTGGGGACAGAATGGAAAATCCTGTCCTGCCTCGGGCAGAGGCTGTGCCAGCCCCAGGCTCTGAGCCATGGGGACAGCTCTGGGACAGAGGGACAGCTCTGGGACACAGAACAGAACAGCTCTGGGACACAGAACAGCTCTGGGACACAGGGACAGCTCTGGGATACAGAACAGAACAGTTCTGAGCCACAGGAACAGCTCTGGCCAGGTTTTGGTCCTGCAGAGCCACCCCTGGGCTGCTGCTGCTGTTTCAAAGGGAGCCAGGCAGGGCTGGGGCAGCCTCTGGAGCTCCTGGGTGGCCGCTGAAGCCATCCCTCCTGCCTTGCTGGGGTCTGGCACACACCTGCAAAGAGCAGCCAATTGTTGTGCCTTTACATGGATTTTCCACTCCTCTCCCTGTCCAGAGCAGCTCAGTGCCTGTGTGCTGTGTGTGGGTGCACAAGCATTGAATGGTTGTCATCTGTTCTTTGTAAAAAAATCCATTTTCTTCTGTTTGCAAGTCAAAAAAACCCAAAAAACCCCAGCTACTCCCAAAGCAGTGATGTTATGAAGAGCAGGGCCAGCATTTCCTGAGCTGGATTCAGGACAGAGCTGCCCAGGAGGGAGGCTGGGGTGAGCTCTGCACCCCTGAATTTGGCTGCCCAGTCTGTGCAGGCTCTGCAGCAGCAGCCTGAGCTCACGTCTGCCTGCAGAGCTGCCTGCAAATGAGCTCTGGGTGCTCAGAAACTCAGCCCAGCTGGAGAACTTTGACCTGAAACAGCCCCATTCCTCAGCCTTGGTGTGGTTTTCTGGTTCCTGTGCCACGCAAAAGCAGAGTCCTGCCCTGGAGCCCTCCAGCACAGAGCTCCAGTGTGCTCTGAGAGCTCAGGGTGCAGAATTCCTCGTGGACAGGGACCAAACTCACTCCAGGACTCCACACCAAACCCTGAGCTGACTTTCTACTTCATCTTCCCATTTTTCCACCCACTCTTTC
>NW_005054447.1:248958-250950 GCF_000277835.1 Geospiza fortis
TCCTCCTTGTGTCACATTTGGTTTACATTTCGTTGTTACAGAAACCCCCAAGTTTCGCAAATGTAAGAACAATTTTCCCTCTAGAATATCGAGTTTCCCCTGGCAACTGCCTCAACTCCTGGATTCCAAAATGTTATTTTCTTGACCTATAAATAGGAGCAAGAGGCCAGCTGTGGTGCAGATGAAACGTGTCCTGCATGTTCTGGGATTCTCTCCCAAGTCCTGGGAGCTGGAATCAGCTTTGGTTTCTCTGCTCCCTTTTTCACCTTTTCTTTTTTAGGAGCTGAAATCTGATGTAAGCACGTGAGGAACCTGCACTCCAGGTCTGTCAGAGCTGGTGTTTGCTGTCACAAGTGATTCCCTCAAACCCAGCAGCCCGTGCTGTGGTTCCAGCAGAGCAGAAATCCAGGAACAGCTTTTTCCAGTCTCTTTTCTCAGGGTGAGTTTTTATTCCCTCGTGAGCATCACCCAGTTTCCTGGTGATAAAGGGAATTTCTGTGACTCCATCTCACTCTCCAACAGACGCTGTGTGGGCTGCGAACAATCCTCTAAAAAATGTGAAAGGAATAAAATCTTCTTGCTTTTATATAATTTAATAAAAGCCAGACTTGCTGTTCTGATGGAAGTGCAGGGGGGCTGTGTTCTGGAGAAGGGAATGAGACAAAACTGAGCCTAAATAAGAGCCCTGGGGTCTGAGGAGGAGGGAGCTGCTCTGCTGATAACAGAATTGATAATTTCTGAATCTGCAGCACTTCAGAAAGAACTATGTGGAGTTTGCACCAAAATCTGCTTTTGTTTCATAATTCCCAGCAAGTCCTGAAGTAAAACTCATCCTGTAAGAGCTGGGAAAAGCCAGAGCTCAGCAGAGGCTCCTCTGGCAGGATCTAAGCTCCAGAATCCCAAGCAAGGAAGGGATTGACCCCTTGGGAATGATCTGGTACCTGCTGCTCCCTGGGACAGCTCCCAGACAAACTGGGGCTCTGCAATTTCACCAGGATGGGTTCATTGAGCCAAACTGGAGCTCTGGAATTTCACCAGGATGGGTTTATCCAGCCAAACTGGGGCTCTGGAATTTCACCATTTCAGCAGAGTGGGTTTGTCCAGCCAGAGTGGAGCTCTGGAATTTCACCAGGATGGTTTATCCAGAGCTCAGGAATTTCCCTAGGCTGGTTTATCCAGAATTCTGGAATTTCCCCAGGCTGGTTTAACCAGCCAAATTGGAGCTCTGGAATTTCACCAGGATGGGTTTATCCAGAATTCTGGAATTTGCCCAGGCTGAGTTTATCCAGAGCTCAGGAATTTCTCCAGGCTGGGTTTATGCAGAGCTCTGGAATTTCACCAGGATGGTTTATCCAGAATTCTGGAATTTCCCCAGGCTGGGTTTATCCAGAGCTCTGGAATTTCACCAGGATGGTTTATCCAGAATTCTGGAATTTCCCCAGGCTGGGTTTATCCAGAGCTCTGGAATTTCACCAGGCTGGTTTATCCAGAATTCTGGAATTTCACCAGGCTGGTTTATCCACAGTGAGGGCCCAGCTTGGGGGGGCTGCAGCCACTCTTAGGAGGGTTCTGATCTCTGAGCAAGGGAATGGAGGCGAACTCAGCACAGCAAAGGATCCCAGCCTGGAATTCCCTGTGAGCTGTGCCTGGGATGATCCATCAGCAGCCTGACACGTCCTGGCACGAGGCAAGAAGGGCACGGGAGCTTGGAAGAGCTCCCAGCTGGCAGCAGGGCTCCGAGAGACCTGGGCTGGCCCTGCAGGGAGGGCTGAGCCAGCGCCAGCTCCTGCAGGGGATGGAGCACGGCCAGAAATGCAGGATTCCTCCGTCCCCTCCAAAGGACACGCTGCACAACCATCCCACAAGGTGAGCAGGGCCAGTTTGAGCCCAAAGAAAATGGGAATGCTGCCACACATGGATCCCCAGAGCCAGCAGGAGCTGTTCCAGGTCCTAGCAGCAAGCACGGGGAAATAAAGGAAGATTAAGGCAAAG
>NW_005054447.1:251000-252303 GCF_000277835.1 Geospiza fortis
TAATTTCCTGAGGGGATGATGTTTTATTAGAAAACAGCTTTTGCAGAGACCCTGGAGTTTGCTTTGCTTGTGATTATTGCATTTTTCCCCCTGAATTTGTTGTGGATGCTGCCATCACAGCAGGGAGAACATTTGCTTAGTCAGGCTGGGCTTTTCTTTCTTTTTTTTTTTCCCAGTGATTTTGCTAGAAGCAGACAAATCCTAAAGTGGCTGAAGGGGAGGATTCACAACCAAAACTCAACAGCTGCCCCCTAATGCAAGGACAATGAGGCTGTTGTGTGTCAGCTCTGGATCAATACCTCACTCCATCAGAGGCACCAGCCTTTCCACAGTGCTTTGCAAGGTGCACTAATGCATCCTAAAGCTGCCCTTCGTTCTTTAGGCCCCAAAATTTTCTCCTGGCCAACTGCAAATGATCTCCTGTAAATGCTGTAAGAAGCAGGAATCTTAATAAACCTATTTAGTGTTTGGTTTTCTTTCTTTTCCTCTCCCCTCCACCACAAATATAGAATTTTTCTTTGCATCACAGGTGGGCCCTTTCCGAAGGATCTGAGCTACTCTAAAAGCTGAACTTGGTATTAAGAGCTCAGGCTGAGCCTGTAAAAGAAAGGGAAAGGAATTCCTTGTTTCCTGGCCACCTAATTCCATACACAGGGCGGTGTGGGATGAGCTTTAGGGGATGGTGCTGAGCCAGGAGGAACTCTGGGAGGGATTTCTGTCAATGAGTGACTCCAGCAGGGCCTTTCTGGGCAGCTTTTCCCCAGTGGGGCCGAGCTCCTCAGCAGCCTGATGTGTTCCAGATGAGCAGGCACTCGGCCTGGGAGCTCCAGTTGGAAAGGCACCAATGGAAAGAACACAGGGGGAGGGAAAAAAATAAATGTTCTTCTCTTGCTCGTAGCCTAAACCTGGCATTTTTCTGCAAATTGCACGAAATGAGGGACGGCTAACGAGGCCCTGCAGCCCTGATGAAAGGACAGGCAGTGATGTATGGATGTGTCTGCAAGCACAACAGCCAAGGTCTCTGCTGGGGCAGACTGGGAGGGAGATTTGGCACTTTTTCAGACCACAAGTTTATTTTTACGAGCTGGCCTGCACGGGTCAGCAGTGTGCCTGCAGCCTGGAACAACACAAGGAGAAGCTGCTGCTACTTTGAAGGACTTCTGGATAAATGTCTCCTTATTTCTCCTTATTTCTCCTTGTTTCTCCTTGTTTCTCCTTGTTTATTTCCAGAGCTGCTTCCTGCACACCAGTCTCTGTCTGCAGGAGGGGCAGCTGCTCATCAGCTCCCTCACTTGCCCTGCTG
>NW_005054447.1:252372-252672 GCF_000277835.1 Geospiza fortis
CTTTTTAGGCACAGAAAACCTTGGAAAGGAATTCAACAGATGTAGGAGTTGAATTTTGTTCCAAAGGTCAGCGACTTCTCCCTCTAAAATTTATTACTGGACTCAGCAGTTACTTTAAAATCACTGAGCTCTGCATTGGCAAAGGGTTCAGTCTTAACTCTCTGGAATCTGATGGTGATTTATTTATGGTTTTGTGCAAGAGGCAAAACTCCGAATTCCCAGCAGAGCCCATCCTGTGCTGTCAGGGAGCGGCTCAGGCTGGAGCCCTGGTGTGAGGGAGGCAAAGTGAGCCCTGCTGTG
>NW_005054447.1:252690-256132 GCF_000277835.1 Geospiza fortis
TCCTGCTGGCATGCAAACACGTGGCTGTGGTGACACACGCCTGCCCTGACCTCTGCACTCCAGCCAGGCCCCCTTGCACGCTTCTGTCCCGTTTTGTGGGGCTGAGGAGAGCTGCCCTTGCCAACGTTGTGCACTTGGCTGCACAATCCCAATTTCCAGAGAAATTGGACCAGTGACAGGAGCAGAAGTGGCACCAGCAGCAGGAGAAGCAATCCCTGCTCTGCAGCAGGACTGGGAGCACATTCCTGCCTGGAGCTTTGGCTCTGGGGCTGCTTTAGTTTGGATTTGGTTTAAGCCTGGGAATGGTTAAACCTGGGAATGGAGAGTGAGAGGGGCTGAGGCTGTGCAGGGAGCTGCAGGGTTGGCACCCACACAAACTGGGGGTGTCACCATTGACACCCACACACAAACTGGGGGTGTCCCGTTCTCCTGGCAGCTCGATTGTTTATCCAACATGTGAATTGTTCTTACTTTTTGACCAATCACAGTCCAGCTGTGTTGGGACTCTGGAAGAAGTCACGAGTTTTTCTTTAATATCTTGTTAAGCTTTCTGTAAGTATCCTGTCTCTATTCTTTAGTATGGTTTTAGTATAGAATAATTAATACAATATAATATGATATAATAGAATAAATAAAATAACTTCTTTGTTACCACCTGCTTTTACTTTTCCCTATCTTCTTATTATTTCCAAACTCCCCTTTAGATATAAACAAAAGGTATAATATAATATAATATAATATAACATAACATAATATAACTTAATGTAATATAAAGTAATGTAATATAGTATAATGTAATGTTATGTTATGTAATACAATATAATACCATAAAATAATAAATTAACCTTCTAAGAACATAGAGTCAGATTCTCAATTCGTCCTGGGGACCCCGAAAATACCAAATCCCAGCTCAGCCCTGGTCATTTGGATTTTTCATCTCCATTTCCCTGTCCCACCCAGGAGCTCATCCCTTCACCCTGGGGATCGATGCTCCAGACTGGAAAGTTGTCATTTATCTCCTTGTGAGCACATCCCTTGTGAAATCCCAATAGATCTGTAAGTTTATTATTTTCCCTGGGGTTTATTGGGATGGATGGGCAGGGAGCTGAAGGATTATCTCAGCAGGAGCTGCTCAGGGAATATGGATGGGTTCCTGTGCCATGGGACTGGGAGATCCATCACAGCCCTGCAGAGAGCAAAGCCCTGCTGATGGATCTGGGCCATCAGAAAGGCATTTGGAGCTGTTCCTCTCTATCCTGAGTGCCAGGGGCTGGAAATGCACAGGGAAGGGCTCTCCTGCCCCTGGCAGGGAATCCTTCCTCAGGGGCCACAGCTGCTCTCCCAGAGCAGGGATTTCCCCCTTATCAGGCACCTGCTGTTTGCAGGGAGAGGATTTAGGCTCAGAAATTGCTCCAAAGGAGATAAAAGTGCCTCAGTGTGAGTCCCCACTTTGTGTTTCAGCTTCATCCAACCTTGGGCACTTCCAGGGCTGGGGCAGCCACAGCTGCTCTGGGCAGGGAGGAATTCCTTCCCAAAATCCACCCAAACCTCCTGTCAGTCAGTGTGAAACCATTCCCCTCATCCTGAATTGGGAAAATCCCTCTCCATGTTCCTTGCAGGTTCCCCTCAGGAGCCATCAGGCATTATTTCCCAAGGTGCCATCAGATGTTATTTCCCCAGGTACCATCACCATTATTTCCCCCTGTCCTGGTCATTCTCTGTTCCCCCTCTAAAGCCTCTAAATGCTCTGGTGTCCATTGATCATGGCCAGGACATTTTTACCTTAAAATTTTACCTCTTCAGCCTCAAAAATGACAAAATCTCAGCCTTTCCAAACCCACCTTGAGCCATGGGATGAAAACACATCCAGAAACTCTTGCACAGGTGGGTTTGGTCCCTCCACTCTTCCTCTTTCCATGTCCTGGAAATGCCAGCTTGATCCCACCAGAAACCATGTTTTAAATCAGGGAAACAGGAAAGGTGTCAGGACTTGGAGAATCCCTGAATTCCCCAGGCCAAAATTCCCACCTGGAATTCACAGCAGAGAGCTGTGAACCACTGGAGGGATGATGGAACTTCACAATGCAGCATCTCCTTGAGAAAACAAGTGACAAAAGGTGGTGGAAAAAAAAGCTCCATTGCCATGACAGATCCAGAGCAGCCACGTTGGAGGGGCTGTAAAAGAGAACACCTTGCCAGGCAGCATTAACATCCCAGGAAAAAATAACAGCTCTGCCTCTCAGTGCCTGCCTCTTGATTTTAACAGGCCCAGAGCACATAAAAGCTCCCTGAGAGCTGAGACAGACGGGTTTAAATCAGTCAGACAGAAAGCTCAGCCCTATAGGAGCTCCTTTATGATCTCATATTTTATTGACGTTGGTAGAAGTGCCCTGGCACGAGTGGTTATGAATGTGCATCGTCTGCTCCCTCTAATCCATTAGCTCATTAAAATAATTGTCTTAATTTGATTGTTAAAGTGATTAATAGGGCAAGAGTTAAAGGAAATTAATACTCCAAATTGAAGCATAACTGCAGCAGAAAAATAACTCGGTGGGATTGATGTGGTAACAAGGTGCAGGCTCGTGCTTAATGAGCCTTGGGGAGTTAAATATAGAAAGGAGAGACAGAAGAAAATTCCTCTGTTCAGCCAGGCTGGAATGGTTTGGGATCTGGAGCCCAAAGTTCTGCCCAAGCCCACTGTTCGTTCTAATATTGGTAGATCAAAGGGGAATATTTAATATCAGAGAAGGGAGATATTTAATATCAGAGAAGGGAGATATTTAATATCAGAGACGGGGAATATTTAATAGGAGAATATTTAATATCAGCTCCTGTTAATTTGTAGGAGTTGTGGGAGTGCCCAGGTAAACCCGTGGCTGCAGGATCACTGAATATTCCAGAATCAGTAAATTCTTGGGGAATGAGCACAAGTACACTGCAGCTACAGGTGGCTGGGGTGGGAAGGAGAAGCTCACTCTGGATCTCTCAGTTTGTTTCAGTTCTGTTCACACTCACTCTTTGGTTTCATGCCCTGTTTTACCAAAATCCATTTTTTCCTTCCATGTTTTTCGACCTGGGGATGGATTTTTTCTGCTGCCTGGAGCACGGGGAGGAAATGCCGCACTGTAAAGTGCCAGTTAAAATATCCATGCAAACACTGCTGGGTTTAGGAGTCTCCTGGCATTTCCCTCCCTGGGTTAAGAGTGTTTGCTTTGCTCAGTTCAAACAGAAACTCAAAGCTCCCAGTTGGATGAGGGCGGCACAAAGCAGCTCCTGCCTTGCACCTGTTTCTCTGCTGCTCTGATTTCCCCTCCTCACCATAATTCCAGTTTGGATTGATCAATCCCAGAGATTAAAACACTCCACTTGCCACGGTGGGCCTGCTCTGATGGCAGCTTTGGTCTTTAGCAGAGGAAATCTTAAATTTCTTTCATTTCCCTGC
>NW_005054447.1:256159-258027 GCF_000277835.1 Geospiza fortis
AAGCTGTGAAAAACCCCCAGACAACTCCAAATCCTATAATAAATACAGCTACAGGCAGAATGCACAGGTTTCCTGTCAGCCCTCTTGATATCCAAGGTTCAAAAGAGCAGAAAAATGGGAGCAACGAAATAAATATTGAATTAAATGAATGCTTGGGGAGATTGCTCCACACAGATAAGGCCTAACAGGCTGGACCAAGAGTTTGCAGCCCTGGGCAAGTGGAGCAGAAAATATTGCAGAGCTCCCAGGCTGCAAACACCTGGGAACCCTGGGGCAATGGAGATTCTATAACTCAGCTTGGACAAGCCCCTTTGAACAAGTAAATTGGATATGAAAGGGGAAAAACTGAGAGTAAGAGAAAACCAGCAAAGCATGGGCAAGAGAGAGCGAGGCAAAAAGAGAGAACAACTCAATTTATCTCTCACCCAGGGCATGGGCAGCCAGAGGCCCTTGCCATGAGCTGTAGATTTATTTTTAATGTTTAATTTCTGCACTCCTTGATTCTCTCTGACAACGAAATCTGGCTTCCCAGATGTGCAGTGGGTAACAGAGGGAGGGAATGAAGGCTCTGGGCAGGACTGCAGGTTCCAAAAGCAGCTGGGGCTGAGGTTTTAAACAGAATTTCTCCAGGAGCATGGGAAGGAGGTGCAGGCACAGCACAAAGCTGAGCAAACCCAATTTGGCTCCATCTCCTGCTGGAACAGCCAGCACTGGCTGCTCTAAAACTGAAGGGCAGGCGTTTATCTATTTTTTGTTTCTTTTTCCCAACAAGCTGAAGGTTTAAGCTGAGTTCCAGAGGGCATTTATGGGCTGGGTGGCTGGAGCAGCTCTCACTGTGAGCAAACTGGGGAGAGAGGAAAGCCACAGAACACTCAGCCAGCAGCCAGAGGCACAGCATTAATCAGTAAATTATGTGTTTATTGCCCCAGTGGAAGGGGAAGGCAGACTGAGGTCTGCAGCAGGGATAACTCGTGTCCTTTTTTGAGGCTGCAGAAGTTTCTCTGATTTCCTCTGTCGGAAATGTCTGGGGCAGCTCTCACAGAGCCACGTGGCAAAATCCCTGCAGCTCCTGAGAACAAATCAATGCCTGCAGAAACCACCAGGATGAAACCTCGTGTTCCTAAAAGCAGACAGAGCATTACACAGGGCTGTTAATTCAATTAATGGCTTTAACTTAACTACCCCCGTGCTGCTGCTGGTGGGCTGGTGGAAAATCCAGATTTCAGCACAGATTTTGGGTGTGTTTGACCCCCCTCTGTGCCTTTCCTCTGCAAGGGACTGGTGGATCTGAAGCTCCAAAGATATTCTGGGGCGTTTTTAAATGCAGAGCCAAAGGGACAGAGCTGGAGTTAAACAAAGTGATTATTCCTAAACTGGAGTGTTCACAATGGACACAAATTGTAATCACACCCTTGGGATGCTGCAATCACCAGCAACTCCCACCAGCCCCTGGCCCTGCTCCTTTGTGGGGATGCAAAATGAGAAAATACATTTTCTTCTGGTTCTGGATGCTCAGCAGGACTTCCTTGGACTTGCCAGGGGCATTTTTTTCTGTAATTCCCTAAAATATTTAAGGCCCTTTAAAACGCCAGGCTGAGATGTTCCAGCAGTGCCCTGGAACAGGTTCTCCAGGAGAAGAGAACACTGAGAACAGGTCTGTAATAATCTCTCCCAAAGGCATTTCCAGCAGTCTGTCCCTGTCCTGCTGTCTGCGCTGTGTTTCACAAAAGGCAGAAAAAGCAGGGCCGGCTCAGGGCAGCTGCCAAAGCCCAGCAGGGAAATTCTCCCAGCCCTGGAAGTGCCCAAGGCAGGTTGGATGGGCTTTGGGAAGGTGGAAGGATATTTAATGATATCGCTGGACTGAAGGG
>NW_005054447.1:258059-260787 GCF_000277835.1 Geospiza fortis
TGCCTGTTGGACGTGTGTCCATCCAGCTCCAGCGGGGCTGCAGCAGCAGAGGTGTTTATTAACTCGCAGCATCCTGGCTCTCAGGGGCCCCTGATGGAAAATAAACCTGGCAGCTCGTTGGGAGTAGGAGTTCAGCCACACCAGGGGTTCCACCAGCGACTGAGATCATGGAGCTCATTGCAGGGAGGGGTTTGGGAGTCCCAGGAGTCTCTGGAGCAGCCAGAGGGAAGCAGAGCAGCCGCTCTGCCCTGCCAGAGTCCTTTAAAGAAACACATTTATTCCAATGTCCAAAAATGGGAATTACTCCTGCTTATTTTAAGAGCAAACCTCACTCAAATGCCATCTTCTTCAAGTGTCATCCAGAGGGATGATGACACAGCCAGTAATCCATTTCTGCTGTAAATCAGCCATCATGCCTCATGCATCCTGCTCCTGAAGGTGGAATTGGCTGTGACACCGGGGCTTGGCTGACAGCCTGGCACTGTCCCCTGTGCCAGCGAGCTGTGCATGGCCCCTGGTGACACCAGGGACACCCAGGGAGGGGTGGCAGGCACCGGGGGGGCTGTGGAGCATCCTCCTGCCAGGAATGTGGCCATGGATCAGTCCCACAGCCCAGTTCTGCCCCAGCTGTTCCCATTCCTGGACAAACCCTGACCCCAGTTCTTTCCCAGCTGTTTTCCCATCCCTGAGCGCCAGGTTTGTGCCTTCCACCACAAAAAGAGTCCCTTGTTCTGCCTGGGATGCTCCTGGATTTTCAGCCCTCCTGAAATGACCCTGGATTTTCATTCCCTGGATTTTCATCCCACCTAGAATTCCCCTGGATTTTCATTCCCTGGATTTTCAGCCCACCTGTATTTTACTCCAAGGAGTTATTCCCCCCTGCACAGTGACACTGCTGCCTCACTGGGGTCAAACCTCTCCTCTTTTCTCAGCAGCCCAGCCACAAATGTGTGTATTTATAATAGTGTGCAAATCCCAGAAGGAAAACCTTGTTTTTCAGGTATTTGGGAAGGCTCAATATCTCTTCTCCATTGTCAGGATTAGTTTTTTTCCCCCACAAGGCTTTGAAATGAAAGCCTCAAAGGGAGAAGGAAATGCAGAAGAGATAAATTTCAGAGGGGAGCAGGATTTGTGATGCTGATCTGCCACAGGAACGTGCCATCCAAACCCTGCCCTTTGTATTGCAGGCAGCACAGGCATTTTCCCTCTTTAAATATCCCTTCCAGAGCACCAACTGAGCCCTGCCTCCAACCAGAGCCCCGTGGAAATGGGGCTGGGAGCAAGCTGGGCTCAAAAGGAGAAGGATCTCTTGCTTATTTTTGTTTCTACCTTGCAGAGTTATTTATTATCAGCTGCTTGCAGGTACACACGCAGCCTCCCCAGGGGCAGAGCTGGAGAGACAGAGCTGAGTTTCCTCAGATGCTGCTGTCTCTGATGCACTCTAAAATTAGACTTTGTCTCCCTGGATGCTGTGTTTGGATGCAAAGGAGTGACAGGAATTTCTCTCTCTCTCTTTTTTTCCTCTATAATCAACACTTATAGGATGGGAGCCGCTCAGGCTTTTTGACAGAAATGGGAGGAAAAATGATGGGGGGGGGGGAAAAGCATTTTGAGGTGCCAGATTGATCAGCAGCCCTGCTGCCAGGTGTAAATCAGGAGGGCAGTGGAGCTGCTCCCATCCCTGCCAGGGAGCTGAGCCACCTCCAGGCTGCTCCCACGGGAGAAAATAACAATAAACAGAGGGATTAGGGAAAGGAGGGGTGGGAAAAGGGAGAAAATATCAATAAACAGGGATAGGGAAAGGCTGAGCATGGGAGGAATGGGAAAATAACAATAAACAGAGGGATAGGGAAAGGCTGGGCTTGGAGAGGTGGGAAAAAATGAGAAAATAACAATAAACAGAGGGATAGGGAAAGGTTGAGCATAGAGGGGTGGGAAAAGGGAGAAAATAACAATAAACAGAGGGATAGGGAAAGGTTGAGCACGGGAGGAGTGGAAAACATGTTGGTGAGGGAAGATAAATGGTTTTAAACTGCTGTGGAGGGAGCACAGCTGGACACAGGTGAGCTCTGAAATTCTGTTTCATCTCCATCAGCCCTGGCTTTGCTCAGCCCCTCTGGGCCCAGGCTGTGCAAACCCCATCCCTTTATCAAGAATAAAGCTGAATTCACCTGTTGTTTGTCACTGCACACAGAGGTTCCCCCCCAGTTCCTTGCAGAAAGCTTGGGAGGTAATTAATATCATTTAAAATGATCACACCAGGTGCAAACTCCTCTTGGCTGGGCCCTTGGTGGGGGCTGAGCCCTTTGCCCAGCCCTGCCTGTTCCCAACAAGGTCAGTCCAGCACAGGAAACTGGAGTGGAGGCCCCTTTGTTTACTGTGTTACACAAATTCAATTTGTCAGAGAGCTGGGTTATGAATTAGGAATGAGGGATGGTAGCAAAATTAAATGATAAAGCCTTGGCCAGCATCCACTGCAGCTGAGATGGGGCTGATAAACTGGAGCAGCCAGGAAGGATTTGGGGAGCTAAAACAAAGGCACCGTGGAAATATGTTAAAAAAATCGGGTTTGGGCATGGATATCTTGTATCTCCTTCTTCCCTGCCCTTGTGGTACAGAGAACTGGGGGGAAGCATTAAAAAATCAGGATTTCTGTGGTATTTTCTGGGGTGTCAGGAAGGAATGAATCTGACTCCATACTCTTAGAAGGCTAATTTATTATTTCATG
>NW_005054447.1:260999-273699 GCF_000277835.1 Geospiza fortis
CCTGTTGGATAAACAATGTCCAACCACATTTCAAAGGAGCAAAACACAGGAGAAGCAAATGAGATTATATTGCTTTCATTTTTCTCTGAGGCTTCTCAGATTTCCAGGAGAAGAATCTTGGTCAAAGAGGATTTTTCAGAAAATGTGATGGTGACAGATTTCTGCTTTGCTGGATGTTGTCTGCAGCATCCTCACGTCCCAGCTCGTGTCTGGCCCTGGTTTGGGGGCACTGCTGCAGCCTCAGCCTGGCACAACAACCCCATGGCAGCTCCTGATCCCATCCCTGCTCCAGGGAAAGCTCTGGAACCGCTGCAGGTGCCGGTGGAAGGGCCCCAGCAGGGAGGGAAAGCACAGGGTGTGAGCCAGGAGGAGGAATTCACACCTCAGGAGGGGAGGAAGCACTTCCAGGCAGGGTTTGGGACTCTCAGGGGCACCAATGTGTCCCAGACTCCCCATAAAGCAGAGCAGGGGCTGCAGAGTCTCCTCTGGGTGCTCCAGGAGGAAATCTGAGCTGGAAATCCCTGTGCCAGGGCTGGGATCTCTCTCTCCATGAGCAGATCCTCTCCAGGAGCCCAGGCAGGGAGGAGCAATGTTCTGTTTGGCTCTCTGAGAGAGATGGATGGGCAGGGCAGAGGCATTTCCACGTCCCCCACTGCTGTGCCTGCTCTGGAGCTGATCTTGCACAAGCCACTGCTCTGCTGACACCAGGATTGATGGGGCTGGAGGCACCTGGCTCTTGAAGGATTGTTCCTTGGGAGACAAAAATGGTTTGCTCTGCACGGTTTGGCCTTGCTTGGGAAAAACTCTGAGTTTTTCTTGCTGAGCTCCGTTTCTAACTGATTTCATTGCAAAATAAAGGGACAGAACTTGCCCTCAGTGCTGGGGGAGTGAGAGGGGAGGAGGAGGAACAGACCAAGGGAAGAATCATTACAGAGGACACAGCAAATTACTGAGCTGCTGTGACATGGCTCCAGGGGGAAGAGCAAAAGTTCCTTGGCTGGCTGCAGCTGGAAACTTCCTGCCTGTCACTCTGCAGAGAAAACCATCAGATATTTCATGTTAATTGTCACTTAGGAAAGTTTCATCCTGCAAATGCTGCAGTAGTAATTTCCATTTTCTGAGAACGACACCTGCACCAAAAGGAGTTTCTCTCTCCAATTTCCTTCATGCCCCAAAGAGGAGGTGAAAATTTTAGGGAAAATACACATTTGCACCTGAATTTGCACAGATTGATGTCCCAAAGCTGCTGCTAATCAAGAGTTATCTCAGTTAATTCAATCTTAGATCAACCTTTCCACCACCACTCCTCTCCCAATCCAGAGAAATTCATTCCCCAGAGAACCCCAAGCAGAGCAAAGACTTCTCTCATCAGTTGTTGGACAAAATCTGAGTCAAGCAGCCCTGGCCCTGAAAGTCTTGGTCTCTGAGCAGGCAGATAATGAGAAATTTAATGCTGGGAGACAGGAGCCAGCTCTGAGAGGTTATAGGAGTGGGCACCAACCCAGAGCAGCAGCACAGGGACCTCAGGCTCCTCCCTGCCCTGCCCAGGGCTCCAGGAGGAATTGTTGGGAGGTGGGAATTGATTCTTTTATCTGTGCAAAGCACAAATGCCTGAACTAGAAGCATCATATCAAATTTTACAATTTGTTTTTCTCTATAATGCCTCGTGCAACTCTCAGTTCTGTTTCCTAGGCCGTAGGTTTTGAGGAGGAAAGGTTTTTATATGAGGAGGAAAAGATCTTTATATGAGGAGGAAAATGTCCTTATTTGAAGAGGAAAATGACTTTGTATGATTCTCTGTAAAGGGGGCAAGGGAGGCACCTTTGACAGCCCCAAGACAACTCAGGGGAGTCCCCATGCTGTGAAACCTGTAAGGATTTAGGGAAAACTTCACCCATAAAGAGCATCAAAGAGTAAGAAGGAGATCTGAGCCACCAGCAGAGGAAAACATTAAAAAGTTTTGTGTGTGGTTAAGGGAGCTCTGTGGGCAAAACAGAGGATTGGGATGAACAGAAGGGTTTGCACCCAAATAATCAGGCAAAGAAACAAGGCTGGATCCTGGACATGAGAAAGGAGCTTTGCTGTGGCCTCTCCAAAGCACAGCTCGGCCCTGGAGAAGTTGTTGGTGTCCCAAAATGTGGAATTCTGCAGAAAGCCCACCCAGGGTTCTGATCCCTGCAGGGCTGCAGAGGAGGTGGTGAGTGGGTTTGCTTTGTGCTGAAAGCCCCCAGTGCCCGACCAGCCTTCCCAGTCCTTGCACTGAAAACAGAGGAGCAGAGAATTCACAGCTCAGCTCCATCTCTGACTTATCTGCTGCCCTCTCACTGTTTGTGTTTGCAGAAAAAATAAATCAACAAACAGAACGAAACAAAGCAAACCAAAACAAACCCTGCACCACTGCCAGCAGCACAAACACCCCAGAGCATGCAGTGCATTTACAGCTCCTTTATTCCATCCTGGTTTAAAGCAAAAACCTCCTGGTAAAGCCAGGATAAAAACGCCTTTTTGAGCAGAATCACCTCAGGTTCCTTGGGTTCTTACCAGGTGAGCAAAGCAATTTTTACCTTGCCTGGGTGATCTTGGAATGAGCTCATTAATGAAGTTATGAATGGGACCCTGTGTGGCTGGGAATCAGGGATGGGCTGCAGGGGGGAACTGCTGGGGATGGGCAGGGGACAGCTCCCATTGCAGGAATAAAAATTCCCTGATGGATAAACTGGTGTGCTGCAGGGCAGAGGGAGCTGGGCCAGACTGGGAACTGGGACTGGGAACTGGGGCTGGAGGGGACACAGCATTCCCCTGCAGGGTTTATTTCTTATTTTTATTTCATTCTTTGCTGTAGTTATGTTAAAGTGATTTTCTGACACCTTGTTCTGAGAGTCACACACTCAGAACTGTATTTTCCCAAAGAGCTCCTAATTCCTGAATATTCCAGGGGCAAAGCCCAGAGCATTTTGCTGTGTGCTTGCATTCCCTGCATCAAAAAAAGCAATTTTTCAGCTGCAGCTGCAGCACACCCATGGCTCAGGGAACACAGCAGCTCTGCATTTTCTGTGTGTACAAACTCAGAATGTGATTGTAGAAGGTGGGGACTGGAGGCTTTCTGGAAGGTGTTTTATCCACAGGGGTGGCTCCCACACTCCTTTGTCCCTGGCCATTTCCAAGGATGGCACATCCACAGTTTGGCTCCTGTCTATCCCATTCAAAGTTTCAGCATCAATCCTCTGCCCACAACCCCTGAGATCCCCATCCACACATCCAAACAAAACCCCAAAGAGAGCACAGGGAATTTTTCCTGGAAGTCTGTCTGTTGTCAAACTCTGCAGATAACACCAGCCTCTGGTCGAACCAGAAACCCTTTGGAAAATATGAATTAAATATCTTCAAAAGCTTTTTTTTTGGTAGTTATTATCTTTAAAATAATACATTTCCCTGATCCAAAGTGGAATCAAGTGCAGGGATATTCAGGATGGAGCAGAGTTATTTTCACTTAGGAGCCAACATCAAACAACCTTAACAACACAGCTCCAGACACATAATGAAAATTAAAACCAAGGAACATGCAGATCTAATTACATTTTTAAATAGCAAGGCAATGAGAGGAAGGCAGAGAAGTGATTTACAATTTTTCCTGGTGGTGACTCTGCAGTAAAAGCAGAACTATTCCCTGAGGATCCCTGAATCACTGAATATTCTGCTTTTCTCCCCAGGCTCTTTTCTATTATGTTTTCTCTACAGAGGGGCGTTTGTGAGAGAGATGAGAAGAGCAGGGCCTGGACAAAACATCAAGAAAACGAAATGATCTGTGCAATTCCCAAATTGCTGCCTGTGAGAAAGCTGCCATGTTATCAGCAGAAAAGCAGGAGGGGCATTGCCCTGTGCCCTGCAGGGCTCAGATACACTTGTTTGTGGGGGAAAAAACCAAAAACCATCCCCAAGCCCCAGCAGGCACGGGCAGGAGTCTGGGATTTTGCTGTGGCAGATGCAGGAGCCGGGGCTACCCTGACAAACCCAGCTGATAACAGCAGAGGGGTATTGAACAGAAATTGGGTTAAACCAAGAAATGCTCTTATCAGCATTTGAATTTCCCATTGCAGATCCTGCCCTTGGATTCTACTTCACAACAGCTCCAGGACACCTCTGCAGCCACCCCAGGAGCCACTGAATTGTTGGTGCTCAGTGTTCAGCCTCTCACACCCAAGCCCTGCAATCCCCAGCAATACAAATGCAGGAAATCCTGCTGCAGCCAGAAACAAAGAGGATTGCCCAGAAAATCAGGAATTAATCAATCCCATCCCAGTGCCCGTGGCAGGGAAATCCCCCTCAGCACCTCCCCAGCCTGGGATGGCTCTGTGCCATTGGGAATTGAGCTTCCATCTCTATTCCTTCATCAGATTCTCCATTCAAAAACCGTTCCGCCGAGCACACACATCTGTGAGACTCTTGTCAAACTTTCATCCTTCCCACCATGGCTGCTCCTCTGGGAGAAATAGATAGATAGATAGATAGATAGATAGATAGATAGATAGATAGATAGATAGATAGATAGATAGATAGATAGATAGATAGATAGATAGATAGATAGATAGATAGATAGATAGATAGATAGATAGATAGATAGATAGATAGATAGATAGATAGATAGATAGATAGATAGATAGATAGATAGATAGATAGATAGATAGATAGATAGATAGATAGATAGATAGATAGATAGATAGATAGATAGATAGATAGATAGATAGAAATAGCTAACTAGATAAATAGATAAATAAATAAATAAATAGATGCAGTCTGGATTGGCTTTCTTGGCTCTGGGCAATGAATAAATAAATAAATAAATAATGAATGCAGCCCAGCCATGCCTGGGGTGGAGCAGGAGGAATTCCCAGCTGGGTTTGCAGGTCTGGCTGCCCAGGAGAGCAGGAGGGCCCAGGGCTGGCAGCAGCACCTGAGCCTGGCTGAGCACTGCCCTGCCCTGCCCAGGGCCTGCAGTGCCCATTGCCAGGGCCCAGCGCTGAGGGACCTGCCACGCTCGATGATATGGTAATAAATAACAGAGATAAGGGAGCTTCTAGGAGGTGCTGGAGGAGAAGGCTCCTCCCTGCATTAAAACATTGCTTTTCCCCCCACGTGGAGCACTCTGCAGCACCCCCCTGGCCCTTGCCCTGTGCCTGCATGCCCAGCCCGGGTGTCACAGCCCCTCCTGAGCTGCCTGGTGACAGCCTGGCCACCCCTCTGCAGCATCACAGAATCATTAACCTGCAGAACGCCTCCAAGATCATTCTTTTCTCCTTTAACTCAGTTTTTTTTTCCCCTTTTTGGCAAGATGAATAGAGCAAGGATTGCCTGGCTGACAGATCATTACTTTGCTCACCACCAATTAAAACCTCCAGAAAGGAAGATTTAGGAACCTGGGAAAAGAGCAGGTTTTGCAATCAAGACATTGCAGAGCTGGCACCAAACACCAAGCACTGACACCATCCTTGGACTCGTTCCTGATGTGGAAACAGGAGATGCTTCTGGTCCAAGGTGGTGCAAAAACCAAGGGGAGAAGGGAAAGGGAAAAGGGAAAGGGAAAGGAAAAGGAAAAGGAAAAGGAAAAGGAAAAGGAAAAGGAAAAGGAAAAGGAAAAGGAAAAGGAAAAGGAAAAGGAAAAGGAAAAGGAAAAGGAAAAGGAAAAGGAAAAGCCCTGCATGGGTTTGTCCTGGGTGTGAGACTCCACCTGGATTCCTCCAGCAAAGCCCCCTCACTGCAGAGCCACCTCCTGTTGGAGGGGACAACGCAGTCCTGCCAGGATTTATCTGATTTATGGTTTTAATTGGACTTTTTCATTATCTCAGTGCTAGGTATGCAAATCACTGAGCTCCTGCCCACCCTGCAGCGCCCTGTGCAGCCAGCTCCTCACGCCCCTGGTTCTGCTGGGACACAGCAGGACCCAGCTCCTCACAGCCCTGGTTAATCAAATAAAACACAATATTGTCATTCAAACAGATTTGAATAAAGCACCACCACCAAAGGGGACAAATTTGAAGTCAAGCAGTGGAAGGAGGCACAGGTGGGGTCAGCAGCAAAAGGAGCAGAGCAGCCCCAGCCCAGCCCCCAGGTCCCATCCCACAACACCATCCCTCCCACAAGAAAAGTTAGAAAATAAAACCCCGAGAAAGTGCTGGAAACCAGCAAGGGAGACCCAAATGATGTAACAGAAAGAACAAAACCACAAAAAAACCCAAAAGAACAACAACAACAACAACAAAAAACTCCAAAAAGCAGCTTGATGACAAATGAGCCACTTCAGTGCTGTGGGATTTTCTCTTGTTCAAAGCAGCCAGTGTGAACCTCCCAAAAAAAACAAAAAACAAAAAAAACTCAGTAAATACTAAATACTACAAGGAACACCATGGAAAAACATCCCAGCAGCAGCCAAGCAAAAATCCAGGTTTGCTCTTCCCCTGACAGTGCTTCCCAGCCTCCCAGTTTTATGGCTCTGGGTTATAGATGTTTATCACATTTTTATATATTTATATTTTTATATATAGGTATATTTATATATATATACACATATATCTTTTCCCCTAGATTTACAGGCAGAGGTATTTTTCACTGCAGCCAGGCTCCCGTTTGTTGCAGTTTTCGCAGGAGCCACGAGGAAGGAGAACCTTTAAATCACCAGGAAGCTCTGCCAGTGCAGGCCCTGCTGCGCAAGATTGCCTTTAAAAAGCACTTACATTTTATGGCCTAATTTAGGGCGACATTGAAGGTTCCCAGGAAAACCTCCGGGCTCCTCCAAGGGTCCTGCCCTGCTGGAGTGCCTGGAAGATCCATCCTGCATTACGGATGCTCTGCGAGCCTCTTGGAGCTGCACCAAGTGATGGAATTTGCAGTGATCATTGCTGGGATAAATCACCTGGCTGGGCTGGGCTGAGTCCTGCACGGCTCTGGGGACCAGGGCTGCTTTTCTCTCACCCTCATTGGTGCTGCTCTTGTTGTTTGAGCTGTGAGTACTCCAGGGAGGGCTGTGCTGGGGCAGTGATGGGCAATGAAAGGCTTCTGAAATCCAAAATTCAGCCACATTAAACGAAGTGACTGCACCTCACCCTCTGTGCTGCACACAGGGCTGCTGCCCAGCCCATCTGGGCAGGAATATTTCATTTTACAGGGGTTGTACAAGGAGCAGGTGCTGCCCAAACCATCCCGAATATTTCACTTTACAGGGGTTGTACAAGGAGCAGGTGGTGCTCAAAGATTCTGTGTGGGAATTAAACCATCCTCCCCTTTTTTAAGGTCTGAATTGAGGGGTTTTCACCCTATTTTCCTACACGTGGAAAACATGGGGGCAGAGGACTGCCCCAAAAACCCTCCAGCTTCAGCCCAATCTGTATCCAAGACACAAAACCCTACACAAGGCCATGGGTGTCACAAATCCTTCCAGCAGCTTCTCTCCCCAGATCCACAGGAATTTTTGTTGGTTTCTTTATCTGAATGGGGTTGGAGGGAAGGGGATTGTTCACCACCAGAGCAAAGGGGGTTTGTGAGGCTGGGGATGCTCCAGGCCCAGGGGGTTTTGGGGTGCTGCATTTGCACATCACAAAGCACAAACAGTGCTTACACTCATTATTCATCCAAAGGGATGGTCCAGCACAATCAGGGCTCGCAGCAAATTGCCTTTTCTTATCTCCAGCACAACATTTAATGCATAAAATGCATAATACAACAGGCTGGGAGACCCAGGATGGGCTCTGCACCACAATCCCCTGGAAACTGAGCTGGGTTGATGGAAAGACAACTCTCACCTCCTTCCCTCCCAGTCCCTGCCCAGTTCCAACTGGTGGGGACAATTTCCCCCCAATTCCCTTGCAGGAGCAGCTCTCCCAAGCCCCCAGGAGTGCTGGGCTCCATCTGAGCCTCCCCATCTGATTAGATTTATGCAAATTCCTGCATTTATTAGCATAAGAGGAAGATTGTTCTGCTGCCTGCGAAGGAAGGAGCCCCTTTATTCCAATAGATGTGTCAGCTTGGAGCAGTTAATAAGATCTATTTGTAATCCATAGGTAGGAATGATAAAAGCAGGAGAGCTCAGCACTTCCACTGGCAGAGGAGCTGCTGGGAATATGGGCACTGGGAACTCGGTGTAATTATGGGGAGAGATATTTAAATACTCTTCAGGGTAATTCTGGAGAGTGCAAGGGAAGCCAAACACGCTGAAAATGTCATTGGAGCTTCAGCTGCTGGCTGCAGGAGGCAGGAGGGAGGGGATGCCCCAGGCAGAGCCAGCCCAGCACTCTGGAGAGGATCCATGAGGGGATGAGAGGGGAGAGCTGGCAGAGGGCAAAGCTCCCACAGCCCAAGGAGCAGATCCCAGGGGCCTTTCAAGGCTAAATTCACCTGTTTGCCTTGGCTTCTGGACTTGAGGGCATCAGAAAGTTGGATTGGAGTTGAGTTGGCCACGAGATCAGCTCTCCAGGTTTCAGTTTTATTTAGAATCATGGAATCACCGTTGGAAGGGACCCACGAGGATCATCCAAGTCCAACTCCTGGCCCCGCACAGAGCATCCCCAAGAATTTAATTTGGTTCCTTCCTGTAGAGCCTGCAAGGAAATCCCACCCTGATTTATTTTGTGGGGGAGAGAGTTCTGAGCAGTCCTGTGCATCAGCTTAGCCCAGGACCCCAAGGAGCTCCCAGGAATTCCAAAGGCAAATTCCAGCACTCAACACCTCCCAGCACAGGAGAGGGTCTGGGCCCTGTGCTGGACACCAGGATTGCTGTTTTCATTTGTCCCTAATTAGCTATGAAATCATGTTTGCAACCTGCTAAAATGCCCACTTAGGCTGGGGGGGAGCAAACATTGGCCCATCTGCCAAGAGGTTTTGCAGCAGACGTTTATCTAAATAGAGAAATCAGCCTGCTATTCACATCTGATTAACAAACACAGCCTCTAATTAGCCCATGTGATTAAGATTCATTTGAGGAGTCACTCCGGCACATACATTAAACCATCACTCCTGTGCTCAGAGATGGTGATGAGAGGAGTGGTCCTGCCTGGCTGCAGCTCTGGAGGAGGAAAAGCAGAAATATTTGAGGCCATGCTCAGAACAAAGGGTCAAAGCACTGCTGGGGCAATATTCCACTGGGTTTTTCCCTCGAGGAGATTACTGTAGTCCAGACACACCACTGGGCTGAGAAAAATTGGTATTTTTTACCAGCCCAGCTGTACTGGATCCAAAACCTGGCTCCTCCAGCACAAGGAGAAATCCCCCAGGAATTAGGAAAGACCCTGCCAGGCCAAACTGCCTGAATTTCCCAGTCAGAACCTCCCAGAACCACCCATGGACCATCCAAGGAGCATCCATGGACTCTGCACCTCTCCCAGGGGATTTGACTGCTGGCAAAGTTGTTGTCTGAGTGTTGCTAAATAACATTTTCCTGTTGTTCCCCTGCTTTGTTGCACAATTGCCACAATCGGTGTGATTGGTGAGGAGTCCTGTCCTCTGCATCTCGCAGTTATTAACCTTAACAATGTCAATGAGCTGCTGCACTAATTGAGTCGCAGCAAATTAAGGGTTGACGTAATTATTAAGAGCTGCTTGGTACACAGGAATATTTTAATTTGTTCTTGATGTCAGCAGAGTGGGGGCTTGCAAGGAGAGGAGAATTCAGAGTGACTGCAGTGAGAGGATGAACCTGGGCAGCCCCAACTATTGATTCCAGTTTCTTTGGGTTTCCCTTCCATATTTACAGAGCACTCAGCAGTCACACAGTGACCCCAAATTCCCAATTATTGGCCTGTTTTCCTCCCAGCTAAGGGGCTTTGCCAGCCAAGGGAAGGGGGAAAAGGCAAATTTTGTGGGTTTTTAGCCATTTCAGGATCTTGGTTTGGAATTTCAATTCAGTCCCAGTCCATTCCAGGGTTGTGAGGAGATAAAATGGGAAAACAGCACATCCAGGATATTTCAGTGTAAAGGCACAGCCTGATGTGCTTTCTTTAAGTGAGTCACTGGGGGAGTGTTGCTGTTGCTTTCATGAACATTAAGTGTGCCATTAACATCTTTATTTTAATTAAAACCATATTGAAATCCAAAACAAAGGTTCTGAAGTGGCTAAAAACCCATTAAAAAACCACCCCAACCTCAGAACAGAGAGAAGAGCTGCAACCTCCCAAACGATGGGATGGGAATGAGAAATTCCATAATGGCTCCTTCAAAAAATCCCAATTACCTGGAAGGATTTTGGAGCTGCACCTGCACCAGCAAGACAATCTGCTCCATCAGCTGTACATGAAAATATATAAACACAAAAAAACCCCTTTTATCACTGCTTTAGCCTGCAAAGAATCACCTGAGTTGTTTCCAAAGCACTCCAAGGGAAAGGACAATAAAGAGGAGAGAAGAATGTTCTGGGGGGAAATGTGGTGTTAGGAGTTTGTTGCTCCTGCTAAATATTAATCTGGATTTCCTCTTGTATTGCTCTGCTCCTGCAGATGAGTTACCTATTCCTCCAGGCCTGCTATTTTAAAAGCTGCTTTATTTTTTCTGGAGATAATTTCTGTGTCCAGCCCCCCCTCCCTGGCTCAGAGTGGTGATAGTGGCTGCAGGAAAGCGAGAGGCAATTTCTCACCTGCCCGATGTGATTCTGCTATCTCCCATTTCCTCGCCCATGCAGAGCATGCAAAAACCTCCCCTGGCTTCATTTCCCAGGCAGGGAGATGTGATATCAGCCAGGAGGAAAATCTCCATGCAAATATTCCTCCCCTGGGCAATCTGTGTTTTAAAAGTTCTCTTTTCTCCACAAAAATCCAATGTTTGGGCTCCTGGAGCAGCTTCCTTTGCTGTTATTGGCACTTCCAGACACTAAAGATCCTTTTTAATCTCTTTGCTCTGGGATGGGGATTATTCCTGTCCCTTTTAGGGAAATATGACGTAATATAATATAATATAGTATAATATAATATAATATAATATAATATAATATAATATACATTTTAAAATAAATATTAAAATAAATAAATAGATTCATCACTTTATAAAATTATTCTCATGCTGCTAAGAAAATCCAAGGAAGAGAATAGCAAAGGCAAGCAGAAGCCAAATTTGCAGACCAATTGATAACTCTCCTTATTCTTATCACAGCTTTCCCCCCCGTTTTCCAAACAGAAGCTGTCACATCTGATAGGGTCAGGCCAGCACCCTGCCTCCAGTGTCCCACTGCTCAAACACAAGCACAGAGAATTATTTTTCCCTTATTCCTTACAATAAAAATAAAAATATAAAAGGGAAGAGCTGGGAAGAAAGAAGACAAAAGGAAGAAAAGATGAACAAGCAGAACCTACTTAGAGCAATGGGGGTTAATCTGACTCAAAGCCTAAATCCATGTTAGCAGTTAATCCAGTTAGTAAGGCTTTCATTGGGAGCTTTGAGAAATCCTTTAACCTCTTGCTGTAAACCAGGAGCAGCTTAACAGCTCAATGTTCACGAGAAAAGCCTGTCAATAATGCTGCTAAGCAGGTATTTAGCAGGATTTAAGAAACAAGCATGTGACAACTCTTCTTTAATGAAGCAATTGGGTTTCTCTCCAGGAACCAAATGGTCACCATTTCCTTTCGTCTTGCCCGTGATCTGCTTTTCAAGATTCAAAAGGAGATGCTGTTCTGGTCCTGGCAACTTGACAAGTATTCCCTCCTGGGGGAATGTAAAATGCAGATCTTTCTACTCGTTTTTATAAATCTCATGGGTTCTTTGTCCTAAGAAATCTTCTATGAAGCAGACTGCGGTAGGAAAAAAAAAAGTCTACAATTTTTTTCCTTTCAGAGGTGTCTATACTGTTCCAAGGAAAGTGAGCTGACAAAGAGGTTTAACCTTTAAGTCTTCTTACCCCAACCTGAGTCTGAGGATCAACAGAACACCAAGGTTTTTTTACCATTTCCCTGCAAAATCTGAGTTAGCTGCAGCCCAGAAATCACACTGCCACATGTAGCCTGGTGCTGCATCCCTGCTCCTGGCAAAGGCAGAGTGTGAGCAGCTCTGGGGAACACCGACATTCTGCAGGGTAAACTTCATCCCTGCCCTGGGAGACCTGGCTGACCAGAGGGAGGTGACGTAGATGAGTAATGCCATGGTTGACTCGCACAATCAAAAGGCAAATATCATGTATATATGTTAAGAGAAGTTTTATGGATTTACAGTTATGTTTTATAGACGTACAGTTATGTTTTGTAGATTCACAGTAATGTTTTACCCCCTTGCATTGTTATCTGGGGGTGACCTGGGTTTGGGACATTTGGGAAGGTCAGCTCGTTACTGTGGCAACACCTGAACTCCAATCAAGATTTAAGGACTTAAACTCCACCACTGGACAGCAGAGAAGGAGCAGTGGACAGAACTTTTAGAGGGGTTAAAGGGTTAAAAGGCAAAACCTCCACTGAGTGGGTGAGCACATGGTGGGAAAAATCCTCTGCTCCCGGCGCCGTAATATTTTCTCTATTCAGTCTTCTGTTGTAATTTTGATAAGGTTTTAATAAACCTTTTAAATTTTGGAAGTGAATATCATTTTTCCCAGAGGTGATGGTCCCTCCTTGGCCTCTCTGGCTGTGCAGTTGGTGGAGGGTTTGTGAGGATGTGCACTCATCCTCTGGGCTGTACTTATTCATCCCTCTGGTCATGGAAATCCCACCACAGAACGTTTCAGGCACAGCTGCCGTAAGTA
>NW_005054447.1:290474-299136 GCF_000277835.1 Geospiza fortis
CTTCATTCTTTTCCAGCCTTCTGATGTCTCCTTTCTCTTTCTTTAGTATAGTTTTAGAATATATAATATAATAATATAATATAATATAATATAATATAATATAATATAATATAATATAATATAATATAATATAATATAATATAATATAATATAATATAAATATAATATATATAATATAATATAATATAATATAATATAATAGCCGTTTAAGAGCATGGAGTCAGATTAATTTCCTTCCCCAGAAAACCCCAGAGATGTCCAAGCCCACAGCCCAGGCAGGGCTGCTCCCACCTCACCTCCACCTCTTCCTTTTCCTTGGGACAGAGCCCTGCTCCAGGCTCCCAGGGTGACAATTAATGTGAGGAAATAAGGAAAGCAAACCTGCCAAAGGAGATTTGTGTGCTGTGGGTAATCAGGGTGGCAGCTGCCTATGGTCCCTGTCAGGCGGGATGGAAATGCATTGTTATGAAAAGGCTTCCTGGGTGGGTTTGGGATGCAGATTTTAGGGTGGCATTTGGGACTTTTTCCAAAGTCCTTCCTGTCTAAGGGAGGAAAGAGGGCGTGGAGGCACTGGGAGTTAACCCAAGGGGTAGCAGGGGTGCTCTGGGGCTGATGAACAGGGAGATGATGCCCCAGAGCCCCCCAAAAACACTGGCAGAGCTGAGCTGGAGCCAGCTAAGCCCAGCCTTGTGTCTCTAAAGCCAGGCCTTAGGGAAGGGGCTTCGCAAGAGCCAGCAAATGGTTTTGAATAGAGCTAGAGGGAGTGAGAGCTGCTGATAGTTTCTAATTAGGGGGAAAAGGAATTGTTTTCCCCGAGTTCCCTCCGTGATCTCATCCCTAGGAAGCAGCCAAAAATACCCCAGCACCCTGGCTCAGAAAGGAGCTCATTGTTCCCCTGGCAGAGGGAGGGGTGAGCAGCAGGTCAAGCAGGAAAATGTGCTCCCAAACCCCCCAGGCCCCCCAGCCTGCCCTGGGTGTGCTCCCAAACATCCCCACCCGGGCAGGGCAGCAGCTCCAGGTGATCCCCAGCTCCCAGGCAGGGCTGGGAGGGAAACGCTGTCCCTAATCAGGGCTGACATGGCAATTTTCTCCATCATGTCACTTGTCACGGCGGCCCCCAGCCTCCCCTCGCAGGCCAGGCCTTCCCTGGGACCTGCTGAGGAGAAACAACCCAATTGTGGAGGCCAGCAGCTGCCCAGGGGGGTGAGGAGCTCCTGAGCACAGCCTGGGCTGTGGGAAAGGCCAGGAAAGGCCTCCTGGAGCCCTGCTGGCCCTCACAAGGACTCCCTCCTGCCCCTGGCTCCCTGTTCTGTCCATTCTCACCTGTTCGGGCCAAAGAGAGCAGCCCCAGCTCCTCTGGGCACCTGGGTCTGTCCATTGTCACCTGTCTGGGGACAAAGAGCAGCCCCAGCTCCTCTGGGCACTCTGTTCTGTCCATTGTCACCTGTTTGGGGCCAAAGGGAGCAGCCAAAGGGTTCATTGCTCCGAGTGAGGGTTCATTGCTGCTCCCCGTGTGGGGATTCCCTCCAGCCTCCAGCCTTGGCTTCACCCCCACACCAGGGTGCTTGCAGACATTCTGACATCACATTGCAGAGTTTTCCGTGGTTGTGAGGGTCTGCAGAATGGGTTTTTCCGTGGGTTGTGAGGGGCTCAGCAGGTCTGCAGAACGGTGGCACCAGGGCTGGAGCCCTCCCTCTCCACCTGCCCCCGACTTGGGCATTTCCATCCCTCCTCAGCTCTGTTGGCAGGCAGGAGCCACTGTGACTCCAGGGCCTTTTAAATCACATTTTCACTGGTTTAAATTGCCCAAGGCCAGCCTCCTTCCAGCGGCTCCCTCCAGTGGCTGGCTCCAGGAGCTGTTTCCTGCTAAACCCGTCACTTTTGGCAGGGCTGTGTTTGCGACTGTGTGATAAACATCAAACCCGGGCACACCTGGGCATTCCCGAGGTGCAGCTTGCCAGGAAACAAAAGCCCCGAGGATGAGAGCTCGGGGAAGCAGCAGCGAGTGGAGCCCTTTAATTGAGCCTCTGAGGGCTGAAATGGGAAGGAGAAAGTGCTGCAAGACAAGAGGATTTCTCACGAGAAAGCTGAGATGGAAACATTAATGGAAATATTAATGGTGCCACTATCAACCCACCTAAATTTCTTTGTCAGCCTGGATTAAAGTCCCTTAAAACAAGTGAATGCAAAGTGTATGAAACAGCCCTGGTTTTGCTCTGGGACATTCCCACCTTTTCCCAGCTGCAGTTTGGAGTGATGGAGATGATTCCTGAGCTGCAAAACGAGGGGCACTGCTGGAACATTCCAGATGGAAGAAGGATGCCCTGATCCACTGGGCTGTTCCTCAGGCACAGGCACAGGAACTGCCAGTGTTGATTCACTGAGCTCAGGCCCAGGCAGGTCAAAATCAATCACGTCAAAAATACATCACCTGCCTTCAGTGGGTTTTTTAAAACGGAATGAGAGGTGCAGGCTGCAGGAATAAATCATGGCAGAATGGGGGCTTGCTTGGAAACAAACCCATCATTTGCTCTGAAAGCATAAATATGTTGTTTGCTCCGAACATTCCCGCAATATTTAACAGACAGCTTGGCAAGGAGACAAGGCTTGGCTTGGAAAAGCTGTGTCTGGAGCTCAAAAAAATGGGGTTGAGGAGCAGAGCCCCCCCTTTTCCAGACCTGCAGCTCCCTCTTAGCGGTTTGAATGACACCTTCGCCATGGGCAAGGCTTGGAATTGGGAAAAAGAGGATTTTCCCTCCAGAACACAGGGGAAATGTTGTTTCTATGAAGACAGAAAGTGATCCCCAAACCTCCTGCCCCAGGGTGCATCCCCAGCGTGTCCCACGCCAGGATCAGCTCCCAGGGCAGGGGGAACCAGCTCTCTGTGTCTCCTTGGCAGGAATGGAGCCCACGTGTGATGGGCTGGGAGCACATTCCCGAGCTGACAGGAGCAGCACAGAGCTGTGAGTTATTGTAGCTGCTCCTGCTTGGTCAGAGTAAATCATCCCAGCTCTGCTGACAGTGCTGCAGCTCATCCAACCTGCCCCAGCTGGGAATTCACCCCTTTTCCTCCTCTAAGCACAAGATTGAGGAATTTACAGGGGGAAAAGCGACAGAGGCAGGGCTGCAATGAGAAGGATTAGGCTGAGGCAGAAGTGTTAAAGTGGAGGGTGAGAACTGAGGCAGGGGTTGTAGGGATGGTCTCACTTCTTCCATCATCCTTGACACACAGATTTGCTTCTATTCGGGGTTTGAAAGAGGAAGGGAAAGAAGAACAAACACTGAAAGAGCAAACACTTCTTCCAGGAGTTAAACTCACAGACAGAGCTCCCTGGGGAGCTGTGCCCAGCTCAGCTGAGCCTCCCTGCCAGCTGGAGATTTCCCATGGACTCAATCGGGGGCTCTGGGAAGGAGCATTTCCCACCTCAGCATCCCTGCCAGCCCAGGGAGAGCCCAGGAGGGAGCCCCAGGCTGAGGAGCTCCAACACTCCCAGTTCCACAGGTGGGGATCGCAGCAGCTCTGCCACCCCAGCCCTGCCAGCCCCTTCTCCATCCTGAGGGAAAACCTGGGAATAAACAGCACCTGCAGCGGCATCTGACAGGTTCTGATTGTACCTCACGCCCCACTCACCTCCATTCTCACTTTTTCATTCTAAGGGATGTTGCTTTTGCCTCGCTGCTGCCCAGTTTCTGTTTTTGAGCAGCTCTCCCAATTCATCAATGAAAAATGAATCAGGGCGCTGAGTCAGCCCAGAGCTCAGGCTGCTGATTGCAGGATCAGCCAGGAACCAGTTCCTGCAAGGAGCAGCTCCAGGCACCCCGAGTTTCCCGTGGGAGCAGCCTGGATGCAGAGATCTCCCCGGAGATGCTGGGCATTGTTTGGGGCGCAGGGAGCAGATCCCATCCCGAGGGAGCACAGCCCTCACAGCTGAGCACAAGCCCTTGCAGAGACCTGCAGGATCTGTGGGAAGTTTCCCCGTTCCTGGTTTGCAGCCAGGAGCTGGGTCCTGGCTTTGTTTTGCAGGAATTGCTGGTGAATCACGTGGAGCTGCTGGCGCTGGGAGGATGAGCTGGCACAGATCCCCCGGGGGATGAAGAGGGGTTTTGTTGTGTGTGAGTGGCTCCTGGTTCCACTGAGCTCTCCAGCCAGCCCAGCAGGAGCAAATGGCCAAGCAATTCCAATTCCAGCTGCATTCTTTCCAAAGCTGGGAAAAGGGGAGAACAGGTGGTTGTGACAGATGCTCAGGGGTTAAAAACCCTCCAGAGCAGAGGATGTAGAGGGAACCACCACCATCCTCACTTGGGATACCCTTCAGGATGTTCAGGTGACCTGAATTCTGCCTTGGCTCTGTGTTTGGGAATTACTGGGAGCATTTCTCTCCCACTTTTGGAAGGAAATCAGAAGCACTGAGCTAAAACTGCAGCCTTGGTTATCCCAGAATACAAACTATGAGCTGTGAGCCACCGGGCTCAAACCCCTGCCCAGAAGCTCTGAATTCCTCCCCTGCATCCCCAGGGCTGTCAGTGGTGATAAAGTGACCAATATGAGGCAGGAAGTGAGCAGCCAGCAGGGCATGGATGGCACTCCCAGATGGAGCAGGAGCTGAGTGATGAACAGGGAAATGTTCTGGCTGGGGCTGCTCAAGCTGCAGAGTTCAGCCCAGATATTAAAAAGGAACGTGTTGGATGCTTTAGGCCAGGAAAAAGATATCAAGAAGATGCTCTGGACACGGTGCCTCATCCATCAAAGGGACAAAAGCACAGGGTACCCTGTCAGGGAGCTCTCCCTGGGCCCAGGGAACAGAGCTGCATTAATACTCTGGACATGGAGCAGGGAAGGACCCAACTCTGCAGCCTCAGTGCAAAAAAGGAGCCCAAGGAGCTGTGGGGAGCCATCCCCACCCCTCTCCTGGCTGCAGGTCTCCCTCTCCATCTGTGGAGCAGGAGGGGTTTGGATTGCACGTCCTGGTGATCATCCAGCAAGGCAGGCGTGTGGATTTTCACAGGAAGCACAAGGAGGAGGAAACACAACTCGGAGCTGTGGGTTCTGGCAGGTGGGAGGGGTGGCAGAAGGAAGGAGTTCAGGTTTTCACAGCTTGTGCATCTACTGAGGGGTTCCTTCCGTATCCAAAGAGCCCAGACAGCAGCTGGGGAAGGCAACAAACACTGAATACAAGAGGAGGATTCCTCTTTCCTGCACCTTCCCTCTGTTCGTTAAACTCTCACCCTCTCAATTACGGAGCAGAATTAACCTGGGCAGAGCTGGGAAGGTTCTCGTGGCAGATCAGCCCCACCTCAGCCCTCAGCAAGGACACACAGCCAAATCCTCCTCACCCACGAGGGCCAGGACCTTCACACCCACTGGGGGCAAGCTCGGGAAACTCTTCCTCCTGTCCCTCAGGGGGGGCTTCAGGCACAGCCCTCGTGCTTGGTCTTGACTGTGCCCAATGAAAGCTGAGATTTCTTCCTAACCCAGATACCCCGGGGTTAAATCAGGCTCTGCTGGGTTTGGGCACCTGGGTATCACTGGGCACCTTTCATGCTCCCCAGGGATGCATTTTCCATGGATCTGGGGGCAGGGGGTGCCAGGCTGCAGCAGCCTGACCTGGGACACTGATCCCCTCCCCAGCTGCCTGCCAGGGAAGGATATTTGCTTTAAAATGCTGCCCTCTGAGTATTTAAGGAATCTTTTAGGCAGCTTTGCAATTTAAAAAGGATCTCAGTGATGCAAACACCTTCCCCTCTTGCCTGAACCCTGTGCTTGGGCTGCAGAGTCATCTTAGCCTGACCTGCTTTGAAATGGAGGAGGTTTTAAATCCCAAAATACCCAGAGAAAAGCCCCAGCAGTGCCTCAAGGATGCCCAGGCCCAGGTGGGTCCCTGTCCCCAGGCTGAGGCTCTGCTGGGGCATGGGCTGGCCTGGCTGTTTGGATGCTGCTGCTTGGCTGATGCAAACCAGCCCTGCCACACATCACTGTCCTCCCCAGGGACCAATTTGGGTGGCCCCAGCCTCAGAGCAGTGCTCGGGCAGACAGGGAAGGCATTAATGGCAGGGAGAGGCACCTGGAGCCACCTGGAGCTGCAGGGAGGCAGAGGCAGCGATGCCACTGCGGGTCACTGCCCTTCCACTCCCACTGCTGAAATGTCAAAAGGCAAAAAAGAAAAATAAAAGAGCTCAATCCAAATGTGAAAAAGCTGTGTTTGTGTCCTGCTGTTTGTCATAACCCTCCTGGCAGACAAGTTCTATAAAAGGTGAGGTGTCCAAGGGAGCTCCTGGGAAAGGAGAGGGGTGAACACCACCAGCAGCAGCAATGGGGAGCAGGAATAATGCAGATTTTTTGTGGGAATTAAGCCTGCCCCTTTTGCAGAGCCTTTCATCCTCTGCTTACAGCTGAAGTGCCCTCAGCTCCAGGGCTTGGTCCAGGCTGTGTCTCCCTTCCAAGACCCCTCCTGGAACAGAGTTTGTGTTTACAGCAGGGAGATGCAAAGCCAGGGGGAGTTTTTGTCTCTGCTCTGCCTCTCAGGAGCATCATGAACTGGGGCTCCAGCCCTAAATAATCCCCTCGATCTGTCAGATCACAGATGATCAACGTGACAGCCAGCAGCCTGAAGCAGATCAGTGCCTGGGCTGGAGGAGTCCCCAGGGAGGGGCAGGGGAAGCCAGGCCCAGGGGTGTGACCGTGTTCACAGGGGTTTTCGGACTGGGGAAAAGACGAGGATCTGACTCCAGGTTTCAGAAGGCTTGATTTATTATTTTATGATATATATTATATTAAAACTATACTAAAAGAATAGAAGAAGGAATTTCATCAGAAGGCTGGCTAAGAATAGCAAAAGAATTGAATGATAACAAAGGTTTGTGGCTCCGACAGAGAATCCAAGCCAGCTGGGCTGTGATTGGCCATTAATTAGAAACAACCACATGAGACCAATCACAGATCCACCTGTTGCATTCCACAGCAGCAGATAACCATTGGTTACATTTTGTTCTTGAAGCCTCACAGCTTCTCAGGAGGAAAAATCCTAAGGAAAGGATTTTTCAGAAAAGGTGTCTGTGACACGGGGGTTCGGCTGGGACTGACAGCGCTGCCCGGTCCTGCCTGCCCCGACTGCCAGGGGGCAGCTCCTGCCCTGCTTTGGGGTTTTCCCTGGGGCACAGGGCAGGATTTTCTCTCTCCCAGCAGCAGAGCCACAAGTTCAGGGCAGGAAAGGCTTCCCAAAGCGTTCTGACATCCCTGCCATGGTGTTTATCTCCTGTAGGTGATTAGCGCCTGTTTGGTGATTAACAAGTTTGCTGAAGTTACCTGAGAGCCAGGAAAAGTGCTGGTGGTGTCCTAGGGATGGAGGTGACACCAGGTGGAATTTCATCTCCTCACACCCATTAAAAACAAGTTTATAAATCCCTCTCCCTCCATCCACAGACTTTCAGGAACCTACAGGAAGCCCAAAGGATCAATTAATGCACTTCATTATTCCTCAAGGAACAGACCAGCTTTGACTTCTTCCCTCAGAAAGAAGTGGTTCAAAGTCTCCCAATCTTGGAAGATGTTGCATCAAAACAACTTTGCTGTGCTCTCGAGCTGTTTCAGGGTGTGGAAAATGCAGATTTTATGATTGGCTTTTCACAAATATTCAAATGAATATTATATGTGTTATGTTAGAAAGTGATGCTGTGTTAATTCTCTTAAGTAGTGTGTTAAATATAGTTTTAGGTTATAAAAATGTTAAAATTGAAATGATGCTATGTAAGATACTTTTTTTAAAGAAAGGACTCACACTGAGATAGCAGCCACAGGACACCTAAATCTTTCAGAGAAAAAGAATTTATTGCTCCCTTATCAGCAGAAGTGAACTTCTTCCCACCTCGAAGGCGCTGTCAGGATCCAGAGGAAGAAGCTGGCACTGCCCAGACAGAATCCTGTGTTTGAATGGAATTTATGCATCATGGATGAGCTGTATGAATATACAACAGGCTGTTGCTTTTAAGGGTTAATCCTCTGTTAACGTGGTTCCTTTTTGGTCTTATTTTGCCCAGAAAAGGTCCCCAGCCTGTCCATAACTCTTTGTTTTTATTGTCTCATATTGTCCTAATCCTAATTGTCCAAATTATTATTACTCTAATTGTATTACTATTTTTATAACCATTTTATTACTATTAAAATTTTAAAATTTTAAAAACAAGTGATTGGCGTTTTTCACGAGGGTATCCTGACAGGTTTTTTAGGCACTTTTAAGCTCATGTTCAAGATGCCTTGTTTGAAATTGTTCGAGGGAGGTTTCCGTGGTGTGTTATGACCCTGGGGGTTGTTTGGCTGTGGGATTTGCTCCTGGGCACAGCAGCCTGACTCTCCTCTGGTTCCTGCAGGGGGTTTGGAGCGTCCCTGCTGCAGGGATCAGCTCCCCTTTTCCCAGATTCCTCTCACAGACACTCGGAATCCTGTCTGCCTTTGAGCCTGAACCGACTGCAGGCTTCACCCTTCTCACCTTCTCTACTCCCGTCCTCTTCTGTCACAGAAATCTTCTATGAAAAATCCTTTCCTTAGGATTTTTTTCTCCTGAGAGGCCTCAGGAACAAAATGTAAACAATGGTTATCTGCTGCTGTGGAATGCAACAGGTGCATCTGTGATTGGTCTCGTGTGGTTGTTTCTAATTAATGGCCAAT
>NW_005054447.1:299196-306566 GCF_000277835.1 Geospiza fortis
ATATAATATATAATATATAATATATAATATATAATATATAGAATATAATATATAATATATAATGTATAAAATAATAAATCAAGCCTTCTGAAACATGGAGTGAACATTCTGATCTCTTCCCTCATCCTCAGACCCCTGTGAACACCATCCCACTCTTCCCTCCATGTCTCTGGCGATGCCTGGGACAGTGAGAGCCCTGAATCCCACATTCCCTCCCTGTCCCTGCCTCTCTCCTGCTCCAGAGGTGCTGGCCCTGGCTGGGCTGAGTGCAGTCAGTGCCTGTCACCGAGCTGGAGTTATTAAACATCTCACCTCCCTGAAAGCCCTGACAAGAACCTCGTTTCAAAGGCCTTTCAAACACTCTTTAGCCCAGATAAGGCTTGAAGGGTGAAGAGGCAACAAAAAGCAGCTTAATCCACTTAGCTGCCAGGGGAGACTTCAGCAGCCAAAAGAGCAAGTGGGTTTTTGGGATGACTTCTGGCCAGGCACATCCTGGGGATTTCCAGCAGCTGCACAATCCTCCCTGCCCGTGTTTTCTGGTAATGAATACTAACGATCCTTCACTTCGATTTTAATTGCCTGCCCATCAAGCTTTGTTAATCTTCCCCATTTTCCTGAATCTTTCATCGTGTCACTTTTTTTCCCCCCTGTGTTTCTTCTGTGTTGACAAGGCATTTAAACATTTCGCCAAGCAGAAAAAAGAAATAAGGGAAGAAGAGAAAGAGAGAATGAGTGAGAGAAAAAGAAATCATCCCCTGAGCATCTGGAATGTTTTCCAGATTAGAAAACAAGTGGCTGTGGTGATATCTAATTCAAGCTAATAGGTTAATTAGTGAATATTGAGACCTCCATCCTTCCAGGAAGACTGGCGGTTTTCAGAGTCAGACTGTTCCTAATCCAAACAGTCCTTGCAGCTCAGACAGCTTTCCTTCCAGGGAGAAGCTCACAGCATTTCAGGAGGACTTTCACCCCGGGTTTGGTTCGAGTTTTGCTGAATGAGGAAGGCTTGGAGCAGAATCGTTGCTGTGGTACCCAGTTCTGCAGATGTTTGTTGTTTTTACCCAGGAACCAGCCTGGCAAGAGCTGCTCTCCCTGTGGATTTGCCATCGTGCTGAAACGTGGCCAGCCCAATTTCCTTTTCTCAATATCCAATTTTCCAGGACAGGAAAATCCCTCTGAGCTGAGCATACCTGGCTGCTCCCACACCGTGATCCCCCAGCTCTCCATCCTGGCCTGGGCAGCTGCCAGGTCCATCTGAGAGCTCTCCAGGAGGATTCTCCTGGCCCTGGTCCTGGTCCTGGTCCTGGTCCTGGTCCTGGCCCTGGTCCTGGTCCTGGCCCTGGCCCTGGTCCTGGCTGGGTGTCATTGCTCCAGGTCTCCTGTGCTTTCCCTGCTGCTCCCTCCTGCCTCTCTGCTCAGCCAAATGTGCTCAGGCACTGCAAAGCTGCTCTGCCTTGCCAGGGAGCTGCTGATGGGAGCTGATGGCAGCCAGGGGAGGATGAAATTGAGCTTTTCTTTCAGGGGATGAAAGAATAAAAATAACTGCACGTGCAAATTGTCCAATTACAGAAATGCCACTCCACCATCCTAAAGTTGAGATGCCATCGTTCCAAATGCATTTCTCCCTTCTTAAAACTCCTCCAGTCTCAATTACTGAGCCTCTTTCAGTGCTTTGACACGTTTGTTATTGGCAAAAACTGATGTGGAGGTTTGGGTGTCCCATCTGCCTAATGGAGCTTTCCAGGGCATCCTTACCTCGCTTCCTGCTGCAAAAACAACATTATTACTGAAACATTCTTTAAAGCAAGTGAATTGGGTTTTTGTTTGAGGGGAAGCTGGCATGGTGGTCTCAAACCAAGACCCTGTGGGGCCAGCCCAGTCCTCTGCCCAAGGAAACGGATGAAATCCTCATTTTGGAGGGAGGAGAGAGGACAGATGCTGCACGAGGAGTCTGCTCAGAGTGGCTGGAAGTCAGGCCCTGTTTTTAAACAGAACACGAAATACCTCAAATGTGGGATTGTCTCAGCTCCCTTGCCAAATTTGCCATATTTGGGACTCGCTGTGAGGAGTTCCTAATTTAAATATTGTGTGAAAGCAGCATTTCCATCCTCAGCTTAGGCTCTGGGATTCCTTCACTTTGTGCCCTTCAAGAGGAAAGGAGCAGAGATTCCTGGGGCTCTCTCATTGCTGGCCAAGAGACCTGGATTTGGAGCCACACAGAAGCTGAGGGTTGCTTTGGAGACAGACACTGAGCAGCAGCAAGCAGCAGAAATTAAAGTCACAAATCCTGGTTGCAGCTGCCAACAAATCCTTGCAGGGGAAGGATCAAACAAGGCATGGAGAGTGCAGAAATCACAGGGGAAGGGCTCTGCTTGCAGGGACCTGGGGCAGTTTCACAGCCCCTTCCCAGCCTGGCAGAGGGAGGCGTGGGAGGGTTCCAGATCTCTCAGAGCTGCAGATTTAGGATGAGAACATTTTAGGGTTTTTTTCTTTCTTTTATTTCTTTTCAGGAAAATCCAAGGGAGTGTTTGTGGGCAAACCCCTCCTCTGAGGAGTCTGCAGAGGCTGGGGGAGCACTTGGAGTGCTGCTGGCAGGGCTCTGCTCCTGAGAATCTGAATACTGTGGGCATTGACTAAAGCATTGGGCATCTCATTTCACAACTGGCTGATGTTCTAGGACAAAAATCTCCAGCCAGCCCAGTCTGCGTGGAATCTTAGTTTCTAAAAGGAGGATTTGGGGAGGAAACTTAAATCCCACTCTTGGACTTTGGGGTGATCATTTTGATATATACATTACCCAACTGCTACTCTGACTGTAGATCCACAGCATTGTCCTGTTGGAAGGAAAGCATAGGCAAAGAGTTTTGGGAAGAAATACTCTTTAAGGCCTGTTTGAATGCATGGTTTCACAGCCCCTTCCCAGCCTGGCAGAGTGGGATGTGGGAGGGATCCAAATCTCTCAGAGCTGCAGATTTAGAATGAGAATGTCTTAAGGGTTTTCTTTCTTTTCTTTTCTTTCTTTCTTTCTTTCTTTCTTTCTTTCTTTCTTTCTTTCTTTCTTTCTTTCTTTCTTTCTCTCTTTCTCTTCTCTTCTCTTCTCTTCTCTTCTCTTCTCTTCTCTTCTCTTCTCTTCTCTTCTCTTCTCTTCTCTTCTCTTCTCTTCTCTTCTCTTCTCTTCTCTCCCTCTTTTCAGGAAAATCCGAGGGAGTGTTTGTGGCCAAACCCCTCCTCTGAGGAGCCTGGGGAGCGCTTGCAGTGATGCTGGCAGGGAGAGCTCTGGGCTGGGGGGGAAGCTCAGGAAAAAGCCCAGCCCAGCTCAGGCTGCCCCGGGACAGCAGCTCCGTGGGCAGCAGCGTTGTTGTCACACCCGCAGTGCCCTGGGAGGCCCCAGGTAGCAGGGACGTGTCCCCAGCTGCCACTGCTCGCTGTCACCAGCGCCGCTGCCTTGATTAAACCTGCTCCGGGCAGCTCCTTAACGAGGAGTTTAAAGCAGCAGCAATTACAAGCTCTTAATCCATCCCAACGTGGGAGTGGAGCAGGGTTTGCTCTCGAAAATAGTGCTGCAAACTGGGCCACAAAGCAGGGAAAGGAGGATCCTGGGAGCCAAAGGGGGTGATGAGGATGGGGAGGGAGCAGGGAGGGGAGCAAGGCTCGGCAGGAGCAGCTGCCTTGAATTTTCAGCTGCTGTGGGTGAACGGAGTGCAGAGAATGATCTGGAATCATCTGTCAATCCAGAAAGGATATTCATCAAGCTGATCACCTGCCAAGATCCGTGATGCTGTAAAGAAAGGGCTGAATATTCACACACAAGTGGAATTTACTCCTCATGTCTCTTCCCCTTCCCAGTTTCTCTGCTGCCCTCCCACCTTTCTATCATGAAAACCATAAAAAATCTGAGGTCACCATGGACAGGATCCCAGGGAATAACGTCTGATGGCAGCTGGGAGCTTTCAGGAGGCCCTGAAGGGAGGAGGAATTATTCACTCTGGAGTTTGTCCAGCTTCTCCTCAGGACTGGAAAAGGCAGGCACAGGTGAATCTGTCAGGCTGCAAACACACCCAGTCCTTCAGCAGGGGAGGAGCTGCTCAGATGTGCAAAGGGAGAGGGGAGTTTGCCCAGTTGCACACACACAGGGAGCAGCTCCTCGTGTCCACCTGGGGAAACGTGTGTCCTTCACAGACACAGCCAGTGCAGCATGCGCCGGGCAAAAAGGCTTCATTTCTGACAGAAGAAAGAAACTCAGAGCAGTTAAGGATGATTTTTGTGCTTCAGATCTTTAGAAAGCCTCTAGGAAGTGTTTGCACTGATATTTAAACCCCAGACATCCCCAGTCTTCCACAGCTGCATGGAAACCTTAGCTTGGCATCTGTAAAAAGAAGAGTTTCATCTTATCTTGTTGATATGTCACATTTTAATAGAGAAATGCAATCAAATGAAGAGAGCTGCAAAGCCAGTGTTCCTATAAAAGCAGAATTGATTGGTCTCTGGTTGAGGAGTAAGAGAAGGTCAAGGATGTTAAATCAGGAGCTCCTGTCAGACACCCCCATCTAATCCCCTAAAAGAAGGGAGGTCCCTCATTTCTGGCTCAGGACAGACGCCAGCCCCGAAATTCAATTCAGAATGGGCTCAAGCAGTGGCTGTTGGTGCAGCTGCAGCCCTAGATATCAAATCTCTTAGGTTTTAATGCCTCAGAGGCCAATTCTGCTTCCTCTGCTGAAAAGGAAAGTGAAAAACAAAGGGGGGGGAGGCCACATCCTCCCCCAAACTCCCGGCAAAGGGCAGCTAATAAAGCACCTGCTTTGCTCCTTCTCAAAGGCAGGAAATAGGCAATTTTACTGCCTGGCTAGGATGGGGCTTCAAACCCCTGAAGGTGAGCCCGGGGCAGGTAAAAAGGCACAGGTAAAAAGTCACCTCCCTGCTCCACAATTATTGTCACAAGAGCTGAGAGTCAGCAAGGTCCTGAGGCAGCCCTGCCTCTGCCGGCCCGCTCCACTTCAGCTCCACAGCTCAGAAACTGCTCAGTGCCACAATTAAACCCTGCCAGTCCCTCTGGGCCCGGGTCACAGCCTCTTCAGGAACAGGGAAGGGCTCTTGGAGCTCCTCTTTAAAAACCTAAATTACCCCGGGAAGTAATTGCTGATTATTATCCCTATTATTATTTATTACTTCCCGAACTGATAAGGTGTGCATGATCTGAATGCTTCCAAATCCTGCCTGCGCTGAGAGAGGAGTTCTTGCAGTCTCTGCAAGGGAGGAAGAATTCATTAGGAAATGAATTTCAGTTTTATTGCCAGTCCTTTGTTTTTTCCCCTCCCTGAATGGGCTCTGTGAGCTTTGCATTTATCACGTGGGGGGAGAGGCAATTAAAATGCAGGCAATTAAAATGTGGAGGTGAGCATTGGTGCTATAAAACACGGCTAAGGAGAGGGCAGGATTGATCTCCCTGCTGCTTCCCCAGGCAGGGATGCTCTGGACTCCTTGGCAGAAAATGGGGCATCCCTGCCAGCCTCTCTGAGCCTTTCTGTGCCCTTCTGTGCCTTTCTGATCCTTTCTGTGCCTTTCTGATCCTTTCTGTGCCTTTCTGAGCCTCTCTGAGCCTTTCTGTGCCCTTCTGTGCCTCTCTCAGACTTCCTCAGCCTTTCTGAGCCTCTTTGTGCCCTTCTGTGCCTTTCTGATAATTTCTGTGCCTTTCTGATCCTTTCTGTGCCTTTCTGAGCCTCTCTGAGATTTTGTGTGCCTCTCTCTGCCTCTCTGTGCCCTTCTGAGCATCTCTGTGTCTCTCTGTGCCTCTCTGACCCTCTCTGAGCCTCTCTGGCCCTCTCTGACCCTCTCTCTGCCTCTCTGTGCCTCTCTGAGCCTGGGAACGCGGGCAGGGCCAGCTCCCCTCGCCACCCAGAGAGAATGAGCCCAGAAAGGATCTGGGATGTGCTCCAGGTCACAGAGCAGAGCAGTGGCCAGGAACAGGAGCCAGCTCCCACTTCCCTTCCCAGAGCCTGTCCCCTGTGTCCCCCCCTGTGTCCCCCCCAGGGCTGGCTTTAATCACCAGAGCCTGTTTGTTTTCCTGGCCATGCATTCCTCACCCACACGACATCGGATCCTCTCTGCCCTGCTGCGCCAGGTGGGTGGACAGCAAGCAGAAAATCCTCTTTTTTTTTTTTTGAGAAAGAAAATTCTCCAAACCTTTTCCAGCCTTCCTGCTGGACCCCAGCACCGGGAATTTTCTTGGGGGGGGGTTTTGTCCCACTCAGCAAGGAGAAAATCCTCTCCTTTTTTGAGAAAGAAAATTTTCCAAGCCTTTTCCAAGCCTGGACCCCTGCACTGGGAATTTCCTTGGGGGGTTTTGTGACCCCCTTGTCCCACTCAGTAAGCAGAAAATCCTCTCTGTTTTTGAGAAAGAGAATTCTCCAAGCCTCCTTGTGGACCCCAGCACTGGGAATTTCCTCGGGGGGTTTTTTGTGACCCCTTGTCCTTCTCAGCCTCGCCTGCCCAGGGGGAAAGAGGAGCTGCAGAGGGTTTCACCCTGAGCTGGCAGGCAGGAGCTGCAGGGCAGGGTGTGAAGGACGCTGAGGAGGGGCTGGGATGTGCAGAGTTACCAGAATGTGCTCTTGAATAGCACTTAAATTAATGAATTACAGGTACAGGAACACCCCAGAGAGGGGAGGATGCCCTGGCAGTGCTGCCGTCCCCAGCCATGGGCGCCCTCCCTGGCAGGAGCCACCCACACCGAGCACATCCCACAAAGAAAACCCGGACTGAGCCCAGCTGAGCTGAACTTTAGCTCCGAGCCCGGTGCCACATTGCCATGGCAACGGCAGGGCCGTGCTGGGCAGGGCCTGACCGCTCTGCAGCCTCCGTCCTGGTGGGGAATGTCAGAGCCAGCACATCCCTCCATCCTGGTGGGGAATGTCAGAGCCAGCACATCCCTCCATCCTGGTGGGGAATGTCAGCCCTAACACATCCCTCCATCCTGGTGGGGAATGTCAGCCCTAACACATCCCTCCATCCTGGTGGGGAATGTCAGCCCTAACACATCCCTCTGTCCTGGTGGGGAATGTCAGATCTAACACATCCCTCCATCCTGGTGGGGAATGTCAGAGCCAGCACATCCCTCCGTCCTGGTGGGGAATGTCAGCCCTAACACATCCCTCCGTCCTGGTGGGGAATGTCAGAGCCAACACATCCCTCCGTCCTGGTGGGGAATGTCAGGCCTAACACATCCCTCTGTCCTGGTGGGGAATGTCAGATCTAACACATCCCTCTGTCCTGGTGGGGAATGTCAGGCCTAACACATCCCTCCGTCCTGGTGGGGAATGTCAGGCCTAACACATCCCTCCGTCCTGGTGGGGAATGTCAGGCCTAACACATCCCTC
>NW_005054447.1:307249-317498 GCF_000277835.1 Geospiza fortis
ATTGGGAAGCAATAGTAAATATTGTACATGCAGTTTTTAGTATAAAAAGATAACACCACCCAGGGGCAGGCAGAGTGCCTCTGACTGTCTTGCTGAACAGACCTCAGCAGGACAGGAGAAAGAATTTTACAGATAAGATACAATAAACAACCTTGAGAATGAGCATTGAAGAGCTCTGACTCCTTCTTCAAGCACCTGGCTGGGAAAAGAGACTTTGTGACACATCTTGGGGTCACTGTGAGCAGCAGAGATCCCGACAGGTTAAAGCATCACATTTCCATGGAATCACTGAGGCTGGAAAAGCCCTGTGAGACCACTGGATCCAACCTGTGCCCAGCCCAGGGCTCTGAGTGCCACCTCCAGCCCTTCCCTGGGCACCTCCAGGGATGGGGACCCCAAACCTCCCTGGAGATCTTCACCAACCCCAAAACTTCCTGTGACAATAGATGGGATGGGGGACATAGGAAGGGATATTTGGAAACCCAGAGGCACTAAGGGGGTTCTGCACCCTGTCCCTGAGAGATTTGGGTTTGTGAAATCCTCCTGGTGTGACCTGGGCTGGGCTCAGAGGGGCTGAGCGAGGATGAGGATGGAGCTGCTGCCTCGCCTGGGTGGCTCTGTTGTGGCAGCAGGAGCAGGAGCTGGAGGCAGCAGCTTTGAAGCTGCCTCAGAGGTGTGTGGGTCCCCCAGGGATGGGCTCCTGCAGGTGTTCCCTTCGTCCCATCAGCTGCCACGCCTTGGCACCAAATCAAAGTTTTTTCCAGAGCTCACTTTTGTATCCTCTCACTGCCTGATCACAGCGTGGTCAGTGGGGAATTCAGGCCAGAATTGCTTTTGAACAGCAGGAAAACTCCACGTTTTCCTGAGAAAACCCTCCAATCCCGGTACTATCAAGCCCAATAAATTGGATTTGTCTCCTGGATGCGAATGCCAGCAGCCCGTGGCAGTTAATTGCAAGTTTTCCTTGCAGGCTGTGAGTGGTGGAATCTCGCTACAAAAAGCATTTCTGATGTTGGGTGCTCTGTAAATATTTATGTTCTTTCAGTGGAGGAATGCCTCGCAATCAGACAAACCACACAAAGGCAAATGAACTCATCAAAAGAAACCACAACTGAAATGTAAATATCATAAAAATAGGGGGAGAAAAAAGCCTCTCTTCTGAGAGAACTCTGAGCCCAGGTGGTGCTGTGGGTTTTCCTCAAGTGAGGATTTTTTTTTCCTAACCTGCAGGTGCTTCCAGACGATGAACAGGATGGGAAACCTGGCCCAGTCCACCTTAAATCTGAGGATTTAATGGAATTTCAGTGTTTTGTCAGGCTCAAAGGCTGTAATTACTGACCAGGACATAATCACCACTCACACTCCAACACTCCAACTTTCACCCGTGCCTGTGGTAAATTTCAGACCTGCTCTGAGCCAAATATTTTACTTCCTAATCACAGTTTACACCCTTTATTCCCAAACATTAGGTAGCAGCAGGGAGAGTCTGTGTTTTGTCAGTTAAAGGTTTCTTTATTTCAGCCTTGTTTTTTAACACTATCAGCTAATCCCCAGCACCAAAACGACGTTGGAACTTTGTCAGGAGTTTGCTGCTGATATCCAGGAATATAATTGCATTTATTTATCTCCCACCTCCAAATTTTAATGGATTTTTTTTTTCCCCTCACAGATAACAACAAGGACACAATGGGCCATAGATAGGCTGTAAATGTAAAATCTCAGTTTTCTTCTTTTTCTTGAGCTCCTCTTGGGACAAATGCAAGCAGCAAGTAGGACCAGGAGTTTTACTGCCAGGATGCAGCTTGCTTGTAACAAATCCTGGACTTTTCCAAGTTGGCCTCTGTCACTTTCTGCTGGGAGAGAGAAACCTTCCATTTTTGATTCCATTCTGGGCTTTTTTTGTTTGTTTGTTTGTTTTTTATTGGTTTTTCTGGAAAGACAACTCAGTCAGGGGACGTTCGAATGGAAATTATTCTTGCAGAAAGTCTTGCAGATTTGCAGGAGGTTAAACCAAGGAAAATTGGGAGCCATTATCTTCCCAAAGGCAGAAAATGTGTTGCCTGAATTAATGGCTGATTTCAGGAATACACTCAGTAATGCCATCCATCAGAAATGAGATGCTGAATTACCAGCAATAGCCCCGTTCCTTATTAAACACTTTGGTTAATTAGTCTGGGAACATTTCACAGGCTGGGGCTCTGTGAAGAACTGCAGAAGGTCAGAGCAGAAGGCAGCAGGCGATGGATTAGTGAGCACCAGGACTCAGCAGCTCTGCTCAGCCTCTGAAATCCCCCTGCCTGAGCTCCCCAGCCCCGCTTTCCCACCTGTAACCACACCAAATAAAAGTGAATAAGGATTATTGTGGCCAGGAGACCACGACAATTGTTCTTTCTGAAGAGGTTAAAGCTGCCAGGCTGAGCTGAGAACCACCTGCCCTGATTTTGTGTGAATTCACAGCAGAACCACGTTCTGTGCGGGTAAATCTGTGCAGGATTTACCCTGCAGCGGGACAGGGAGCCCACAGTGCAGCCCCCTGCAAACCACAAACCAGGGGGAAGAATAAATGCAGAATAAAGGGAATTCCAAATTTTAAATGCAGAATAAAGGGAATTCAAAAGGGTTTGGAGCTGTGGTGAAGCTCCCAGCAGAAGGACAGAACCTTTCCCAGCCTGCAGAGCTTTTGGTGGCGCTGGCAGTGCCACCTTTTGCTTCCATCGGTGTCCCTGCTGTCACCCTGATGGAGCACAGCCCCCTGTTCCTCCCTCCCTGAGCCTCTGCCATAAATTAATGGCATTAGAGCTCCCCTGATGTCCTACATGAGCAGGGTGGTGCTGATCCCTTCCCCTGGCAGGGGCCCAGGGCAGGTAATCACCCTGAGCCTCCCTGGGAGCCTGGAACACTCTGGGGCTGCTGGCAGCTCTCAGTGCCAAACACAAACCCCACACCTTGAAGGGTTTCCCCCTTTTCCTTCTATAAAAATATCCTTGGTTTCTTTGTTTTTTTTGCCATCTTTGCTCAAGGATCAGTATTCCAGGGAGGGATGTGTTGGAGCCCCCATCTGGGATTTGTTTACGTCCAGCTCTGCCCTGACAAGGGCACTTTGTGCTGCTGGGGATGGAGGGGGACAGCAGGGAAAATGATGCCTCTATTCATGGGGAAGCACCAATTTCCAACTGGGATTTTATTCCCAAAAGGCCAGAAATACAAAATTACTCCTCGGCTAAGAAAGAAGAAACCAGGTCTTGGATGTACAAAGGATTCTTATGCAAAAAACCCCAAACTTGAGGCTGCATAATGGAAAAAATAGGGTGAGTTGTACTTTTAGCTTAAATGAAGCAGATAGCAAACTAAAAATCCAGAGACAAATTCCATAATAATTTATTGCTGAATTTTTTTTTTTTTTTGCCTCATGAAGTTAGAAAAGAGTGGGGGAAAAGCCCCAACAGTGCCAGGTTACAAAGCTGTCACCTGGCTGATCAGAAATGTGATTCTCCCCCGGTTCTAGAGGGGTGCCCCATGTCAGCCCAGCTCACTTAATCCTGTGTATGCCTTAAATGAGCTGGAAACACAGCGCAGAAACATGAAACAGAATCTTCTGCTATTGGATTTTCCTTTTCTTGCTCCATTTGTGCTGTGATTTATATGGAGAGCACAATTTGGAGGATTGCATTGTGCCAGCAGTGAGAACACACTCCCTTTATGCCAAGATGAATTATTCTGCAGCTTCCCCATGCTGCTCAATCATAAACAGGGGCAATGGGCAGAGGATGAACCTGTGATTAAGAAGGATTTTCTTTTTCAGGTAGATTTCCCAATTCTGAAATATTTTTTGATTATAACATAGAAAATGTTTCTGGGGAAAAACCATTTCTCACATTTCCATCTTCCACGGCGTGAACGACTTCCCAGTCATTGCACAGAGCTTGAAGAAGAGTGGGAGGAGGAAGAGCCCCAGAAGAAAAGGAGTTCATGGAGTTTAAAAATGCAATTTACATGTTCAGCAAGAGTCCTGCAGGAAGATGCACGTTCCACATGCATTTGAAAGGTCCTACAAATAAACAGCTTTGCTCCCTCTGCTGCATATTTTGATCTTGGGAGCAAAAATAGGAAATACCAGCCTGACACTAGGACAGGATCCTTTCCCTGCAGGGCCAGAAGGGTCTTTTGCAGTGGGATTATTTCAGAAGTGAGGCTTGGTCAGAGACCTGAGATGGAAATTTGAAATATTGAAAGTGGTTTGAAATATTGCAAGTGATTTGAAATACTGGAAGTGATTTCCTTCAGTGCAGCAGCTCTGTTAAGTGTTTGACTGTTTCTAAGATAAAAGCTGCTCTCAGAGTTAACCCCAGCTCAAATGGCCGTGTTTAATGGCCTGGTGCTGTGGTGGCTCTGACTCCCAGCCATGCTGGGAATGAAGTGCAGTGTGGATATTGATTAGCCCTGGAATTGTGAGTCATTTCCTCTGATCCACTGCTGAGTGCCCAAGGGGCTGGTTTAGGCTTCAAAAAAAAAATGGGAAACACAAAGGGAGTGTGGGCTGTGGAATGGCAGTGACTTTCATTCAGAAAAACGTCTTTGCAGAATAGCTTGGCTTTGAGAAGGAAAATATTTACATCCCTTCTAATCTGGAACTGGAATAACGAGAAACAAACCTTGAAATGGCCAAAAAAGAAAAAAAGGGGGCAGGATCCCACAGTTCCAGAGGCTTTGTAACATTAAATACACTTGAAAGGACAAATCACAGCTTAGGTGTTGATTACTCACATTACTGCAATGGAGCTTTTGGAGAAGGGCTTGAGGCTTGAGGGGAAGGGGTATTTTGTTTTTCTTGCATTTATTTCCATCCTGCTGGTTCAGGACTGGCCTTGTGCTCCATGGTTTGAGCTGAGGAGCAGGAGCTCTGTTTTCAGCTCCCTTTTGGCCACAGGTTTCCTACAGACACATCACTAAATCAAAGTGTGCTCAGCTAAGGTGACTTTGTTCTGCTTTTTTGGGCTGTGTTCTCAGCAGGGGCTGTGCTGGGAAAATGCTCCGAGTTTGGGCTTACAGAACAATAAGGACTTGGGGAATCCAAATTTTGTAAAAGGAGAAATATGAAATAATATGGGAATGTGCTGAATTCCAGCATCTTGCCAGGGCTGCTGCTGGATTGCAGGGAAGCTGCACAAGCTGAGCTGTGTTTAGGGGTGATGATGGTTTTGTCTCCAGGAGATTTATCACAAGTTCCAGCCCTGGGGACCCCCCTGACTGCCCAAGGCAGTGTCTGTCCCACTGACTGGGATCAAAATGGCTCCAAAGAGGATCCTGAGCCTTAGCAAAGGTTTTTGTGCTGTTTTTTTTCCCTTCCATGACGAGCACAGCCCTTCTCCACGAGAGGCTGGAGCAGCTGTGCAGATGGCAGACATCTGCCAGAGAAATGCATCATCCTCCATCATCTGGCACCGCTCCTGCCAGCACAGAGCCGCTGCTTTGTCACCCAACAATTCCTCATCAGAGAGGGAACCTGGGTGAGGAGAGCTAAAGCCACACCAAAGATGCTCTCCTGATCCCATCTGGGGGTTTCAGTGGCGTTCATGCCAACCTGGGACCTCCTCACCCTGATGTGGAGATGAAAACCACCACAGCTTTTATTGTTGAGTGCTTTACATAAAGAACCTGTCTGTGGAGCAGCATCTTGTGTTTTGGAAATCATTTAATATCACTTTAATTCAGACTGGAGCACAAGAGCAGCAGCAATCAAAACTCATTCTAAAAACCAAGGATAGATTCATGAGGAACAGCTCTGAAAATCATGGTCAGGACTGGGGTCTGGGGGTGATGCTCACCAGTGAATTCAGGCCCCCAGACTGGTGATGGCAAAGATTAAATTCCAACCCTGGTGCTTTATATGAAGAACCTGCTTGTGGAGCAGCATCTTAGGTTCAGGAAATTATTTAAATCACTTTAATTCAGACTGGAGCACAAGAGCAGCAGAAATAAAAATAAAAATTGATTCTAAAAACCAAGGACAGATCCATGAGACAGAGCTGTGAAAATCATGGTCAGGACTGGAGGGGCAGCACTGCCCTGGGGTCTGGGGGTGATGCTCACCAGTGAATTCAGGCCCTCAGACTGGTGATGGCAAAGATTAAATTCCAAAAGTGGTGCCCAAAGGTTTCGTGGCTGAATTTCAGCATCCAGATGTGCCTGGGAAGCTGCCTCAAAACAACCTGGATGTTGTAAATCCCATCCAGGCTTTGGTAACAAAGCAGGGGATGTATTCAGCTCCAGAAAAAAATGATTTTTGCCTCAACAGCAAGAATTTTCCAGGATCTTTTTCTTTCTCACTGCATTTCAGCACCATCTTAAGACCATTATGCAAAAATAGAAACACTCCTTTACTCATATTTTTATCCCCTCCGCAATATTTTTAGAGAAATGTGAAGCTGACATAACACAGAGTCAGAGAGTGAGATTCTGTTACAAGTTTTATTCTTCTGTGCCTGAAACCCAGTCACAACCAAAGAATGTTGGGGAAACATTCAGCTCTGCTCTGGGCTGATTTAAAAATGGAATTATTCCTTTTTTCTCTTGGAATGACTGCCTACCTGCCTGCCTGGTGGGCAATCAGCATAATCCTGTTTAGTTGCCTCTCAGCAAGGGGAAAATTAAAGCACAGTTCTGCTCCAGTGGATTCGTCTTCTGCAGCTCTGACTGGCGAGGAGCTCCCTGTGGTAAGGAACGAGAGGAGCAAAGAGTTGTAAATTACTCTCTTTTTTTGCTGTTTTTTGGACAGCTCTTTACTTTTGGGGGATGGGGGAGCCTTTATTAAGTTTCAAAGTGAGTCCAGTGGTCATTGATGCTTTAGAGGCAGCTCTGGGGATGGATGTGCTGAGTGTGGCTCTGGCAGTGCACCCCATGTGCAGGGAATGTGGCTCCTCAGAGCTTGCACATGTGCTTGAACATTCCTGCCAGGCTTATTTATATTTCTTTTAAATCAAAGCAGACTGAGGGATGGATTTTTTCAATTAAAACAATCCTTTATTGCTTGCTACCACGAGACACCCTCTTGTTTTAGTCTCTTCTGTGCTAATTTTGCACACACTGTTTTTACACTTGCATTAATGCCCATGATGTGATGGTGAAGCTTGGAATAAATATTATTATAAATAAAAGCAGCAACTAGAACAGCTGTTCTTTTAAAATAGCCAGGTATTAGTGATGCTGGTGTCTGTTATTTAGAGGCACTGGGTGATGGAGGTGCTTTAAATACCTTTAATATTTTAAATTAAAACAGAAACCAGTGGCACCATGGGGAGAGTGGAAGAGAACAGTCAATTAATCATCATGTACTCTTTACACCCCTTTTAATTTCTGTGATTCTGTTCAGCTGAGAATCCTTTTCTCCTCTGAATTGAAGCCCCAGAGTTGACTGGGTAGGTTAAAAAGATTAAAATGAGACATTTAGTGCACACTGGCAGTGTGGAATGGCTTTCTACATGAAAGCTTGCATGTTAAATGTAACATTTTATCCTCAACGATGGAAGATTTTTCCTGAATTCCCACAAATCCCAGGTGACTCCCAGGAATGCCATCAGCTGGCTGACATGTGAGCTGTGAGTCAGAGTGACAGAGCATGGCCAGGAAATGGAATATCCTTTCCCTGGGTGTCTCCATGACTAACAGCTCCCTATCCAAATCCCCCCAGCTCTGGGCAGGACCCATCCCTGGCTGTGGGCAGCAGAACTCCAGGAGAGATCCAGGATAAAGCTTGGAGCTCCAGGTATGGACATAAAGTCCATGAATTCCAAGTTTTGAGTGCTCAGAATCTGAATTTCTGGGCTGTAATTTCACCTCTCCAGTTCTCATGACTTCACCCTCACTCCTTGGTTTGTGACATCACCAGAGCACAGGAATATCTTTGTGAGCCACCTTGTCTAAAAAGGAAAGGGAGATACTCTTACTTTTCTTCTATATTAAGACTTTTAAAAATAATCTGTGGCAAAGAGAGGGATGTTTCAAGGGACTGTCTCTGCTTTTATTGCCTGGCTGTGAAGAATATTGATTTGAGGTCATTTTGCATAGTGTTGTTATCCATCACCATAAACATCTGCAGAGCACAGAACAATCCCCCTCTGGCCAGGAGGAATTCTGAGGTGCATTCCCTAATTCTGCCCCTTTTCCAGAGCCTCCAAATAAGGGACAACTCTGCTTTGTGGTTTAAAAATCTGGGTCTAATATGTGTGAAATGCCTGTATAGTTAAAATTCACTTTTATTATATTTGCATAGCAGAAGTGGAATTAATTTGACAGATTCCACCGCTGCTGCTTTTAGATGTGGCAGAAAACTTCAAATTTCCTGCTCACTTTTATGCCAAGTACCCAGTGAAGTCAGGAACTGAGACTTGCACTTCAGTTATTGATTGATGGGATTTTTTCCCCTTTTTATTTTATATATTAAATGCACAGGCATGGCCCATAAACCTGTGTTAATGGCAAAAAAAAAAGGGAAATGTGTCAGGTAATGTACTTGGAGCACCTCATTCCATTTGGATATGCCTGGGACTCGTCTCCATTGGATTTTCATCATAAAACCCATGATTTTGTTTTTAAATTACTTGGAGGCTTAAATCCAGGCTAGACACTTGGTGTCTTTGCTCTGTGAAGTATTTTGAAGAGGAAAGCTCATATTTCAGGAATTCTGCTCCAGGTGAAATGGCGTCTCCAGATTCTCCCTTATTCTGCCCCATCCCTGAGCTGGAGGGGCTTTGTGGTGATTTTTCCTCTGCTGATTTCCATGTGAGCTCTTCCCCTGATCCACCCCGGGAGTTAAAACTCCCACATCAGGGACTAAAATATTGTTAAATAGGAATAAAGATCTGCTGATATCTCCAACACAAACAACCGCTCCCCCACAGCACACAACAATTCATGGCATTTGTTGTGTGCAATATTCTCTCTTCACAGATCCTTCTGTTCCAATTTTTGGGGATGTCAGCTTGCAGGGAAGAAGAGCTGCCTTAATTGATGTGATGTTCTCTCCAAGACTATTGTTTACCACAGAGGAATATTCCTGCTTTGCAAGGCTTGGACTCTTCTGTTGATTTTTGTGGAGAAGACGACTGGGATTTCATGGAAACCCCTCAGTGAATAAAATTGTGTCAATAGCAGCCTGTGAACTTATTCTGGATGCTCTAAAGGGCATTTTCACAAGGTGACAGGGGCACCTCCCACTGTCCCAGGGTGCTCCAGCCTGGCCTTGACATTCCCAGGGATGGAGCAGGAATTCCTCCCCAAAATTCCATTTACACATCCCCTCTGCAGGCCTGAAACCATCGCCCTTGTCCTGCCACCATCTGCCCATGCAAATAAAAATAAAGATGTTGTGAAACCCTGCTTTGTTCTCTTCTGGGGTTGCTCTTTTCAAGCCAAGCTCACAGAGATTTAATCTCAAAAAGTTGGGAAATAATTGCTGCAAACTCTGTACCCTTCACAATAGAAAATATATCTAATGTGTAGAAATCAGCTGATTGTTTTCAGGATAGAGAGGGATTTCTTCCTGAGGATTTTATCCCAAATATTCTCAGGGCAAGGTTGGCTTTCTGCTGCAAAAAAATATATATAGAATATATAAACATATACATAATATATATAAACACATAAAACATATATAAATATGTAACATTTATAAATATATAGCATATAGAAACATATATAGCATATAGAAACATATATATAGCATATACAAATATATATATAACATATATAAATAGATATAACATATAAAAATATATATCATGTATACAAACCTATATAGCACATACGTAATATGCACAATCTTTGTACCATATGGTTATACTCCATTATACAATATGTAATTAATATGTTGTATGTCACTGTGTTAATTGCACTCTATAATAATTAATAGACCTTTAACATTAGCATAATTACATTATCAATAATATGCTGGAGTTGATACAAGCTACATACAGATGTCTTTTTATATGGCACATAATCCATAACATACATTTTCTATAGGATACAATACATAGTGTATACACATATTTGCATAAATATTAAATACCTATTTTATGTAGCACATAATACATACCATATACACATATTTACATACATATTAAATACACATTATTTACACATTAGAATAATTTATATTCTAATACTATATTATTATTTGATAATAACTAATAATGATGCTATGATAATTAACGATGTGATAATAAGCAATAATGACATGATATGACATGATAAT
>NW_005054447.1:319336-372967 GCF_000277835.1 Geospiza fortis
GGTCGCGCTCCCGTTCCAGCCGCTGCTGCCCTGCCCAGCTCCGCATCCTGCCCGGCCACACCCTCCGATCCCCGGGGCTGCACATCCCTGACACATCCCCGACACAGCCCCGCCGCCTTTCTCAGCTGGGGGAGGCCACAATAAAGCGCCTCGCTTTGGGTTTTTTTCGTTCTTTTTTTTTTTTTTTTTCCCCCAGGGGAAATAAATGGGAGTAAGCAAAAGAAAAATTATCTGCATATCATCTGTTGCCCCACTCGAATACATGTTTATCCAATAATAATAATTATGAATATGGAGACTGCCTAGGGAGCTGCACAGCTGGATCTGTTAAATCAGCACAAAATGGAGAACACAAAAACCAAATAAAATATTAAAAAGCTAGAACAAAGCAGCAGCAGTGTTTATGGTGAAAGCAGCACCAAGCACATCCAGCTCTGCTTTCCACCCTAAAGGATGCTCTGCTTGTGTTCCTTCTATTTTTCCCCACTCTGTGATGGGGGAGAAGGAATTTTGCTTTGAAAGCTGTGGAGATGTCAGTGCAAGAGGGTGTTTTATTTATTTTTATTTATTTTATGATTGTGCTGCTAAAAAAACCTTAAGCTCAAATGTAAGAGGAGGCAAGAGGGAGATATTCATCAGTGAGGAATCCCTGAGGAAACCGTTGTGTGAGCACAGTTGTGGGGTGGGCTCACAACCAAACCGTGTTCTTTATGGCTTTTAGGATAATTCCACATTTCGTGTGTACCCCCGTGGCCTGTGGTAGTGATGATTTATTTTATTTAGTCTGCTGTAAAATTAAAACATTCTCTGATAATGTAGAAGCTGATTTATAGACAGAGCAGATGGCTCCTCTCCTTTCATGTGCATCCTGAGAACTATGGTTTCCTAAAGAATAGAGAGGATTTTGTAGCAACTTTATCCCCTTGACACATGAACTTGAAAATTCCCCAATTGACTCTTGGGCTGGGTTTTTTATTTGGGTCTTTAGCGTGTGGGTTTTGTCAGAGGTTTTTTTTGAGGACATTTCAAATGAGTAACTCCACAACTACCCGGTTTTTAAGTGTTAAACATCGTGGCTGCTCTCCAGGCTGAAAGTGCCTTCACTTTTCCTGGCTGGGCTCCAGAAATGTATTTTAAGGATAACTGCTCTGCCTGGGTGCAGGCGCTGGGTACAGAATGCCAGGGGGGTTTTTTGATGGTTTTCCTGTTTGTTTGGGGTGGGAGGGCGATGCCATGGGTTTCCTGCACGGGCTGCCAGGGAAGCAGAACCAATTGCTGGGGGAGGAGGAGGAGGAGGAGGAGGAGGAGGGGATCCTGCATCTGCTGCCATCAGTCTGCGAGGAGCAGAGGGATAGCTCGGGGAGGAGACAAAGCCCAGTTTATTTCCTCATTTCAAAGGCCATCCTGCGGTTTTCCTTGTTACTTTACACCTGGTGATAGAAAAAAGGCACATTTCTGGGGGTTTTGGGTGGGTTTCTGGGGTGGTTTTGGAAGCATCGTTTTTGCAGTGTGTTCAGCGTGAGATGGGCATTATGAACTTGCCCAAATGCCTCTGCACACAGCCTGGGAGGAGCTGTTTCCCCTGGAATTGTGTCGTGGCTTTTATGCAGGGAATTCTGAGAAAGCTTCGAGGATCTGATGCTACCAGGGCAGTGTTTTCCAGGTGCTCTGTAACGAGGGTGTTGATTTCTTTGTTTATTTCCCAATTCTGTCCTTTCCCACGGATGTGAAACAAGCAAAGCCACTCGCTTGTAAATACTCTCTTTGAAAATGACAAGGAAACAGAATGGTGTTTTCCTTGGCTGTTTATACACGGGGAGAATGGGAATAACTGGGCTGAGGGTGTGTCTGGCAGGGAACTACGGCTCCCAGCAGCTCCTCTCTCCTGGATGGTTCCTTTGCACATGTTTTTTCAGGAATTAATTTGATTTTAAAAAAAGGAAAAAAAAAAAAAGAGCCACCAGGCAAATAGACTTTGAGCCATCGAAATCACAGGAGCAAATGTGAAGGTCAGCTCTGGGCTGGCTGTGGCTCCTTTTGTTTAGGAAAACACATTAGCATGGAGCAAAGGGCTGGCGGTGCACGGGGATGGAAATGAGCAGGGCTTGGCAGCAGGGCCCTTCTGGGTTCCTGGTGGGGAAATGCAGCTGCTCATTAGCAACGATGCCTTTTGAAGTGACCCAGAGCCAAATGGCAGCTCCTGCTCCTGCCTGCCTCTGGGATTGGCTCGGGCAGCCACTGCAGGGAGGTGTTCATGGGGGTTTGGGTTTGCAGTGCACGTGGAATGGAGGGAAGGAGATCAAAATCAAGGATAAAATTGAGATTAAATAAATGTATGGCTTTAAATCCAGTACTTTGCACTGTATTGATGGTAAAGCAGATAATCCCTCTGCATAGGGTCGGTGATGCAGATTCCAGACCTTCCCAGGATAAATGACACACACAGGATGGAGTCACCATCCCTGGAAGTGCCCAGAAATGGCACTTGGGGCAGGGTTTGGTGCTGAACACGGTGCTGCTGCAGGGTTCACAATGACACTTGATGATCTTAAAGGTTTTTTCCAACCTGAACGATTCTCTGGTTGCACAAAAAGCAGTTTCAGGAGGGATTTTCTCAGGGGAAGAGTTAAACCTGGGCAGGGCTGCCCTGGGAGCTTTGGATTCCCCATCCCTGAGGTGTCCAAGGAATTAATTACTGGACAAGGTGGGGACTGCTCACAGCTTGGACTCGATGGCCTGGGGGGCTTTTCCAGCCTCAGGGGCTCTGATCCCATGGCAAACCTTAGGCTGTCCAAGGATGATGCTACCAGGGCAGTGTTTTCCAGGTGCTCTGTAACGAGGGTGTGATTCCTTTGTTTATTTCCCAATTCCGTCCTTTCCCACGGATGCGACTCACTTGTAAATATGAAACTTTGAAAATGACAAGGAAACAGAATTGTGTTTTCCTTGCTGTTTATAAACTAGGAGAATGGGAATAACTGGGCCCCCAGGGGAGGACTCCCCCACCAGGGGGGGTGCTGACATCTTTTAAAATACCCAAAACCACCTCAAAACTTGCCCAGAGCATTTTTGGACCCCTGTTACAGCTTTGACTTCTGAGGTTGCTTTTAACCCAAAAATTTGTGTACTGGAGGTGCATCAGCTAAATTCTGACTGGGACAAATGTGGGGCATCAGCAGCCTCAGCCCAGCTGCCGGAAAAGCTGATTTTTGGGGAACAGCACACAATGGGAGGTTTATCCTGCACAGCAAGTGCAAATTGCTTTAAGATTCCTCTGAAGAAGCAGCAGCAGCAGCTGTGGGGTAGAGTCACATAGAGCTGTGCTTAAGAGCAGGGGGAGTTATCTGAATTCTTCAACGTGAATAATAATTAGGATGGAGAGCTGGTGCTTGCAGCAGAAATCACAGAGCAAGAACAAGATAAAAATTGTGCTGTGCCTGAATATTAATGTCTCCAGTTGCCTCTGAAGAAACAGAGCTGGGGTTGGGAAATGGGGGGGATTTTCAGGAGTCTGTGTTTGCTCTGTAATTGCTCAGGGTGGGTTCAGTGCTCCTGCCCTGCCCAGGGATGGAGGCACCGAAGGTCCCAGGTGAATTCAGGCTGCAAACCGGGTCAGAGAGGGGATGGAGAGACCAAAGGTCTGTCAGAGCCTGAGCTTCCCCAAGTAAATTCAGGCTGCACACCGGGTCAGAGAGGGGACAGAGCCCAGGGGTGGCAGGCCCTGATCCCATTCCAGGCAGGGCCATGTCCCACCTCTGATGCAAGGAAATCCATTTGGGGCTGCAGGCAGTAATGGCATCTGTGTCAGGGCTGATCCATCCTCTATTTTCATCCAGATCTTGTGACAGGACAGATGCAGGGGGAGTTGGGAAAATGGGAATTGGCTGGTTCAGTACAACCTGGGAAAAAAACCATGGAAAAATATTGGGAAATCCATTGAAATGGTCAATTTCTTAAAATGGGGAGCAGATTTGATTTATTTTGAGTTAAAACAAATGTCCATCACTTCACCAGGGCATCATTGGCCAAGACAAAACACATCTAAAGAAACTCTTGACTGCTTGAATTGTCAATCTCATCATGTCTTGAACAGAAATATTTATGTTTTCTTTCTAGCTGAGTTTTTAAGACTGTTACAGCCATTGGGTAAATCAGGGTAGGTACTTTCCACAATTTGTTGTTAAAATCAGGCGAGTCAGGTTCATTCTCTGAAAATCCACCTGCTCCTGACTGCTGAGGCCACGTTTGGAGTGTGGGGTCCAATTCTGGACCACAACCAGTGGATTTACTGCAGAGGGACCGGAGGAGCATCTTTGGGGTGAGAAGAGGCTGAGGCTGCAGAGAGGAGGCTCCAGGGGACGTGGATGTGGATAAATCCCTGCTGGGGAGGAGTGAAGAGAGCCAGGATCTCCCAGCAACAGAACAAACTGGAATACAGCAAATCTTCTCTGCACGAATGAAAACACACCAAAATATCTTTTTTTAAAATTTATTTATTTTTTAATTTTTTACTTTTTGTTGGATGAATCCTGGATCAGCTTGAGTGGAGAAATTGTGGATTCTCCATCCATGGACCTTCAGAACAGACCTGGCCAGACCCCTGGTGGCCTCCTGGACTGGATAACCTCAAAATGTCCCTTCCAACCCCAATTATTCTGTGATTTTCCTACCTCAACTCTTATAAAAACAGGTCTAATAGAAGCTTATTTGAATATTTAGTTCACTTTTCCTTCTTTATGTTCATGACATTTATCACCCTTGAATCTTTAGAATGAAGAAGAATGTTAATTGTTTGTTGCTGGTTTATGGTTAATTGTAATTTACCACATTGATTAACTTGAAATATGACTGCAAAGACATGAGTGGGAGTGTGTAAATCTGTTACAGAAATGGAGAATTGTGTGAGATGAAGGGTGAGAGGAAGAAATGAGCCAGGTAACATCCAGGCCACGTTTTGGGCAGAGTTTGGTCAGAATCAGTGAAATTCAAAGTCCTTTCCAGAGAGCCCTGGCTGAGCTGTGGAATTGAGCAGGTGATAAATGATGAAATAAAGTGATGAAGGTTTTAGACAATGGAAATAGGAAATTGTTCTCTCCATATTTGAATGGGCTTTCCCAGATGTTTAATATCTCTTGTCCCAAAAGCAACTGTATAAAAAATACTTTAAATGTTACTACAACTGCAATATATTCCTGCAGAATTTAGTTAATTGTCCCTGAAATCAAACTGTAGGATTGTAAATGTCCTTGTTTCATGGAGAAAAAACCCCTAAAAATTTATTTACAAAGTGCAGTTCTTTTTACAGTGAAGACTGATGTGCATTAAGCATTCAAAAATTGAAATCCCATTTTTTTTCCAGCACCTTCTTATATGGGATATTCAAGGCTGGGTTTGAATAAAACCAAAGGAGGAGCAGCCAGATTGGTGGTGTTGGCATGAAATTGGCAAACTGGGCTCTAATCTGTGGCATTATTGCACAATTTAAAATAGGAACAACCAGATTGGTGGTGTTGGCACAGTGTTGGCAAACTGGGCTCTGATCTGTGACATTATTGCACAATTTAAAATGGGAGCAGCCAGATTGGTGGTGTTGGCACCAAATTGGCAAACTGGGCTCTAATAATGGCATTATTGCATATTTTAAAATAGGAGCAGCCACTTTGGAGGTGTTGGCACAATGTTGGCAAGCTGGGCTCTGATCTGTGGCATAATTTCATAATCTAAAATAGGAGCAGCCAGATTGGTGATGTTGGCACAATAGTGGCAAACTGGGCTCTAATAATGGCATCATTGCATATTTTAAAATAGGAACAACCAGATTGGTGGTGTTGGCACAATAGTGGCAAACTGGGCTCTGATCTGTGGCATTAATTTGAAATAAACACAGCAGGGATTGAGGGCAGCTCGGGCCGGGGATGCTCGTGGTGGTTCCTCAGAGCCCAGGCTGTCCTTGCATATTAATCACCCTCTCAAAGGAGCTCTGATGTGCATTGTGCAGGCTCTGGGATTGTGGTGCTCAAAAGGGTTTTTATTCCATTCAAGTGGAGGGGCTGAGAGCAGCAGAACCCGGGCAGTGGCTGGGGAAGGGCAGCCCTGCTCTGCCCCGAGTGCCCCGGAGCTCTGCCCTGCCAAATGGGCACTAAATACCCAAATATTCACCCCCAGGTCTCCCTGGCTCCTCAGGCAGCTGGGGGGTAAAATTAAATATTGGCCAGTCGGGATTTCAGCAGGCCAAGCTCGAGGTCGTGATCCTGTTGGGAAACTTGGAGGGGGTAAAAGTTGGGGAAATGGCAGATTTGTGAGTTTGGGAATAATAGGATTTCCCCCAGATAAAGGGTGGGAATATTCAGATTGTGTGGGTTTGGGAATAACAGGATTTCTCCCAGGAAAAGGTTGTGGAAATCTCAGTTGTGTGAATTTGGTAATAACAGGATTTCCCAGGTAAAGGGTGGGGAAATCTCAGATTTATGAGTTTGGGAATAATAGGATTTCTCCTAGGTAAAGGTTGGGGCAATCTCAGACTGTGTGGGTTTGGAAATAACAGGATTTTTCTCAGGTGCACGGTGGGGAAATTCAGATTGTGTGAGTTTGGGAGTAACAGGATTTCTCCCAGGTGAAGGTTATGGAAATCTCAGTTGTGTGAGTTTGGGAATAACAGGGACTAATACAGCATTCCTCTGGTGATGTGGTGGGGCAGTGTGAGGTGAGGTGTTAATGAGCTGTGTCTGTGTGAAAAAATCCAGAAAAGGGGAGATTTTGGCTCCTTTTCTTTGTACAAATCTCAAACACATGGTAGATATTGAAGTCCATGTCTCATAGTTATTGAAACATGGACTTCAGTGAGCAGTAGAGATGTTTCAGTGGGTGATGTTGGTACTCTGAAGGAGAAAATGGGCAGATAAAAATACATATATATATATATTTATATATATGGATACAGATGTACTTACAGATGTTCTAGTACTGGAATTTTGTACAATGAGTAGAGAATTGGGCTGCAGACTGTGCTTGTGAATTGCCACCAGCTCATGTTGTGAAGAGAGGTGAAAACTGATCCTGGATGTGCTGAAGAAAACCTTTTGTTGGGAGGAAAAATCTGCATTTGAGACAAGCAGTGAGCCTATCACTGTGCTCCCCAAATCCAACGCTGTCATCCTGGCTTTGTGGTAAATCAATATTATTGAGCTGTTTGCTGAGTCCTTGGTGTCTCTTTGCTGCTGCTTTTCCTCCTTTTATCAACTCTTGGGCACATTTTCTTGCACCTGATTATTTTGTTCTGTGAGAACACTGGCAGGGTTCCCTGTTAGTGTGAATTTCAGCAGTGAACTTAAGGAAAGGAGCAATTCCAAACAGGTATCCAGGGAGCTGAGAAAGCCTTGGGGGATGATGTTCAGCCTGGGCTGAGGTTGGATTTAAGGTCTTTGTGGAAATGAATCACTGGAGTGGAGCTTTTGGTGTGGTTGTTGTTTGTTTTCTGTGCACAAAATGGTATTTTCTGGGTATTTTTGTAGGGAACACGAGGGATTTTTGGGTAATTTGGTGATGCTGTTAAGGCAGCAAGACAGGGAGAGCATTTTTCTGCATTTTTGCTGTATTTGATTGAGAATTGTCGGATTTTTGTGTGGATGTTTTGGGGTAGGAATGGGTGGATTCTCATGGTGTAGCAGAGCCCTGCCTGTGTCACTGCAGTCAGAAGGAAACCCCCAGACCATCCCTGCCAGCCAGTGTTGTTGTTCTCTGTGTTCAAAATGGTATTTTCTGGGTATTTTTGTAGGGAACACGAGGGATTTTTGGGTAATTTGGTGATGCTGTTAAGGCAGCAAGACAGGGAGAGCATTTTTCTGCTCAATGTTCATTTTTGCTGTATTTGAGTGAGAATTGCTGGGTTTTTGTGTGGATGGTTTGGGGTAGGAATGGGTGGATTTTCTGCCTGTGTCTCTGCAGTCAGAAGGAAACCCCCAGACCATCCCTGCCAGCCAATTCCCATTTATTTCCCTGATAATCCCATTTAAAGCCCATTGCAATTGCAGTATTTGGAGGTGAAGTGCAGCAGGAAATACTGAATCCAACCAGTGCTGGCATTTCCCTTTAGTGAGAGCTGCATAAATATGGTTTTTATATCAGTCACATTAATTGTGTGCAGGCTGTGGCATTGCTCTGATGAAGCACTTAGAGCCCACCTGGGTGTGCTCTGAAATGCCCAAAATAACCAAAATGAAACTTCTTTTTGAATTTGTTAATGTGCATCACAGATCCCATGCAATCCAGGGATCAAAATGCTCCATCATTATTGGCTAATTATAACACTGGAGGATTTAATTTTGCATTTTTCACTCTTAACAGTGAGAGGAAGACACTTTTGGCATTTTAGCAAAATACAACCAACAGCTGCTTGGCCAAGGAACTTTTTTTAATTTTTGAGAGCTGCAGGAGTCAAAAGAACAGAGCTGGAGCGTGTTGCAGTTGTGTTTGCAGCAGATAATCCCCCCAGTGCAGCGTGGAGCAGACACAGGAATTACTGCACACTCCTAAATCCTGCTGCACTTTAATCTCCCCATGATCTCTGGGAAGGCTCACAGCATTTATTCCATTTATTCCCTGCTCCCTCCTGGCTGGGGTTTGTTGGGAATGAAGGAGGGAAGCTGGAATACATGACGGGAACAAAAATTAATTTTTTTTTCCTGTAAAAAAAGCTGCAGCATCAGAGATTTCATTTATATTGATTCACTTCTGGCTTTGCCATTGGGTTTTATTTGGAGATGGGCTTTGGCCATTTTGCTCTCTTAATTTTTCTCCATTTCTCTGTAAAATGAATATTTCATGAAATACAAGCAAACTTGGAGTAGTTTGTGCATCATGGACAAAAATAACGTAGTGCTGCAGTGATTGTTTGTAATTTTAATTTCCCACTGCAGGCTGGCATGGCTGTTAGCTCCAGAGCAGAAAATACTGTGAAACATTTCTCTTTAGAGTAACAGTTATTTAGTATAAATATAGTAAATAAAAAGTTATTTAGTTATAAATACTCTATATAGAGTAAAAGTTATTTTTGTCTAGAAATGGGTGTTGGTAGGATGCTTTTATTCCTGGCAAAAAAGGTGGGATTTTTGTGGTGTGCAGTTTGGTTTTGCACAGTATCAGGCAGGAGGAGGAAAATCCTCCTTTCATCCAGTCCCAGGGAATACCCAGGGAGGAACTGAGGAATTTTCTCACCTGCTCCCAGGTACTGAGGGATCCCTATGAAAATTCCAAGTGTCTACTTGAGTAAAAATCAATGTAAATCTGCTCAACGACCATTTCTTTTTAAATAAATGACTTTTGCTGATCTTTCTTACAGCTGGTGAAAAACCAGGCTTTTCATTGAAAGAGAAAATGTGATTTATTTAGTTTTTCTCACCCAGGCCCTGCCTGGCTGCTCACACTGCAATTAATGTGACCTGCTCTCATGGATGGCTTGTGTGGGTGGGGAGGGAAAACCCAGAAAACAGAAAAAACCCAGAAACTGATGTAAACTCTGCTCTTTTCCTTGCTGGGTGCTCCCAGCTCTGAGAAGAGGAGCTCTGGGAGGGTTTGAACCAATCTGTCAGCATTTTGGGTGTCCCACACTTGGGTTCTGTTGCAAGAACAAAAATCTCAACATCATCAGCAAAGCCCTGAGCAAACCCAGCCCTGAGGTATTTTTTCCCTCAGTCTCTTTTCCAGGAGAAAACTGCACTTCAAACCCTTTGAGTTTTTAAAAATCTCTTTAAAACACTCTTTTTTAAAACCACACGATTTCTGGAGCAGCTTTTCCCATTATTCTATTGAATATTCAAAGTGAAAAGGTGCCCTTGGAGCAGTCCCTGGAGTGTGTTTGCTGTGGGTTTTTTGTGTTCTGGGCAAACACACTTCAGGAATTTCTGCTTTTATCAATGGCAGTGCTTGGTGTTTGCAGGTAAAACAATAGTAGAAATAAATGCTGATAAAAACGATAGTAGAAATAAATGGTTTATGCCCAAGCTTGTGGGATTGCATTATTTTAATGTGAAAATAATACCTTAAAGCTTTTTTTGCTTTTTGCTAGATGTGCTGCAGTTTCTGATAACCTGTCTCTGTTTTAGTTACATTTTACCTGTTAATCCCCCAAAAAAGGCAGAATGTACCAGAACATGCAGATGAAATCCCAAGTTTTGCAATCCCCATTATTTTGGTTAAAATAAGCCATTTTTATATGAAGAATTCTTGCTTCGTGAGACTGGATCTGGATTTAAATGCAACCACAAAGCCATTGTGGACCATTTTTGTTGTGTTCAGCCCTGAATTCCAGGACCATTTCTCTTGTATTCATCCCTGAATGCCAGGACCATTTTTGTTGTTTTTAGCCCTGAATTTCAGGGCCATTTTTGTTGTGTTCATCCCTGAATTTCAGGACCATTTTTCTTGTGCTAATCCCTGAATTCCAGGACCATTTTTGTTGTGTTCAGCCCTGAATTTCAGGCTCTGGTTGGTAGCTGCAGGCACTCTGGCAGGTCTGGAGGGTGATCAGTGCCCTATCCCAAAGCTTCTGTCCATTCCCAGGAGCTGCTTTTTATCAACCTCAATTGGTCCATCCAAAGCAGCCTGGAAATAAAAATAGCAAATCCCACACTCCTGGTTTGGGCCCTGCATTATTGATGGGTTCCTGCAGTGTCCTCTGTGTCCAGGAGATTTATGGGGTGTGATTTATTATTTAGTGGCACATGCAGAAGCACCTCCTAGCATTAAAGAAACAAAGGATAAAGGTATTTTCTTATCAGGTGAAGGGTTCTCTTATCTCATTTTCCTTGGAGATTGCAGCAGCAGTGGGAGCAGAGGAATTCAGCCGGAGTGGTGAGTGAAAGCAATGCTGCTGATTCCCTTGGAATTTAGCACTTTAAATGGATTAGAACTAAAAATATCCCTGCCTGGCATTGCGTCAGAGCCTTCCAGAGTATCTGCATTTCCATGTTTGATGGCAATTTCAAAAGATTCCCACGTGGGAGCTAAGTGGGAGCCAGGGTTGGGGATAATTCTAAAATTCCTGGGGGTTGCTAAAGTGGGAGCAGCGTTTGGGAAGGAAAAGGTGAGTTTTGTTGCAGACAAAAAAGGTGATTTTTGTTCCAGACAGGTGTGTAATTCTCTCCTTGGACATGTGGGACAGGAATGGGTTTGTGACTTTGGGGTGGGATCTTGCAGCATCTGGTCCAACCCGTCTTGTTGGTCAATTCTGTTGCCAGTGAATTCACTCATTGCTCATGGTTTGGGGTTTTTGTTAATAATGGTGTGTGAACACTGCATTAGGGCTTGAAATCCCAAAACCCAGAATGGTTTTGTACCAATGGAAAGGGAAATAATCACATTTTGTGCTTACCTAAAGTCTGGAGTCTCACTACCACCAGGGAGGGGTTTTGATGGAGCCTGTGGCCTGGGCTCCTGTTCTCTTTGGACAAATTTGACTTTCCTAGAGCAGTGAAATGATCTTGTGGAGGGGCTGAACCAGAGAAACACAGAACCCCACAGTGCTAATTGGGGGGCTCTTAATGAAACGTGGTGGTAGGACCGTGTTAAACATCCTCATCCATGATTAGCTCTAAACTGCTGAAAATCCCTATAAATCGGTGCAGGGTTTTTCCCCTTACACTGAACATTTCTGTTGATTTTTGGCCCAGTGTTAAACTCCTCCGTTGGGTGGATCAGTTGCCTGCACTGCAGGGAAAGCTCTTTGAGAGGCTGTAAATTCCAGACAGGTGAAATTTGGAAGCTGTGGTCCAGGTTAACATTTTGGACTCCACTAGATGGCACTGATTTATTGTGCTGTTGATAAAAAACCATCAAATGCAGTGGGAGACTTTTATTTTTTGAAGAGGAGCCATAAAGGAGGTGATGAGGATGCTCAGTATTTATCTGTTTGTCTGCTGAGTGCATTGATGGTTTCCTTCATGACCTCCTGCTTCTGATGAGGAGTTTTGGATGGAGTGAGTGCATCTTTTAAATATTTAGCACTGGGAAGACATCTCTAAATAAATACTTGTTTTTTCTTAAACTCTTTGTGTTGAAGGAAGTTGAAGGAAGAAGCTGGGCCAGTGCTGGTGCAGGCAGCTGGGTTTGCCATAATTGTGTCTCAAACCACCACAGAATCCAGGATAAATAGAAATTCTTCTCTTTCTGATAAGAAAAGAATGTTCCTGGTGGGTTACAGTCCCACAGTGCCAGTTCTGATTTCAGCCTGGTGGTGCTGAGGGCACTGGGTGGGAGCAAATAATGAATTATTCCAGGGGCAGGAATGGCCACGAGAGTTCTTTTGGTAAATTTGGTGCCCAGATTCTCCCCAGGACCTTCTGTGTGCTGCTGCCCAGGGTGGAAGGGCAGAGAGTAACCCCAGATGGAATCTGTAATTCCATCTCTCCCGTCCTCTCCCTGCTGCCCTTGGAGCATCCCACGTCCCACAGGGAGCAGGAGCTGTTCTGCTCAGCATTTAGAACACTCCATGAGGATAAACCTGGCCTTAGGCTCGGTTCCACCTGGTTTTCCTCCTGTAATCTCCTTTCCCTGGCAGCTGAGGGGAGCCGAGCCGTGCTGCAGGTTGGCCTTGCCTGACTCCAGCCCTGGTGGGTGTTTGGATCTGGTGCCTCGCAGAGGAGTTGTTCTGCAGGGAGTGTGCAGCTCTCCCTCCTCCCTCTCCAAACTAAACCCTGCCTGTTTCCTTGCCTTCCTTCCAAGGAATCTGCAATTAAATGGTTTTCCAAGAGATCAGCCTCCCTTTCCCAGTGCAAAGATCTGTTCTGTGCCTGGCCTGTGCTTGGAGGGACGAAGCCCTTCAGGAGCCTCAGATAAATCCAGCAGTGACTCCCCAGAATTCAGCATTTTGTGGCTGCTGCTGCCTCCTCCAGCTGCAGTTTTTGGGGCTGTGTGTGGGGTCTCTGCAGCTCTGTGTGTTTCCCTGGGGAATTTTGTGTTTCCCTTCCCCAAAGGCTGCAGGGAGACAGTGACAGTGCTGAGCAGCCAGGGCACTGCAGCACTGCGGGGAGGCACTGAAATCCAGTTTTGTGCAGCTTTTGTGGTTTCAGTGCCACAGAGCTGGGGCTGATGTGCTGATATTCCCTGGCTGCTTCGGGGTTTCTTGGTGCTTTTCCCTCCTCTCCTCTCAGACTGGAGGTTCAGTTGTTATTTGGCCTCAGTGATGTTCCTCAGGCCCAGCTCACTGCAGTCTCTGGGACTCCTTTCCTTCCTATGACATTGGCAGGGTTGGCTTTTTCTAAATATTTTTCTTTTCCTTTTGCCACCATGAATTTTTACATTAATTTATTAATTTTACCCTTGGTGGGGAAGTATTGGGTGATGTGCCCTGGTTTTGAATAAATCCCTAATGCCATGGTTTCCTAACTGTGATTTCTATCTATTCCATTTCATTCTGGGCCTTATACATTATTAATTCCTAATTCCATTATTCCCTGACTTTTTCCCATTGCCTTTTTCTTTTTTCTTCTTTTTCACAACGTTTGCCTCTTGTTTGCTGCATCCTGAAGCTTTGATGTTCCTGGATAAATGGATTATTAATAAATTGAATGGATTATTAATAAATTGATCATGTGCAGTGCCTGGGAACAGCCTGGCTGTCCCCAGGGGTGGGTGGGGACCAGGTGCCTTCTGTACCTTGGATCTCGCAGGTCTGCTTTATCCTCAAATAAATTTATCCTAGTGTATAATTATATTATAAATAATTATAATATAAACAAATTTACCCTAATATATCCAATATAAATAAATGAGGGTGAAGAGGAAAATTGTCCTCATTGAAGAGGGGAAAATCCAGCTTAATTCAGAGCAAAGTGTAATGAAGGGGGAGAGTAAATTGGCCCAAAAAGGGGGGATGGCAGGGCTGTGGGGTTTGTGCTGCTGCTGGCAGAATCAGGCAGGGCTGCCTGGGGACTCCAGGCTCCCTTTGCTGCTCTGTTTTCCAGCACAGAAGGTGGAATAGTAATTTATTATCTGACATTCTTGGCAAACAGATGGAAACCACTCTGCCTGTGAATTTGCAAGGGAAAGGATTCTGGGAGCGGGCTTTGCATATGTCCTTCCCCCCTTGGTTTTTGTGCATACTTAGGAAAACAACAGTGAAGTCATTCCTTGTTGTTGGAAGGAAACTTGTGTGGTGTTCCCACTCCTGCTGTCAGGGTGGATAAAAGAGACATCCACTCTGAACGTGGCAAAGGGATGGAAGAAATGGGAATAAAATAAAGCTGAGAAGTGCAGTGAGCTCTGCGAGTTGTGCTTGGTTCTCATCCCACATTTGCATTTTGTAGTGTAGAACAAACCCCTCTGTTTGATGGTGAAGAAAGAAATGTTAAGGCTAAAAACATCTAATTAAGAAGTGAGCAGAAGTGTAGAATAAACCTCTCTGTTTGATGGTGAAGAAAGAGGAGATGTTAAGGCTAAAAGATCTAATTAAGAAGTGAGCAGGTGAATAAAGGGCTCAGATCAGTGAGCAGTGAACGTGCCCTTTGCAGCACTGACATGTTTGTGTTGTAGTTCGCCTTTGTTTGTGCTCTGCTTCAAGAGGGCAATTAATTAACTTGTTTCTTTGTTTTGCTGGGGGGTTTTGCCTTTAGTGAGTTTCACACCAGGGAGTTCTCACCCTGCAAAGATGAGAAAGGGGCTCTGGCTTTGGGAGGGCAGATAAGAGCGCTTGGGAATGGGGATTTTGCAGTTTTGGGTAATTAATTGCCCTCTGGGTGTGTGCCCTGTGTGTGACCAGGCACTGCGGAGGTTCCTAAAGCACTTGGATTGTTCGGGAACAGCAGCCAGGGCTTGTGGCTGGGGCTGGAGATTTTTCCTTGCAGAACACAAAGCCTGGAGGAGGCGGTGGAAGGAATCAGCCAGATGGGTACTTAACCTAAATCCCCTGAACTCCCTGGGGACACCTGGCCCAGGCTGCTCTCCTGGCTCAGAGCTGCTGTGGGAGCTGTGGCAGTGCTTTATTCAATATCCAGGGTACATGAAATGGCCCTGAGAGCTCCTGGAGGGGGGAATCCTGCTCACAATGTCAGGGAACCATGGAGGAGATGGCCAAGATCTCCTGGGAGATTCCCACTCACAGCTTTGGGAATGTTTGGCTTTCCCTTGTGACTGAAAAACCAGCCATGGCATGAACGTTGACTGTAGATGAGTGGGAATCTCCCATCCATGCATCACCAGTGCATTCCCATTTTTGACATCAACCACTTGGATCTATCCATCTAATTTATAGTGACTTGGATCTCTCCATCTCATTTATAGTGACTTGGATCTCTCCATCCCATTTATAGTGAGATACAGAGATTGAAATGAACGCTCGGATATTTTCAGCCTCCCAGTGCTCATTTCAGTCTCTGCCTTTCTGTTCCCCACCAGAGCAGCGCCCGTTATCTCTGAATTCCCTCCCTGAATTTCTCCCTGTGCTGCCTGGAAGAGGCAGAAAAGGAGATGCCAGCGCAGTGATTCCCCATGAAAACAGCAGCTCCTGCCTGACCCAGGGCAGGTTCCTGCTCCAGGATCAGAAAATCCCCTTCCAAACCCTGGTGCCAGTTCAGCAGAGCCAGGCAGGACCCTGCTCTTGTTCTGGTGCCCATTAGGAGCAGCTGCAGGCTGGACTTTGATGTCCTGGAGGACAATGGGGTCCCTGTTCCAGCTCCAAATGCTTCTCCTTGCTGTGCTCTTTGTCTGGGGGCTGTGGGTCTGGGGAGAACGTGAGGGGCAACACGAGATGGGAATCCCAGGCAGGAAATGGCTCCCAAATGCCATCACTGGGGTGTCAGGGTTTAGCAGGGATGCAGTGGGAGGCAGCAGAATTTTGATGCTGGCAAATAAATGAAGATGAAGGGGAAAATTGTCCTCGTTGAAGAGGGGAAAATCCAGCTTAATTCAGAGCAAAGTGTAATTAAGGGGGGGGGGGGGGAACTTCTGGCGTAGATGGAGAGAGCTGAGAGATCGCAGGAGGAGTTCTTGTGCGCACATGAGATTTATCTATTTCTGCCTGGTTTTCCTAGAGAATGTGCCCGCCTTTTCCTGGGGTGTTTGATGCAGTGGACAGCCAGAAATTTTGGGTGATCCCCTCCTGATTTGTGCAGCGAAGGAGGTGTCTCTGTGCAGGAAATCTGAATTTCTGCAAAATGAGGTGCTTTAAAAAGAGCAGGAGAAGCAGAGGTGGTGGAACCTTGTGTTTGTGAGGATCAGGAATGGGGAGGGATGGGGATGGGATAATGGTGTGACAGAACCCCCATCCCAGTGCTTTGGGTTAGGGCTGGCTGTGAAATAACACCAAAAGATGTTTCTGTCCCTTGTCTCCCTAAAATCTCTCATTATTTGCCTCAAACCCTGGCTCATTAATCTGAGCTCCATTCTCATTTCTGGTTTCCCCAGAGCTCTGTGGCAGGATCCCAGTGAGTCACCTTCTCCCAGGGTTTTGTTGCTGTTCCCTCAGTGACAGGAGTGACTGAATTCCTGCTCGCAGGCATGTAGGAGATCCCACATCCCTGCTGCCATCTGTTACCAAACTTTGAGGGTTCTGTTTTTCCCAGTTTGCAGCAATTTGAGGGAGAGTAGGGGAAATAGAGCAGGTGATTAAAAGGAGGATTCGAGTGATGCAAAACATTGGTGGGATGACCAGGAAAAGAAGAGTGCCTGCAGTGGGGCTTTAGGAAATTCAGCAGCCTCTGACAGAAGATGGTTTTACTCAGATATTCTGGCTGTATTCCCCCTGTCATGAACCAAATTTCAATTTATTTCTTTATTTTCAGTGGCGTGTGGCTGTAATTGCAGCTCATTATCTCTGTTGTGATGAAGGCAGGGCTGAGGATGTCCCAGGAGGTGCTGGCTGATAACAAAAATCACCTTGCACGTGAGCTCTGAGTGCCAGCCCTGCCTCCTGAGTGCATTTTTTAATGAGCTCACCCCGTGGGAAGATCCATTGTTCCCTGCACAGACAATTGCTGGCTTGTGCTGTTTGCAGTTCTCTGCTTGGCCACAATTCCTGGCTTCTGGGGGAATTATCCTTTGGGTTTGGCTTTTTCTTCAGCAGATACAAAAAAAAAAAAAGGAATAAAACCCCCATCCAAATACATCTTTAATCATTTGTGTTTTAGTGATACAAAGCTCCCACTTCATTATGTCACTTTTGAACATGGATGAGCAAACAACACTTTGTGTTTTTCCCACAGGGGAAGAAAATGTTTCTTAAAACCGAAATAATCCCCCGTCATTCATGAGTCAGGGCTGATTTTAGGAAGGAGTTGATTGGACATGAATTACGTAGATGCTACTCCAGAGTTGAAATTATCTTGGGTTACTGTGGGTATTTTTATCTGTGCAGCTGCAGGATTGAAGGCAGAACTGTGCCTACAGCTCTGCTTTCTGTAAAGAGGAATTTATAACAGAACATTTTAATCTTTCCCTTCAAATATTCAATTAGCAAGCTTTGATGTTTTATCTTTTTCTGTCGCACAGACAGATTCCACCTGCGCTTTGGATTCCCTGACCACGCTGACTTAGGCACCAAATCCTTTTTCCCCTCATTGCCTGAAGAGTGTGAACTCACTGGGCACATCTGTCCCCAGATGTGGGGGTCAGCTTTGGTTCAAGGTCCTGCTTTTGGCTGCTGCTACATTGAACCTGGGGTTATTTTGGGTGTCTCAAAGTGGAATTGTGCTTAAACCTGAGACAGGAGCAGCTGGATCTCAGCTGATCCCATGTGGGGGCTCCTGGGGCTCCTCAAATTCTGCTTTTCTATACCCTAAACCCTTTTATCCTCTTACAGCATTGATTTTTTTAATTTATTAATTTTTTTATCCTCTTACAGCCTTGATTTTTTTATTTATTAATTATTTTTCCACCTAGAAGACACAATAGATTTATTAAGAGCTGTGAGTGATCTTGTTCATGTGTTTCTGAACCCTTTGGGGAGGAGCAGCCTGAAGTTGTTCCTGTTGTGTTCTGATGTGTCAGTGAGTGTCCAGAATCGTGGGCATGGCAATCACAGATCAGCTTTGGCTGCTCTGCCCCGTGTCAGGTATTATTAGCTGTGCTGGGCATCCAATCCATCCAAATCCAGCAGCTAATCCCCTTGTTTGAAGGAAATTTTAATGCTGCCCAGTGTCAGAAATGTTTGTTGGTGCTTCTGTGCGCATTGTGGGGTTCCTGAGGGTTTGGGTTTGACTTGAGGATGGTTTTGTGTGGTGGAATGTCGCTGGGACTGGGCTGGGTGAAGGAATGAAATCAGTGTAACAGGGACAGCTCTGGGGAGGAAGAGCTGGCTGCTGCTGTGCTGGAACTCAACAAAATGAGCATTACTGAGGTGCAGAGGGTGAGCAGAAAAGCATCAGCCAGGGGAAAATGATAGACTGGGGAAAATGACGAAATGAGCAACTGTTATTTTAAAGAAGCCCTTGCAGGGACTGTTGTGTTCTGCAGGAGATGTGTCTGTGCACCTGCCCGATGTGCCACAGCAGCAATCCTTCACTTAGCAACGAAAAGACCAGAAAATCCAAATATCTCTGTGTGGGCTCAGCCCAGAATGAGCTTTGCTGAGCATCCCCAGGGAGGGTTCCAGGGTCCTGCACTGCTGCTGAGGGTCCTGCACTGCTGCTGAGCATGCTGCAAGTGCTGCTGAGGTTCCTGCACTGCTGCTGAGGGTCCTGCACTGCTGCTGAGGGTCCTGCACTGCTGCTGAGCATGCTGCAAGTGCTGCTGAGCATGCTGCAACTGCTGCTGAGGGTCCTGCACTGCTGCTGGGCATCCTGCACTGCTGCTGAGGGTCCTGCACTGCTGCTGGCCCAGCCTGCAGAGGCTGCTCCTTATGGAGCAGCTCCTGAAGGTGCTTTGTCCTGCATCCCAGGGTCTGTCCTGCATCCAGGGAGTTTATCTTGCATCCAGAGCTGCCCCTGGTTCCAGGTGTCTTGTCTTACCTAATAAAAAGGGATATTCCAGGAGGAATTTTCTGCTCTCAAAAACCAAATTCCAGCTGGGAGCATCTTGCAGAGCAGGCCCTGAGTTTCTGGCTGTAAAATCACCAGGCTGGGTGTTCCTTAGAGCATCCTCCAGAGCCTGATGTTGACTAAATGTGCATTAAATTGTATTTCCCTGGATATCCTGTTACACACAGCTACCAGCACCTTTCATAGCCCCATTAACCCTTTTGGGAAGATTTTCTCTCTGGTCTGTGCTGTTCTCTGTTGCTCACAGAAGTTTTTGCCATCTTTGTATTGAGTTCTTCACCTTCAGGTTCTTCTGGAAAACCTCGTGGGGATGAAAGTGGCCAGAATGTTTGTTTTATGGGATCTGGAGTTCAAATTGAAATTTTTTCAATACAAATTTCTGATTTGTATTTTTTGCCCAATAAAAACCCCTCTCCTGGGGAACCTGAACTCCACAGTTGAATTCCTGCCTCCCACAGGCTCAGCCAAAAATGCCATTTTTTAAAACTCTGCTCAAATGATGTAAAGGGAGCATGAAAGCCCTGCTCAGCACAGATGCCCTTTTCCAGCTCTGGGGTTCCTTGTGCAAGGAAAACCATCCCATGCAGCCAGAGGAGGAAATTATGGGATGCCAGCAATGCTGTATAGGAGCCTTTCAGTGCCTGCCCACAGAGCACTTCCAGAAAAACTCAGAGCCAACACTTCCCTTGGCAGCAGCTGCTTGATTTTTTATTTTTTTAAAAGTTAATTTAAATTATCGTCTCCTGCAGACAATCCTGACTCAATGTCCTTGGTTTGAGGCTTCTCCAGCCCAGGCACACGGGGCTGTTCCTGTTGGATGCGAGCAGCTTCAATCCCTGTCAATCCCTGATTGTGGGGAGCATTTTGGCACTGCTGGGAGTTGATTTATTATTATTTTTTCCCCCCCAGTAACGTGATGTTGCTGGAATTTTTCATGAATGGGGAAAGCTTGTCCTTGTAGATCCTTTTTGGAAGTTATGTGGTTGAGGGAGTTGGGAGCACAGCCTGGAATAACTGAGAGCAGCCGGAATATCCGAGTGGAATGGGGAGGCTGCTGAGTCCCTGGGGATGGGGGGATCCCCCCCAGTATCCCTGGGCTTGGGAAGTCCCCCTGCAGCATTTTGGGGTCACAGTTGGCTTCCAGGGTTGTTATAACTGGAGATGCAGCTGATTTTACCCATTTTTCCCTGCTAAAAAGCCATTTCTGAGCCCTCAGTTGGTGTCCCTGGGTACAGATTTCCAGTTCTGTGTGCAGGGAAGGAGCTGGGACAGCTCAATCCTGGAGGGAATTTCTTCATTCTCCCAAGGTGTGGGGAGCCCACAGAGCATCCCTGCGTGTCCGAAGCCTGTCAGGGACAGACGTGCACATTGTGCTTAAAAATTGATAATTGTGCCAGCAAAACAGGCACTGAGCTGTGAAGGGAGGCAGGATTCTGTGCAGGGAACAGAGTGTGCCTGTTCTCAGGGCAAGAATTCCAGTGTTTGGGTTTCTGATGGATTTTTAATTGCTATAAGCAGTGCCCTGGGTGTGTGTGTGTGTACAGGACTCACAGGGGTTGTGCTGTGTTTGAAACATCTTCCTTCCCATGCATTTCCAGCTGGTTTCTTTTCTCTTCCTGTGCCAAAGGTGTTTTCTTCCTTCTGAAGGAGATTTCACTGTTAATTCAGGCAGAGAGGCTGCAGGGGTGCTGCCTTTGGGGTCACTTCCCTGCCTTTGGGGTCACTTCCCTGCCTTCTTTAATTTTGGGAAGTGCAGCTCGGATCATTCCTGGAGGAGCTGGAATTCCCCACTCACTCTCACCAAGCCTTACCATCATCATCCTCACTGGGCAGCAATGGGGATTCTCTGCACATCTGCCTGGGAGGGAGCCCTGGGAGTGCTCCTGCCTGTAATTAGTGGCTGGGACCCTAATGAAGGTGGCAGTGTCCCACAAGGACAAACCCCATTTCCATTTCCCTGTTGTTCCTGTCCAGTGGAGGCTCCCAGGGCTGGGGGAAGGATTTGGCTGCACTTTGTGCCTTGTGATGCCCCAGAATGAACAAGAGACCCATTCATGGCTGGAGGTTCCCTACAGAGACAATAGGGAAAAAGAGGAAATTGTGTCACTTCTCATCCCAAAACATATTTCAGTTTGAATTTTCCTTGTTCTCCCTCTTCCTGGGTTATAAATCAGATTGCCTCTCCCTTTTTTGGGCTGCTCCCAAGGGCTGCATAACATTTCTAAAGAATAGAATGGATATTCAGTGCTTTCAAATAATAGAATGTATATTCAGTGTTTTTAAATAATGGAATGTATATTCAGTGCTTTTAAATAATAGAATGTATATTCAGTGTTGCAAAAAGCCCTTGGGATTCTGTCTTGGGAGTCAGTAGCTGTGTGGGATCCTTGGCTGTGACATTTCTCTGTGAGAAATCTGCTTGCTGAAATGGATTATTGAATGGGACTCATTGGAAAACAAGCTATGTATTATTTATATATTTATGTATATAAAAACAGCTATATATTATTTACTTTTGAAGGGAAAGAATGGTAAGAAATGGCCTAAAAACAACCCAAAAATGCTTTAGGCTATAACAGCTCCACACCCAGATAGGAAATGTTTGTGAGCTTGGGGAAGGTGCATGGATTTTTAATCAATGATCAGGGATTCCAGTTCCATCAGCTGTGCCCCTGCAGGATCCCTTCTGCACAGCCTTTCCCTTCCCTCTTCATTTTCATTGCAGCTCATTTTATCCTGGTGTTTCATTCTTTATCATCTGTTCCCTTTTCAGAATAATTAAGGAATGAAACATATGATTTATGGCAATTATCTTGCACATTAGAGGGGGGAAATACACAGTTTGTCTGGTTGCTTTGGTGTTGCAGTTTGCAGAGTTGATAAGCAGCCCCAATTTCCTGACACATTCATTTTTCAAGTTGTTTCAAGAGAATCTGATGTGACACAGTGAACAAAAGACTAATCTAATTTATCTTTTGGATTTTTTTTCCCTCATCTCTCTCTCTCATCCCTGTAGTGTTTCTGCTTGGCTGGCTGCATATGTGGATGGGTTTTGTGGTGGCATTTCAATTTTGGGGTGGATGTTGAGGCAGGGAACATGTCCTCCCCTTCCTTGTGGTTCCAGAGTGGCACCAAAGCCTCTCTGGCTGTGAATTCCAGAGTCAGGGATCAGTCTGGGAGCAAACCTCTCCTTCCTGCAGGGACGGACCTGTGGGGTTTTACAGAACGTGTGATCGTTTCCAATGAACAGCAGCTGCATTGATCAGGTTCTGATGAGCAAATTGATCAGTTTCTGATCAGTGAATTGATGAGGTGCTGGTCTGTGAATTAGCAGGTTCTGGTCAGTGCATTGATCAGGTTCTGATCAGTGCATTGATGAGATTCTGATCAGTGAATTGATCAGGTTCTGGTCAGTGAATTATCAGTGAATCAGTGAATTATCAGGTTCTGATCAGTGAATTGATGAGGCGCTGATGAGGTCAGGGCATTATCAGGTTCTGATCAGTGCATTGATCAGGTTTCAATCAGCACATTGATCAGGTTTTGATCAGCACATTGAGGAGGTTCCCAGTGCCAGAGGTCCCTGATAATCTGTTTTACACCATTCCCATCTCCTTCTCCACTGCCTGCTCCTCGTGTCCCTTTGTCACCCCAACCAAAGCTCCGCTGCCTGCAGAATCAGCTTGGTTGGGTTTTAATTCCTTTCCAAGGGGTGAGGAATGAAATGTGTGTGTGGAAGGAAGCTCTGCAGACAACAAATGCTGTTTATGTGCTGCTGCTTTGCACCGAGGCTGGGTCCAGCCTTAGGAAATAGCTGAGCCCTGAAAAGAAAGACTGAGGGGTTTTTTCCTAACCCTGTTGTACCTTGGCAGCAAGAATAGATTTTGCAACTTCAATAATAATAGATTTTGCAACTTTAATAATAACAATAGCAATTAAAATAATAATAATTTTATCATCAATATTATTATTATTATTATTATTATTACTATTACTATAATAGTAATAATGGATTAATAATCCCGTTTCTTGGCAGCAAGAATAGATTTTGCAACTTTAATAATAACAATGGTAATAGTAATAGTAATAGAAATAATAATAGAAATGATGATGATGATGATGATGCAGCAACTTTAATAATAACAATGGTAATAGTAATAGTAATAGTAATAGAAACAATAATAGAAATGATGATGATGATGATGATGATGATGATGATGATGATGATGATAATAATAATAATAATAATAATAACAACAACAACAATAATAATAGCAGCTTTAATAGTGCTGGCCCCCAGGCCTTAAAGCCAGGGATTTAGCAATGCCTGGTGGCTGTGATGCAGGGAAATCCCATTTTCATTGCTGAGCTGGCAGGAGTGCAGTGAGGTTTGGTCTGTGTGTGTTCATCTCCACGATCACAGGGATGGCAGGGGATGGGGACCTGCTGAGGGACAGCATTGCTGGTGGCACTGGGCTCCTGCTCCTGGCCATAATTGCAGTGATTTGGGTGACAGGAGCCTCCAGTGCCCTGGCAGGACTGGTGCCCTATTGGGCTTGTCACCAACATAAAGGAAATATTAAAATAACGAGTCGGGCTGAAGCACCACAGGAGGAACACAAGGCAGGGTTTTGCTCAAGGTAAAGCAGAATGTCAGAGTTCAGAACAGCTTCATAATTCCAATAATTCAGGCTGGAAAAGCTCCTGTTCCACACTGCTGTCCCCTAAACCCAATCTTCACGCTGCTCTCAGATACTGGGGATTAGATAAGGTTATTTCACCACTCCTCTTGCCTGGCAGAATTTGCCACTTATGAAATGATTCCATTTAGCAGATTAGTTTCTGTTACTGCATATTGCTTTTCATTAAAATTTCATGGGGCTTTTATTTAACATGCACTGGAGCCTTGTTTATGTGGGACCTGTTGAAGGCAAAGTGGATTAGGCCGTTTAAGCCATGTATAATCCATTCCCCATGGGCTGGTGTGTGCTGCTGCCTGCCTGCTCCTCATCCCTGTCCATCCATCCATCCATCCATCCATCCATCCATCCATCCATCCATCCATCCATCCTGCAAGGAGCAGCAGCTCTGCATTTGCTGCACAAGGGATCGGCAGTGCTTTAATTGCGTGATAACAAACTTGTTCCAGGCCTCTCCTCAGCTGACTTCCAAATTTTGCCCAGTTTTGGCCCTGGAATGGTGCCAGTTCTTGTTTGCATGGAGATTTCTGCCCTGTTTTCATGGATTGAGGGCAGGTGTTTGTTACTTTGGAGGCTCCAATTTGTTCAATGCTTTGTCCACTGTGGAATTTTTCTTCACTCGAGGTCACCAAATGTGGTGATGTTTGAGGGGTCCCCAGGATGAGAGAAGAGATGAGGATCTTGACTCCATGTTTCAGAAGGCTGGTTTATTCTTTTATGATAAATATTATATTAAAAGAAAATTATATATTAAAACTGTACTAAAAGAAAAGAGAAACGAGACATCAGAAGTCTTGAAAAGGAAAGGAGTGAAATGACAATAAAATCTTGTGACTGACCCGAGAGTCCGAGACAGCCGGACTGTGATTGGCCATTAATTAAACACAACCACATGAGACCAATCAAAGATGTACCTGTTGCATTCCACAGCAGCAGATAATTATTGTTTTTCTTTTCATCTGAGGCTTCTCAGCTTCTCAGGAGAAAAATCCTAGGAAGAGGACTTTTCATAAAATAAGTCCGTGACAGTCCACTGTGTTCAGCTGAGTCAGTTTGGGATTCAGCTGGGCTTCAGTTTGGGGTTCAGTTTGGGGTTCAGTTTGGGATTCATCTGAGCGTCAGTTTGGGGTTCAGTTTGGGATTCATCTGAGCGTCAGTTTGGGGTTCATCTGGGCTTCACTGGTGGTGATGGCATCTGCAGGAGTAGTGAAGGATGGAGAACTCCTGATTCCTGCTTTTTTTTCCTGATTTTTTTCCTGATTTTTTCCTGCTTTTTCCCTGTTTTTTCCCTGCTTTTTTCCCTGCTTTTTCCTGGGTTTTTTTCCTGCTTTTTTCCTGCTTTTTTCCTGCTCCTCATGAGTCCTTGTGGAGCAGCAGAGCCCTTGGAGGAGCCCTTTGGTGCTGAAATAGCGCAGCCCTGGTGCTCCTGGGGGGTGCTAATAGCTTAATTGTCACTTGCAGCTCCTCTTGATTTTCAGCTTCTTTATCCTCTGAAAGGTGATAAAATAAGGCCAAAAAATCCAGAGGCATTTTCCTTTCTAAGCCTCCTTTTTCCAGGCTTCTGAAATGTATTTATGCACAGGGCTCCTCCTAACAAAGGCCTCTTTGAGGGTCCTGTGGTCGTCTAACATTCCCTCCTTTCACATGAAATTAAGGGCTGTGATTTACTGCAGTGACCTGAGTGCCTGAGTGCTCTCATTTACAGCCAGCACGGCTTTTTTTCCCCTCTTTTTTTTTCTTTTTTTCCCTATTTTTTTTCTTTTTCTTCTTTTTCTAATTTCTTTTTTTTTTCTATTTTTTCTCTTTTTTCCCCCTATTTTTTTTCCTCTTTTTTCTTCTTTGGGATCTGTAGGATTTTTCCTGTTTTTTTCCTTTTCCCCTGTGGGATTTTTCCAGTGCTTTCCTCTCCTCCTGTGGGCTCTGTAGGATTTTTCCTGATTTTTTTTTCTTTCATTCTGTAGGATTTTTCCTGGTTTTTTTCTTTCCTTCTCTAGCATATTTCCTGGTTTTTGTTTCTTTTTCTTTCATTCTGTAGCGTATTTCCTGGGTTTTTTTCCTCTCCTTCTGTGGGATTTTTCCTGTTTTTTCCCTCTCCTCCTGTGGGCTCTGTAGGATTTTTCCTGATTTTTTTTTCTTTCATTCTGTAGGATTTTTCCTGGTTTTTTTTCCTCTCCTCCTGTGGGCTCTGCCTTTTTCCCTGGCAGGTGCTGGAGGAGGGCTGGGCTGCTCCAGTCCCTTGAGAACCTGGTGGAGATCCCATTAAAAGCTGGGTTAATTGGGAGCTGTCTGCACTGCTCAGCCTGCCTCTCCTGGGAGCTGCTTTATTGCAGGAAATACAAATTCAGGACGAGGACTTGCACAAGGAAAAAAAGGCCAAAGCTGGAATGGGGAAAAAGGAATTTATTCCTTTCCTTTAATCATGACTGAGTTTGTGTTGGGTGCAGCTCCCAAACCAGACTGTGACGTTGCTTTGCTGGTATTTTATGCTGCCTTTAGCCAGATTAGCTGTAAAATAAAGGATGAAAATGCAGTTTTTTCGCAGAGTGGATGGTGGCTCAGCACAGGGGCTGCTGAGAATGTCCCTCTGCCTTGCTCAGTTTATTATTCTTGGCATGCAGCACAAACCCACTGAGAAGTGCTGCAGTCACCCTGGGCAGTGAAATTCCTCTCTTGCCTTTGCTGTAAGAAGTTTTTCCACTCCCATTTTCAGCCTGCTGCTCCCTCGGATGTGGCAGTGCAGTTGTGCTGCTCTGTCATCCTCTGTCTCCTTTTCTTCCTCTTGTTTTTATCTGTCCTTGTCTGTCTTGTCCTTCACTCCAGCAGGAACAAAACTCCCTTTGTGGCTGCAAACCCGGTGCCAAATGCTTGGAATAACTGTAGCAGTGCACGAGTGAATGTAAACCTTCAAAGGGGCAGTAAATTCCTTTTAATGCCATCCTATAACAACCAGAATTCCCAGTTTAATAACTGGGGCAGGGCAAGGCTTGACCTGGTTGTTTGGTGCAAGCATTCACTTGCTTGGCTGGGTTCAGAGATTGTGTGTTCAGCTCTGCAGCCGTTTGCTGTTAATGATGCTGCATTCATTAACATCCTAATGAGAGCCTGGGCTCCCTTCCTGGGCCACATCCTTCCCTTCCCTGAGTCCCTGCTTCCATCCAGGCTGGAGTGCAGCTGATTTACTGTGTCTGGGGAGGGGAAGGGCACTGGAGGCACAGGGATCAGCCATTGCTGATCATGTATTATTTTAATTATTAATAATACTAAATAATGGACAAGAATTATGACGATGATTATTTTTATTATTACTACACTATATGTACATCTAATATAATACATTATAATATATTATAATACATATATACATATTATATATTATTATTTTTATTATTTATATTATTATAATATATATATTATTATTATTTGTACATTATATGTTCATATAATATATTATAGTACCTATAATAATCTATTATAATACATATATACATATATAATACATGGATGTGTACATATATACATATGTAATATATTATAATACATATAATATAATACATTATAATAATACATTATAATACATATATACATACATAATACGTGGATGCATACATATATACATATATAATACGTTATAATACCTATCATATAATACATTATAATAATCTATTATAATATATACATATATAATACATGTATGTATACACATATACACATATTATAACGTTGCTGTTTGCAGCGTTGCGCAGGAATCTGCTGTGGCATTTCTGGGGTCACCATGCCCGAACTGAGGCCATTCATTATTCAGGGAGGATTTGCTGTTAGTGCCAGCTCTGCCTCCTGCAGAAGCTCCTGGGTTGAGTTTGCATTTTGGGCTGAGCCAAGCAGAGCAGAAGCAGTTGGGGATGAGTGGACAAGTTTTCCTTTCCCATCAGGGGCTCTGGGATAAGGAATGTTGGTTATTTTACCTCTCTTGGTCTGCGTTGTGCTCGTGCTTCTTGCAGCCTGTCCCAGCTGCTTTTTTCTCCTGGGGAGGGGCCACGTTCATGGGATTTCGTTGTGGGACCCAGGAGTACAAAAATAAACCCTCCCAGCCCCACTGTGGCCTTCATTCCAGCAGCAAGCAGTTGTTAGTGGCAGCAGAAATCCGTCCCAGAGATGCAGAAATAGCAGTGGCAGAGCTGGAGCGGGCTCTGGGCAGGGGCCCATCTGCTCCTGGTAAAAATGTGGGGAGAGAGAATGCAGAAAATACAGAAAATACAGAAAAGTGGTGGCTGCTCCCACTCCTCCCTTTCTGCATCTGCCCAGAGTCTCAGGATATCCTGAAGCCACCAGGATCAGCCAAGTCCAGCTCCTGGCCCTGCACAGACACCCCAAAATCCCAGCAGAGAGGGGTGTTTGTGCAGCAGAAAGTGAATTAATATTGCTTTTCCGCTTGCTGAACCAGCTTTGGTGCCAGCTCTTTGTCCCTCATAAGGCATCCTGGAAAATGGGAACACCAAGTCCTTTTTGCCCTTCCATGGCCATTAACCTTGTGTTGTCTGCCTGAATCCAGGTTTTTTTCTGAGTTAGAGTGGAAAATGCTGCTGTCCTTGGGTGCAGTGGTGGTTCCTGGCTCTGTGTGTAATGCAGGGTGCAGGTTTGTGCTGGGATTTTTGGAGAATTTCATTTGGGTGAAAGAGGGCAGGTTGGAATCCTGTGCTGTGAGTGCCTGACTTGTAGGAACAAAGAAATGTGGTTTAATTTCACTGAAATTTGGTTTAATTTCACTGAAATTGAGTTTAATGTCACTGAAATAAAGGCAGTTTCTTGGCAGTCCTGACCTGTCAGAATCCAGATTATCCACAGTGAATATTGGGGCTGAACTGAGCCATTCCTGGTAGGTTTTTCCTTTATTCCTTTCTGGATCTTTTGAAGGAGCAAATCAGCAGAGTGCTGCTTTCTGACCTTAAAATACATGGTTTAGGAGGGCAGGAACCCCATCCATGTGTAATTCAGGAAACTGGCAGGAATCCCAGTTTTCATGGACAGTTACAAAGGATTATTTCATGTGCTTGCTGGGCAGGGGATGAAGGGAGCAGGGCTGAAGATGTTTTCCTTTTTATTTTTCTATAAGGAATGTTCAGTTCTCCCCTTGTATTGCCACTGAAGAATGTCAGGGACATTGCTCATCCTGTCAGGATTTTCTGCTGCAGCCTAGACCTGTTCTTTGTCCTTTCTGGCCTTATTTGCCCCAGCTTCCACCAGTATTGTTTTTATTATAAACCAAAAAGAGGATGCATTTACCTTTTACTGTCCATTCAGTCAGATAAACTCAGTAGTTTTGATTTGTGTGGGGGCTTTTTCCTGATCTCTTGATAGGGGAGGGTTTTTATATCCAAGGGAAAAGGTGACATCCTGAACTCTGTTTTTGGGAGGTGGTGAGAAAAGGGCCTGGCAAATAACCAAAGGACTGTGGATAACAAAGAAAACAATTTATTATTTAATGGGAACTGTTGGGAAGAAGGCATTCCAGTTTCATCCCTTCCAGAACCTTCTGCCATGGCTGGTTTTGTGCTGCCTGTCCGCACATTTGATGGGCAATGTTGTGTTGTCCCAAATGAAGTTTTGCACTGATCAGATTCCATTTTTTAGCCTGAAATGATGGGCAGAGTTTGGAGTGTGTGATTTCCCCTCGTGTTCCTGGTTCTGGAATCAGGGCTGGGATTTGGGCTGGAAAAGCAGAGCTGGGCTCTGGTGATGGGGATGGCAGCAGGATGTTGGATCTGGGATGGGTGGGCAATGTTGAGTTGTCCCAAATGAAGTTTTGCACTGATCAGATTCCTTTTCTCAGCCTGAAACGATGGGATGGCAGCAGGATATTGGATCTGGGATGTTCACTGCTCTCTCACTGCTCCCTGGGGATGCTTTAAAGCAAAGAGCAATTAATGGTGGTGATTGCAGGGGGGTTTTAGTGGGGCAGGAGGGGTGGCCAGGCTCTGGCACTCGGCTTTGTGGCTTTGTCCTCTCAGCACATCGATCCCTGCTGTGTCTGGCTCTGGCTTTGTCACTCTGGGGACATTTCCATTCTCCTGCTGCTCTCTGAGGACGTTTCTCTGACTCCTGCTGCCTTTTCTGGCTGTTTTCTGTATTCCAGAGCAGTGCTGCTGTTCTTGTGCTGTCATTTCACACCCAGGAGAGGGCAGGGAGTGTGGGAGGGGAGGAATTCAGAAGGAATCCTCAGGTGCTTTAAAGGTCTTTGCCCTCACAGATCACTGAGCATCTCCTTCCCTTCCTGTTCCCTTGCAGTGAGCAGTTCTTACCCTGTAATTCCAATTAAAACGTTGCAGGTACCAGGAAAACGTGGCCAAGCTGATTGCACGAGAGCCCTGTTGTTAACATCAGTCAAAGACATCAGTGTTCAAAGCCACCTCGGGGTTTTGGGAGTTGTAACCCTTAGCAAAAGTCACCCCAGAGCATCCTGAGCTGGAGAGGACTCAGAAAAATCACCCAGTCCAACTCCTGGCCCTGCAGGGCTCCCCAGCAATCCCACCCTGTGCCTGGGAGTGTTCTTGGCAGAATTTGGGGAATTCAAGTGCAGAATTTGGGGAATTCAAGTGTAGAATGAGGGAAATTCAAGTGCAGAATTCAGGAAATTCAGGTGTAGAATGAAGGAAATTTATGTGTGGTGCTTACGTGGAGTAACTTCTTGCAAGTCTTGGAGTAAATTCTTGCAAGTCTTGGAGTAAATTCTTGCAAGTCTTGGAGTAAATTCTTGCAAGTAGGAGTAAGTTAGCCAGTTGTGTTTGGAGATCACTGGAGATTTTCTTCTGGCACTTTCTTGGCGTAAATTCTTGCAAGTCTTGGAGAAAATTCTTGCAAGTCTTGGAGTAAATTCTTGCAAGTAGGAGTAAGTTAGCCAGTTGTGTTTGGAGATCACTGGAGATTTTCCTTTGGTGCTTTTTTGGAGCAAATTCTTGCAAGTCTTGGAGTAAGTTATTGGAGTTATTTACTTGGAGTAAATTCTTGCAAGTAGGAGTAAGTTATTTCAAGGAGTGTGTTGCTTGTAGAGACCAAGGGAGGTTCAGAGCTGAGCTCCCAACAGTTCTCTTAAATTTTGGGGCACAAAAGCTCAGCTGAAACCTTCTTTGTGTGCCTTGCATGGCTGATGGGTTGCAGTGATTACATTTCTCGTGTTTGTGAATTCTCCCTGGGTTTCCAGGAGCCTCCCCAGAGGCCGGGATGAAGGATGAGGGATGAAGGCTTTTCTTGGCTGCTGGCAATCCGGGCAGTGTTTGTCGTGTCACTCACAGCTGATGCTCAGGGCCTTTGCACCCCCTGGCTGGGCTCAGATTCTTTTTGTTCCTCCCTTGGCATCACCTATTTTTGAGCTTCTGTAAGTGATGTCTAAATTTGGGGTTGTGTGAACTGTTCCTGTTGTTGGAGGGGCTCTGATTTATTGCCTTCACCTTGGCTGTGTTGTATTGGCTTCAGCCAGAGCTGAAGGGGTGCTGAGCAGCAGAGAGCAGTAAAAGATAAGCTCAGTTCTCTCCTGCCTGAAGGGATTTTTGGTTCCTGTGCTTGCTGAGCAAATAGGGCAGTGGATTTGCCTGTTGTTCTTCCCAGCCTTCTGGTTTGGTTATAATAATATTCCAGTTTTTATTAATGATTCTGATAGTCCTGATGAAGTTCTGGAGATTCTTTCTCGGGCAATTAACACACACTGCAAAAGTTGCCCACAAATTCCAGTGCCACTGGAGAGGAGATCAGAGAAAAGAATGAGAAATAATTCTTATCTTGTTGTACTTGTGAACTTGTGGGATGTGTTATGGAGATTTGGTTACCAAGGGGTGGTTTCTTAATTTATCAGTGGTGATATTCTACAAAGTCTACACATGAATTTCCTGAATTCTGCACTTGAATTTCCCTCATTCTACACATGAATTTCCTTCATTCTACACATGAATTTCCTGAATTCTGCAGTTGAATTGCCCAAATTCTACACATGAATTTCCCTCATTCTACACATGAATTTCCTTCATTGTACACTTGAATGGTGATGTTGTTTGGATTGCAGGACCAATTAGGTCTCGTTGTGTTGTGTTTATAAGAGTAATGGGTTTTTCTTTAATAGAGATTGGTTAGTTTTCTCTGAATCATGGAATTAACACTAATTATTGCCCCTTGTAACGGCACTTGAGGATCAAATCTGGGGCTGGCTGGTGGCTGGGGCTTGCAGGGAGCAGGGGCTGCTGCCTCTGAGGAAGAGGAGCAGCTCCTCCCTGGAGCCTCTCCTGCCTGACAAACAGGAATTCTGTGCTCCCTGCATGTGAAAAATGCATATTTTATGGTTGGCTTTTTGCTAATATTCAAATGAATATTGTATGTGTTGTGTTAGAAAGTGATGCTGTATTAATTCTCTTCAGTAGTGTCTTAAATATAGTTTTAGGTTATAACATAATGTTACAATAGAAACGATGCTATGTAGGATACTTTTTTAAAAGAAAGAACTCACACCCAGATGGCAGCCACAGGACACCTCAATCTTTCAGAGAAAGAGAATTTATTGCTGCCTTATCAGAAGAAATGAACTTCTTCCTCCTTGCTCAGCCCTGGAGATGCTGTCAGGATTCAGAGGAAGAAGCTGGCACTGCCCAGACAGAATCCTGTGTTTGAATGGAATTTATGCATCATGGATGAGCTGTATGAATATGCAACAGGCTGTTGCTTTGAAGGGTTAATCCTCTGTTAACGTGGGTCCTTTTTCGGGCTTATTTTGCCCAGAAAGAGGTACCTGGACTGTCCATAACTCTTTGTTTTTATTGTCTCATATTGTCCTAATCCAATTTGTCCAAATTTTTATTACTCTAATTATATTACTATTTTTATAACCATTTTATTACTATTAAACTTTCAAAATGTTAAAAACAAGTGATTGGCATTTTTCAAGCTGCAGGATGCAGTTTGTGCTGCTCAGCACCCTGCCAGGACAACCTGGCTGCTGCAAGAGCAGCCTTGAGTCCTGAGCTTTTACAAATCCTGCTTTTCTCCTCTGCTCCGGGTTCTTCCCTGTCACCCACCCAGATTTCTCTTCCAGCACAGGATTGTAACTTGCTTGGTTTTTAATTAAAGTTGTCCATTCTCTGATTTAATGGCTCCATAAAGCATCCTGGCTTACCCTGCCTCAGGTAAATGAAAATATTTGCTGTGGTAAATAGGACTATTAGTTTTATGATCCATAGCAATAAAAAGCTTTTATCAAGAATGTCATCAAAAGAGGCATAAAATTGTGTTCCATGTAAAAAAACACTGAGATGTCTGGGAAGTTTTACTGCAATTCATAAATTTCTGTAGGAAAAGGTGTTAATGGGATCATTTTTTGCTGTGCCTTGTGGTCATTTAAAAATTGAAAGCTCTGGTGAGCAGATCCTGCACAAGGAAATGATGGGGTCACAAGGTGGACATAATTGGAATTATTCCCTTTTCCCTGCGCAGATTCCCCACATCAGCTTGGCCGTGTCACTCTGTTCAGGAGCAGAATAATTCTGACTGAAATGGAGCAGAGGAGAAACCTCTCTGGGTTCCCTGCCTGTGTTTTTGTGCTGCCTGGGCCCTGATTTCAGCTGGATGGCCAAGCACACCCTTCCCTGGCGCTGAAATAATCCCAGGGATGGGTGGGTTTGGCTGGGAGACCCCCCTGTCCCTTGGGGGGTGTGCTGGGTGAGACCCCCAGGGCAGGGGGGTTCCTCAGTGCCCAGGCTGGGCTCTTTGACAGAATAATTTGAATTATGTTGGCTCTGGAAGTGAACTGCAGCTGGTTTTCCTGCAGCAGGGGGTGAACTGCCTTTCTGCCCCCCTCAGCATCCAGCAGGTCCTGCTGGAAATGGGGAATTCCAGCGGAAATGGGGATTTTCATCCCTGCAGTGGGCAGGGCAGGCAGAAGGGCGGCTGGAGGCAGAGCTTTGCCCAGGAGCAGAGCTGCCCTGGCTCTGGGTGCTGTGCCAGAGCTGAGTCCTTCCCCAGAGCCCCCTGTGCGTTTGGGATTGGGGTGGGACAGGGCAGGGGTGCTCCCCCTGTGCCTGCTGCACTCCTGGGGTGCTCAGCAGCAGGGTGGGGAGCAGCCCCCACAGCCAGGGCCACCGGCTGGGCTGGGTGTCCTTGTTTTGGGGTGTCCCACCCCTGGAGGTGCCTTGGTGTCTTTATTTTGGGATGCTCCTGCCCTGCAGGTGCCTTTGGGAACACCTTTCCATATTTTGGGGTGTTCCTCCCCTGCAGGTGAATTTGGTGTCTTTATTTTGAGGTGTCCCTCCCCTGGAGGTGCCTTTGGGCACACCTTCCTTTATTTAGGGATGTCCCTCCACTTTAGGCTCACCTTATTTTGGGACATCCCTCCCTTGGAGGTGGCTTTGGGCACATCTCTATTTTGGGATTCCTCCCCTGAAGGTGAATTTGGTGTCTTTATTTTGGGGTATTCGACACCTGAAGGTGGCTTTGGGCTCACCTTTATTTCGGGCTGTCCCTCCCCTGAAGGTGGATTTTGTTTCTTTATTTCGGGCTGTCCCTCCCCTTTGGACCCCCTTTATCTGGGGCTGTTCCGTGCTGCTCCTGCCCTCTCTCCAGGCCCTGCCATTCCCCCAAGGGCTCCTCCATCCCCTCCTCCCGTTCCTGGCAGATTTAGGGAGCGGTTGCCATGGCGACGGGGGAGGAATTGGATCCGCAGCCCAGCTGGGATCAATCCCAGCTGCTGCCTCCTCCTCCTCCCGAGCACTCCGCGCATTTTTAATAAAGTGACCGTGCACAGGAGCCTTGTCTTTGTCTTGTTAAGCCTTTGTTGTGCATTAAACCCCCAGGGCTTTCACCATAATCTGCTGCAAATCCCGCCCTTGCTCCACGAGCTGTGCCCGCTACATCCAGGAGATGTTCCTTTCCTGATGGTTTTTATTCCTGGAATTGGGTTTAATTGGTGAATCGTTGCTAGAAATGAGGGAAATTAAAGGTACAGCCTATGAGAATGGAGCCAGGGGTTCGGTGGCACCTGAATTCATCCCTGCTGGGCTTTGTTTGCCCAGATATTCTGGATGTTTTGATTTTGGGTTTTTTGATTATGGTTTTTTTAATTCTGGCATTTTTGATTCTGTTTCTTTTTTTTTTTTTATTCTGGATTTTTTGATTCTGAGTTTTCTCTGGGTTTTGGTGCAGTAATGCATCGTTTCCTGGGTTACCTGTGACAGGAGCACAGGATTCCTGCTCCTGGGGACCCCCTCCAAGGCAAACCCCATCCAAATCCCCTCCTGGGCTCAGAGTGGGAGGGAGAGCCCTTAGAACTGAGTTTAGCCCTTAGAACTGAATTTAACCTTTGATGGGAGCTGCAGTGTGGGCACATCCCTGGGGATGTGAGTGTGGGGTGGGGATTTCAGGAGATGAGGATTCCAGGTGAGGATTCCAGAAGGATTTCAGGAGGTGAGAATTCCAGAAGGATTTCAGGAGGTGAGGATTCCGGGTGAGGATCCCAGAAGGATTTCAGGAGATGAGGGTTTCAGGAGGTGAGGATTCCAGGTGAGGATCCCAGAAGGATTTCAGGAGATGAGGATTCCAGGTGAGATCCCAGAAGGGTTTCAGGGGATTCCAGAAGGATTTCAGTCCTTGCTGAGCTCCAGGTGGGACCTCTCAGGGTCAGTGCTGAGCTGATGGAGGCTGGAAAGGAGCAGTGCTTTTGTGGCAAGGGAGGGATGTGAACTCCCATTCATCTGAGGGAATAGGACCCCACAGTAAATCCCTAATTTGATGTATTTAGTGTTCCAGGATACTCCTTTTGTGAGCCAGAGCAGTGTGAGCACTCATATTCCCGTTCCTGGTGTGCCCCCTTTGGAATTTGTGCAGCCACAGACCCAATTCCCAATAATTGACTTTATTTACTTTATTTCCTGCCCAGGTACAGCCTCCTGCCTTAAGCTCAGTCTGAGCCCTGCAGGGACACAGCCTCCCTGCCTGTTACCAAAACCACAGCTTAATTTGAGCTCATTGCTTTTGTTGAGATGCAAAACTAATTATATTGAACTACAGATGAACAGGAAGTTGCATTAGCAAATTTGTTGTCTTTTCTTTTTTTTTTTTTTAATCAATGGGGAATTATTCAGCATTTTTTGGGGGCTGGGGAACTTTATAACCAGATAAAAGATACGGGGGAGGGCAGAGCTATAAAAAGTGTTATTGTGTGATTATGAAGAGGCCTTTTAATGCAGTTATTATGTGATGCTAAAAAGGCCTTTATTGCTTGAAGTTGGAAGCAGAATACAAATGGGCTCGCAGTGTCTATTAAATGAAGAGTGGAAAAAATAGTCCCCATTTCCCTGAGCTGCAAAGCAAAAATAACGATTAAACAGCGATTAAAATCAGCAGTGCTGGCTTTGTGTGTGAGCTCACAGCCCGAGCTGAGGGTGGGGATGGTTGGGGAGATTGCAGGTGTGAAAAACGCCAATCACTCATTTTTAAAATTTTAGAAGTTTAATAGTAATAAAATGGTTATAAAATAGTCATGGAATTAGAGTAATAAAAATTTGGACAACTAGGATTAGGACAATATGAGACAATAAAAACAAAGAGTTATGGACAGTCCAGGTACCTCCTTCTGGGCAAAATAAGCCCAAAAAAGGACCCACGTGAGCAGAGGATTAACCCTTTAAAGCTACAGCCTTTTGCATATTCATACAGCTCATCCATGATGCATAAATTCCATTCAAACACAGGATTCTGTCTGGGCAGTGCCAGCTTCTTCCTCTGGATCCTGACAGCGTCTTTAGGGCTGAGCAAGGCAGAAAGAAGTTCATTTCTTCTGATAAGGGAGCAATAAATTCTCTTTCTCTGAGAGATTTGGGTGTCCTGTGGCTGCTGTCTCAGTGCGGGTCCTTTCTTTAAAAAAAGTATCTTACATAGCATCGTTTCTATTGTAACATTATAACCTAAAACTATATTTAACACACTACTTAAAAAAATTAATACAGCATCACTTTCTAACATAACAGATATAATATTCATTTGAATATTTGCAAAAAGCCAATTATAAAATACCCATTTTTCACAGCAGGCACAGCCCCTTGTTCTGGGGGCCTGTTTGTCCAGGTGACAGTGGCAGCAAACCCTGCTGCTGCTGCTGGAGCTGCTCCTGCAGCCAGGGCTGGGCTCTCTGGTGTGAAATGAGGACAGAGGAGCTGGGAGTGTCACTCACATTTTCTGAAAAATCTCATCACCAGGATTTTCTGAAAAATCTGAAAAATTTCAGAAATTTTTCTGGAAAATCCCTTCGCCAGGATTTCTTCACCTGGGAAGCTGAGAAGCCTCAGAGAAAAATGGAAACAATGATTATCTGATTGGCTTCTCATGTGTTTTGCTGCTCTGGAATGTGTTTGGACATTGTTTACCAACAGGTGGGTGTTTCATTAGTTTCATGTGAATTGTTTTAACTCAATGTTCAATCACAGCCAAGCTGTGTCAGGACTCTGGAAGGAGTCAGGAGTTTTTCGTTATTATCTTTTTAGGCTTCTCTCTGTATCCTTTCTGTATTCTTTAGTATAGTTTTAGTGCACTAAACCCCCAGGGCTTTCACCATAATCTGCTTCACTCACAGGCTCTGCAAATCATTCTTTATTCTGTATTTCCAGTGGGATAACCCCTGCTTGTGTGATTTCCTCCTGTTGTGTGCAGCTGATGTGGCACAGCCAGGCTGAAAAAAGCTGTAAAGGTGCAGCCCAGGGGCTGAATTTGGGGTGATGGAGAGTTCAGTGCTTTCCACAGGGCCTGGGGCAGAAATCACCTGGACATGGAATGAGAGGCATTGACCAGCCCAGCCAGGGCTGCATTTGCAGACTGGGGAGAAAAATCTGAATTTCTGTCAGATCTCAGAGGGTTCCTATTTCAGCAGTGCTGAGCAGAGAAGTGCTCTGGAAACCTTTCCTTGGGCTGGTTTTCCCAGCTCAGGAACTCCAGGGATACCTGAATTGTCCCTGTCTGGTGTCCCTGCAGGATGTGCAGCCCCCTGTGTGACCCCGGGCAGAACTGGAGCCCTCAGCACCCCCAGCTCTGCTTCTGGCTGAGTCCTGACTGGGTTCTTGGGGTTTGGGGTATTTGGAATTTACCAGGACAGCTGCTGAACTGCAGGGACGAGAGCCAGCAAAGTGCGGGACCCTGCACTGGGGTTATCCCAGCTCCCATTGTTGCTTCTCCTGGACAGAAGTGCTGTGTCAGGGGGGTTGTTGGCCACAGGAACGTGCTCAGAACATCCTGCTATTGCTGTGCTTTCCCGCTGAGGGCAGGCAGAGCTCCCCCAGCTCCAGGCTCAGTGCCTGACCCCCCAGCCCAAGTGTTTCCCCAGTGCTTTAAGAAGTGTTGCCATTGGCACGCACAGCCAGGTTTTAATTTCTGAACCAATGCTTGTTTCTCATAACCCCAGGTGTGCTTGGCAGCTGGAATAATGCCTCTGTGGTCTGGAGGTAAAATTAGCTGCTCTGGGAGAGAGATTTTCAGCTTTTCGTGCACTACATGAAAGCACAGAGGGTGTTTTCCAAAGAAAACCTATTTTGGCGTCCTCAAATTCAACTTGACCCGGGCTTGTTAGGCCACAGATCTGCTGTGGAATTAAGCTATAGCTGAAGGGGAGCCAGAATCCAATTACATTTTCTGCCTAATGGGTCATAATTTATGCAATGAAGAAGGAGGCAGGGATGATGCTGGGGGAAAAGGGCACTGGGCCTGCATGGGTGTGCGCTGGGAGGGGCTGCTGTAAATGGGAATGGACAGGGCAGAGGTGCTGTCCTTTGGTTTAAAAAGGTTTAAAACCTTCCTCTGGTGTTTCAAACCTTGTTCTGGTGTTTAAAACCTTGTTCTGGTGTTTGAAACCCTCTCTCTCCTTTAAAACCCTTCTCTCATGTTTAAAACCTTCCTCTGGCGTTTCGAACCTTGTTGTGGTGTTGAAAACCTCGTTATGGTGTTTAAAGCCTTGCTGTCATGTTTAAAACCCTTCTGTCTTGTTTAAAACCTTCTTCTCATGTTTAAAACCTTCCTCTGGTGTTTAAAACCTTGTTCTCGCGTTGAAAACTTTGTTCTGGTGTTTAAAACCCTTCTCTCCTGTTTTAAACCCTTCTCTCTTGTTTAAAACCTTCCTCTCATGTTTAAAACCTTCCTCTGGCGTTTAAAACCAGCCGTTCAGATCAGAAAACAGGTGTCATCCTGGGCTGTAAATTGAATGAGGGATCCATGGGGACTGTAAGGCTGGCCAAGGTGTTTTGCTGGAGCCCACAGCCCGTGTCTGACTGTGCTCATTCCCTTCCCAGCCTCTCTCCAAGTGGACATCGTTCCAAGCCAGGGGGAGATCAGCGTTGGAGAGTCCAAGTTCTTCTTATGTCAAGGTGGGTGCTGGCCAGAGGCCCCTGGGTTCATGGAGACAGACCCTGCTGGGATGGCACTGCTGCTGTGGGGTCACTCAGAGCCTGGGCTTTGGGGCATGCTGGGCTCTCCCACCGTGCTGTGGGGTCAGTCAGACCCTCAGCAGTGGGTTTGGGGCTGTGCAGGGCTGGACTGTCTCACTGAGGTGTGGGGTCAGTCAGACCCTCAGCAGTGGGTTTGGGGCTGTGCAGGGCTGGACTGTCTCACTGAGGTGTGGGGTCAGTCAGACCCTGGGGTTTGGGCCATGCAGAGCCCTCAGCAGTGGGGTTTGGGGCAGACCCTGTGGTTTGGGCCGTGCAGTCCTGGCCTGTCTCACCCTGCTCTCTCTCTGCAGTGGCCGGGGAGGCCAGGTCCAAGGACATCTCGTGGTTCTCCCCGAACGGGGAGCGGCTGAGCCCGGGCCAGCAGCGCATCTCGGTGGTGCGCAACGATGACTCCTCCTCCACGCTCACCATCTACAACGCCAACATCGACGACGCCGGCATCTACAAGTGTGTGGTCAGCAGCCCCGAGGAGGGGGACTCCGAGGCCACTGTCAACGTCAAGATTTTCCGTAAGGCAGCCCCCCCGACTCTCTCCTTACCCCCCTGGCTTTTTTCTTTCCCCCCTGGCTCTTTCCTTGCCTCCCCTCTGTTGAATTTGCAGGCAACCCCGATGAGGGGAGAGATGAGTGAATCTGACTCCATCTTCTCAGAAGGCTGATTTATTATTATATTATATTATATTAAAAGAAATTATATACTAAAACTATACTGAAGAAAGAGGAAGGCTACATCAGAAGGTTAAACAAGAATGATAATGAAAGCTTGTGACTGACTCCTCAGAGTCCAACACAGCTGGCTGTGATTGGTCATTAATTAAAAACAATTCACATGGAACCAATCAAAGACGCACCTGTTGATAAACAACCTCCAGACAACATTCCCAAGCAATCAGATAATACTGTTTTCATTCTTTTCTGAGGCCTCTCAGCTTTCCAGGAGAAAACCCTGTGCAGAGAGGATTTATTTTTCAGAAACCATCAGGGCGCCACTGTCCCTACCTTGATGGCGGTGGAGGCGATCTGGATGGGGTGCAGCCGGCGCAGGGTGCTGTCCCTGTCGATGAAGTAGGAGGCTGCCAGCTGGTGCAGGGTCTCCAGGGTCACCACAGAGCTGTTGGCGCTGGGGTCACTCCCTTCTGACCTCTTGCTCAGCTTCCGTTTGTCCACAAAAATTGTGAGCGACTCCTCTCCTGGGCAGGGAGAGAGAAGCCCCAGCAGGCATCAGCAACGTGCAACAGTACAGGGAGATTTTGTAAACATTCAACTTGAAGAACATACTAAATATGTTTATTTCCAAGGTCACTTAGTGCAGTCATTCTGTAGTGTTCTGTCTTGGCATAAAAGAAAATGAAACCAGTGTAATACTTGAGATGCTTGTTTGTTTCCTTCTCTCATAGCCGATTTTAGAAGAAAGGCACCTTGTTACACCTTGTTATGAGCAACCATGTGCTTTCTAATCAATTCAGCAGTGCCTGAAATCTGATAGAACAGTTGCTTTGAACCAAGTTTTTGTAACTGAAAAATGTGGAGGTTTCAGAAAGTTGGTGTTCTTCCAAAAGAAAATAGAAGCTCCGGCATCTTGTGTTGTGGATTTCTCACTTCCTATCTCTTCCCAGCTGAGCAGGTTTCCCACACCTGGCACACAGGTGGTGAGGCTGGAGCCCCTGGGCAGGGGGATGAGGCCCAAACTGCTCTCTGGCTGTGCAAATGTGTCTGTGGGACCTCATGGTGGGGCTGAGGCCACCTTCTGCTGTGGGTTGGGCTGGGAGCACAGAGCCCACCCAGGGAGGAGAATGTGAGGCTGAAAATCCTGTTGGTTGAGATAAAAACAGTTTAATAAAGCAAAGCAAACCAAGGAGTTCCTTCAGTGCTCCCCATCATTCAGCCAGGTCTGCTGTGTCCCCCTGGATCTGTTCACCTCCCTGAGCACAGACCAGGGGCAGAGGCAGATCCAGCTCCAGCAGCATCTCCATTCCTGGTGGGGAGGGAGATTTGAGGAGAGGAGAGGGAGAGGAGAGGCTGAGTGAGCTTCCCTTGCCTTTCTTTGTGCTTTGCAGTGCGCTTCATCGTCCTGTCCAACAACTACCTGCAGATCCGGGGCATCAAGAAGACAGATGAGGGCACCTACAGGTGTGAGGGGAGGATCCTGGCCCGTGGGGAGATCAACTTCAAGGACATCCAGGTCATCGTCAACGGTGAGGGGCTCAGAGCAGCACCTCACCCCAGGCTGTTGCTGGAGCTGCTGCCTCACACTCACACCCTCCTCTTCCTCTGCTGTGTCCATTAAAATGTCTGTGGGACACAGGGAGTGTTTGCCAGGTGTTTACAGGAGAATAACACCTCGAGGAACCTGAAGGTCAGAGTGAGGAGCTGAGCTTGGTGGCACTCACGAGTGGTTCTGGCCACCACACTGATTTCTTTTGTGTCTCCCCACCCACTGTCCTTTCTCCCCTGTGCTGATGACTTTGGCCATGCCTTAAACTCACTGATCAAGCCCTGCAGGTGGTGCTGACAGGGTTTTTGGGTGCCACCAGAGGTGCCCAGGAGCTCCCTGTGGCTCACCCCTTTGTCCTCCCCAGCTCACCCTGGCTCTGCTCTCTTGCAGTGCCTCCCTCTGTGCGTGCCAGGCAGAGCACCATGAACGCCACTGCCAACCTCAGCCAGTCTGTCACCCTGGCCTGTGATGCCGATGGCTTCCCCGAGCCCACCGTGTCCTGGACAAAGTAAGATTTCTTTGTGCAGGGTCCTGCTGGCCTGGGGGTGCCTTCCCTGCAAAGGGAAGGGAATGTTCTGGCTGGGATGAGCTGATTTCCCTCACAGCAATGGCCTCATGATGGGGCTGAGGTCACCTTGTTGTATTTTCTGGGACAAAGGAAGGAATGATGAGTCTGACTCCATGTTCTCAGAAGGCTTATATTATATATTATATTATATTATATTATATTATATTATATTATATTATATTATATTATATTATATTATATTATATTATGCTGTACTAAATAATAAAGAGAGGATACAGACAGAAGGCTAAAAAGATAATAATGAAAAACTCCCGACTCCTTCCAGAGTCCTGACACAGCTTGGCTGTGATTGGCCATTGAGTCAAAACAATTCACGTGAAACCAATCAAACAATCACCTGTTGGTAAACAATGTCCAAACACATTCCAGAGCAGCAAAACATAGGAGAAGCAAGTCAGATAATTATTGTTTTCATTTTTATTTGAGACTTCTCGCTTTCCAGGAGCAAAATCGTGGGCAAAGGGATTTTCCAGAAAATACGACAGTGACACCACCTTCTGCTGTGGGTTAGGCTGGGGGAACAGAGCCCACCCAGGGAGGAGAATGTGAGGCTGAAAATCCTGTTGGTTGAGATAAAAACAGTTTAATAAAGCAAAGCAATCCAAGGGATTCCTTCAGTGCTCCCCATTGCTCAGCTATGTCCCCTCCCAGCTCCCTGCAGGCCCTGCCAGGTGTGATTCCCACTCCAGGGACTCTGTTCTTGGAGTTCTGCAGCCTTTGGTGAAGGTTAGGAGCACAGAGGGACCTGGAAAAGCTGATGGCAGCTTGGAGTGGTGCCTTGGTAGGCAAGAAACCACCTGTGGTGGGGGTTACAGCTCTGTGCTGTGCCAGGAGGTGAGAGCTGGGGCAGGAAGGGGTGGGAATGGGTCTCCAGCTGAGCTCTGGAGCCCAGGGGCAGAGGAGAAGGAGCTGATTATTCTGAGCTCAGGGCAATAACTGCATGGACAGGCCTGAAGCAGGCTGGGCTGGCTGCTGCCACCACAGCCCCGTGTGCTCTGTGCCCCCAGGGATGGAGAGCCCGTGGAGGAGGTGGAGGAGGAGGAGGACAAGTACAGCTTCAACTCGGACGGCTCCGAGCTGGTGATCCACAGGGTGGACAAGAGCGACGAGGCCGAGTACATCTGCATTGCTGAGAACAAGGCTGGGGAGGCCGACGCCACCATCCACCTCAAAGTCTTTGGTAACAGCCCCTAGCAGCCCTGGGGGGAGCTGGGGGAGCTCTTTGTCTCAGTTAATTCATGCCTGCTGCTGTGCCCGTGCCCCTCTGCCCCCCTGGGTGTGTTGGAGCTGCTGTCTGGAGCCATCCATCCTGTCCATCCCAGCTCCTGTCTGCTCCAGCACAGGCAGGGCTGCTGGGTCAGACCCACAGCCTGCTGGAAATGCCCTCCAGGATATTTCCTGGAGTCCTGAATCCACCAAAGCTGCTGTTGAAAGGGTTTTAGCACCTGAGTGGGGCTTGCTGCAGCCTGGATGGGGAGGTGAGCTCACCCCAGCACTGTGGGAGTGCCCTCAGGCTTGCAGGGGTGAATCAGGAGCTTTCCTGCCTCCCAGGGGTCTGGAAGTGCTGGGGAATATGGAATTCTGCCTGCCTCCCAGGGGTCTGGAAGTGCTGGGGAATGTGGAATTCTGCCTGCCTCCCAGGGGTCTGGAAGTGCTGGGGAATGTGGAATTCTCCCTGCCCTGTGTGCAGCCACCTGCCCAAGCCCTTAGCAAAGGGCTGGTTTGGGCAGGGAGGTGGGAGGGGGAGCTGGTAATCCCAGGGGTGAACATTTGTACCCTCTGAACTGGCTCCTCCTTGGAGCCTCGGCTGTGGGAATGAGCACAAGAGGTTTTCCAGGTCCTTCCCTTCCGCAGGAGGTGCCCTGGTGGAAGCCCCTGTGCTCCTTGCCCAGCTGGCAGGAGATGGTCCCAGCTCTCCCCAGTGCTGCTCACCCTGAGCCCCCCTGAGCCAAGGCTCCTTTTCCTCCTGCTCCTCCCCAGCCAAACCCAAGATCACCTACGTGGAGAACAAGACAGCCATGGAGCTGGAGGATCAGATCACGCTCACCTGCGAGGCCTCGGGGGACCCCATCCCCTCCATCACCTGGAGGAGCTCCAGCAGGAACATCAGCAGCGAGGAGAAGGTAAAGGTGTAAAGGTGCAGCCCTGCCAGGCCTGGGGGGCTCAGCACAGCCCCTGGCCCTGCATGGGGGCATGGGGGGCACAGGGGGCTGTGCTGCTGCTGGGGGGGCACAGGGGGAGCTGTGCTGCTGCTGCTGGGGGGACACTGACACACCTGGGGTACACCTGGGGCACTGCCACTGCTGGGGCATTGCCACACCTGGGGCATTGCCACACCTGGGGCAGTGCCAGAGATGCCACACCTGGGGCACTGCCACAGGTACCACACCTGGGGCAGTGCCACGCCTAGGGCACACCTGGGGCAATGCCACACCTGTGACAGTGCCACACCTGTGACAGTGACACACCTGGGGCCATGCCATAGGTGCCACACCTGGGGCAGTGCCACACCTGGGGCAGTGCCACCTGTGCCCTCCTGTGGGAGCCACCTGGGCTCTGAGCAGCTGGGGAGTCCTTGTGCAATCCCTGCTGTGTTCACTGGGGGAGATTCAATTGGGGAGCCCCCAAACCCTGTTCAGAGCAGTTCCTCCAGCTGCAGGGAACATCTGGCAGGGGGGATGAGCCCCCAGAGCTGGGCAGGTGCGGGTGAGGGCTGCTCCCTCTCCAGACCCACAGTGAGCCTGTCCATCCCTGCTCCCTGCTGCCCTCTGACACTGCACATCCCCAGAGCACAAAAGCCTGCCTGCCTTTTGTGCTCACCTGTTCTGTTGATCCCATCAACACCGTTTTGTTCTTAAAAGGCAAAAATAATTAGCAGTTTTTTTCCTTCTTGAAAGAGAGTGCTGGTGTTGTTATTGCTCCTTTAATTAGAGCAGGCTGGGTGTGCTGCTGCTGCTGCTGCACTGGAGATGTTTCACGAGTGATCAGGAGGCAGAATTTGGAGCCAGAGCAGGCCTAGACAGAGGCAGGAGTGAGGAGTTGTTGCTAATTAATAATCTCCTATTAACAGGATGATGTTTTAGGGCTCAGCTGCCTTGGCCATGCCAGGGGCTCTGGCTCAGTGTGACACTGAAAGTCTTGGAGCAACAGAGGTGTCCACTGTCCCTGGTCCCCACAGCTGCTGCCCTGCCCTGCAGCTCCTAAATGAGCTTTTTTAATTGCCCCCATGACGTCAGCCCCTCCCCACGTTGTCCATGTGTAACTTTATTAATCAGGGTGCCAGAGTTCTCCAGCTTCAGTTCTTTCCCAGCATCTCTTGGATCCCAGGGCTGCTGTGAATCCCTGCAATGTGCAGGGAGTGTTTCCAGTGCCTGCAGGAGCTGCAGCCTGCCTGGGGCACCTGTTTGGGCAGGATTGGAGGTTATTTATTCACGGGTTTGTGTCTGGTAGGGAGCCCTGGGAGGTGCCAAGCGCTCCAGTGCTGCTGGCTCTGGAGTTTGGATCCCAGCCGTGGACGGACTTGGGCAGGGAGGGGATGGAAAAGCTGAATAAGTGGTAGAGGAGCCCCCCCTCTGAGGCCAGTGAAACCATCACAGCTCAGTGCAAAACTGCTAACTCATTTTTGCTGGTTTTTGAGACTCTGCTTGCTGCTCTCAGGTGGGTGATCAATAGCAAGGGGAATGTTCATGCTCTGACGCTTGGAGATGGGGGAAAAGCCAAGGTTTGAGGTGCTGCCATGTGTTCATGGGCTGGTTCAAACCTTCAGGGCAAACATTATCATATCCCATGCACTTTCTAGGCTGGATTATTTTGTGTGTGTGTGCATTTTGTTTTGGTTTGTCTTGTACTTTTCTCATTCTCTCTCTTGTGCTCTGAGTTGAGGGAAACCTTTCAGACGTCCAGAAAATCCTGAGGTCAGAACAGCTCTATAAATATTCCACTACAAATTCTATTGGAATATTTAATTCTATTAAATATTCTGTTACAAACGCATATATTCAGTTTATTCTCCACTTTCTTTCTCTGGGACAGCACAGGGAACTGGATGGTCTTTGGTGCAGGACAGACAATGCTATTTTTAGAATTATCAAGCCTACTTTTGAACATTTCTGTTATCCAGGTACTTGGATGCTTCTCTCTTGCTTTGTTGTTTGATCTTGTAATGATCCCTCAGTGAAGGTTTTAGAGGTGTAGAGATGCCTTAACTCCCAAAACATTCTGGAAAACCTACCCAAAGCCCCAAAGGAAAAGGAGGATTTAGTTCAGCTGTGTCTCCTGGCAGATTTTGGGCTGTCCCAGCCTGGGAGAGCTCAGCTGTGGGGATGGCAGGGAAAAACTCTGCAGGTCCCTGATCCTTCATGCAGGGCTGGATCTCCTGGAGCTGCTCCCCCTGCTCACCATTCCCTGCAGGGCAGAAAGCAAAGGGAGCATCTTCTCAATAAAGGGGTGAAGAGCAGAGAGATCAGCTCTGAATTCTCCCTCCTGCATCCCAAACTCAGTTTAACCCCTGTGCTGTCACTGGGCCTTTCCCTGTTCCTGCAGCAGGAAAACACAGATTTCTGCATGGATCTGAGAGCAGGAAAATGCAGATTTCTGCATGGTTCTGAGTGGCTTGGCTGAATTTCAGATGTGTGACAGGTGAATTCCAGGAAAGAGCCCAGCCCATCCTTCCTCTGGTGTCTGGGCCTCTCTCAGCTCTGTGCTGCTGGCACCCAAAGCAGCTGGAGGAGTTTTCCATAATTTAGGAATCTGAGGGTCTGAGGCCTTGGATTCCCCCTCATTCCCTGCCTGGTGCTGTGGGGAGCTGCTCTGTCTCTGGGTGAGGAAGAGTTAGTCTGGGATTCTCTCTTTTCTCTTCACAAAAGATAAAAGTTTATCTTTTTCTTTTGTGTTGGCTTAATTTCAGGTTAATGCCCATAAAATAAACATAGATGGAAACAACATCTTCAATTCCCCTGGGTCACAGACATCTTTTCATGAAAATCCTTTCCTTAGGATTTCTCCTCCTGAGAAGCTGAGAGGCCTCAGGAACAAAATGTAACCAATGGTTATCTGCTGCTGTGGAATGCAACAAGTAGATCTTTGATTAGCCCATCTTAGATGTTTATAATTAATGGCCAATCACAGCCCAGCTAGCTCAGACAGAGAGTCTGAGACAGCTATCTTTGTTATCATTCTTTCTGATTCTATTCTTAGCTTAGCTAGCCTTCAGATAAAACCTTGTCTTCTATTCTTTTAGTATAGTCTTAATGTAATATAAATCATAAAATAATAAATCAAGCCTTCTGAAATATAGAGTCAGATCTCCGTCTCTCCCCTCATCCCAAGACCCCTGTGAACACCATCACACCCCTGGGGTGGGGAATGTGGCTCTGCCTCTTCCCCCCTTCCCAAGGGTCACTGCAGAGAAATTCTGAGCCCTTGGGAATGGGTTTTTTCCTTCTTCATCCTCCTTTATGTTGACACCCCGGGATGAAAAGTGTCCCCGTGTGCTGACACCACAGAGAGCAGCAGTGGCAGGGGACTCACAGGGACATCCCTGGGCCTGAACAAAGGGATTATTGTGCACTATTGGGCTCCTGCTCAGCTTTGAGCAGGATAAATGCACCCAGAAATGAGCAGCTCCTGGGAGGGTCCCAGCCCTGCAGGCTGGGTGAGCTCCTGTCCCAGTGGCAGCCAGCCCATTGCTGTCCCCTGAGGCGCTGTCAGAGAGCTCTGTGTCCCATCTGTGCTACCTCAGTGTCCCCTGGCAGCAGGGCTCTGTTTCTGACCCTCATTCCCTGAGCCTCCATCTCCATCCCTGTCACCCGTGTGTGCTGTGACACCCCCACAATGTCACTGTGCCTCACAGCCAGTGCTGCCACCCTGGTGACTTTTGACTCCTGAACAAATCATAGAGAGCTGAAATACAAATTATAGAGGGGAATGGAACACAGCAACCTGGCTCTCTGTGAGCCACAGGGAACGTGGTCCTTGCTGCTGGTGGCTTCCTCTGAGTGGGAAATATTTGCTTTGCAGTGAGGTTTGGGCATGTTTCACTGCTCTGGGGCTGGGTGCTGCCATCCCTGGGCACAGGGAGCTGGGGCTGGGGCTGCTCCTCCTCCTGGCACAGCCTGCATGGAACCAGGCCTCCAAATGCATGATGAGCACATTAATTAGCATTAATTAATCAGTGTGGGGTGGTAAAGAGACCAGGGGCACAACACCGGGTCTGCCCTCTGCAGCTCAGTGGGCAGAGGCACTTCCTGAGCACCAGGTGTGTAGGAAAGGTGAGATGTGACAAAGGAAACAGTCCCTGATGTAATAAATCAGCCTCGAGGTGCCAGCAGCCTTTTTTAGCCATTTAAAGACCAAAGCAGAGGCTGTGAAATGGTGAATTCCAGCCTGAAATTGATGGGAGAGGGAAGCTGTGATCCCCCACCCCACACAGAGGAGATGCTCAGCTTGGAGCCTGCATGTGCACCCAGCTCAATGTGCTGCAAACACTGGTACCTGAAAGCAACCTTTGACAAACTCTTATTGCTTTTTTTCTGTCATTGTTGTTGTGTTCTATATCTGTTCTCTCCAGGCTTCGTGGACCCGGCCCGAGAAACAAGAGGTATCAGATTATCAGAGCTTTAGCAAAACTTCTTTAGGTTCTTGGTTTTTGGTTTCTCTTCTAAGCATCACAGATTAACAGATCTCTAGTGCAGTAACCAACTAAACAAGCATTAATCTGACCCACTTAAATTAGCAGTACATACAAGGAGCAGCTTCTAGAGGTAGAAAATGCTTGGCATGTAGTGATGCAATTTTTGGATGAGCAAAGCGGCTGTGTTGGGAGTGAGGAACTCTGCTTGTCACCTAAAAATGAAAGGAAAGGCAATTAAAATGAAAAGCAAATGTAAAATGCTCTTTTCGCCATTTTTTTCTGTGCTGCCAGTGTGAATCATCCTCTCTTTCAGAGAGGGAAGAATCAGCAGCAACCTGTCTTTTGGGAAAGTCATTTTTCCCCAGAAAAGCCTCCTCTGCTCCAGCCAACTCACCTATTTGCTCATGGCACTTCTTCAGTTTGACCTTCTGTGTAAAGGAAACTGCATCCTGCTCCATTTCCAAACCAATGCAGAGAAACCATGCACGAGGGGCATTTCTCCAGAAAATGCTCCAAATTGCTCAATTATTTCCCTTTGTCTTTGGTTTCTGAGGGTCAGCGAGGGGGAGGTGGGATAATGCAGGGACTGGGGTTGGTGCAAATGTGGTTTGATTTTATTTCACATTCAGTGCTGTGCTATAAAAATAATAATAATAATAATAATAATAATAATAATAATGCAGCTGATTTGTAGCACTCTTGCTTCAAAATGGACCAGAAGGAAAGTTCCCAAGCAAATAACAGGGGTCAGGTGGAGAACAAAATGAGCTGTCAGAACTGGGTGACTTGGATTTGTATTTTTAGGATCAACTTTGTGGAGGCTCTGATTTTTTAAATCATTTTGAGGCCATCCTAAATCCCAGAGACAGAGCAAAGGGAAGCTGTAACTTGAGCACCCCCCAGCTGTGTTTCACGGGGAGATCCTGCCCATTCTCCCTTCAGAATAATCTGTTGGGCTGTGGCAGGTGGAGGCATCAGATTCTCAGAGCAGTTTGCACTGAAGAATTTGGAATTTGAGTCGCTGCATCTCCCCAGGACTCAGAGGAATTCCTGTCCCAGCTGTCCCCTCCCTGCCCCAGTGTTTTCTCTGTGCTCTCTCTCTCCAGCTTTTGATTAATATGAGCACTAATACTATTAAGTTTGCTGTCTCTAAATTTCTTACTGCCTCTGTGTCTTAAAATACCCCAGTGGAGTGCAGGATATCTCTCTAAAATTGCTTTTAAATTGCTTTAAAGTTGCCTGAGGGCTTTTAGCAATGGATTCCAGCAGCAGGAGGAAGGTCAGGGAATGTTTGGCATTAAATATTCCACTTTTACTGGAGGAATTTCGGGTGAGGAGGTGAAGTTAGTCCTGGCAGCATCTCTGGGTACCCCCAGTCTCACCCAGACTGGCAGCTGGGCATGGGTGAAGCATTGGGAGTGTTCAGGGCTGCAGTTAAATACAAATATCGAACACTGCTCTGCAAGAAAAGGGCAAGGAGAGACGCCTCCTGTTCCTCAGTGCAATTCCTGCCTGGGTTGGGGTTTTCAGGGGTTGGGAAGGGGCTGAGGAGCAGGCAGGACTGTGCAGAATTATCCCTGGATGATTTATCCCTTGTTTGGGAAAGCTGAAAGCTCCAGAAGGTGAAGGGCAGGGGATAAATGCAGTTTATTTGTCTCTGCTCTCCCCCTCTGGCCCTGAGCTGTGCTCACAGTGGCTGTGCCCCAGGGCATGGCCAGAACTGGGGGAATGCCTGCAGTAGGATAAATTGCAATAATTGGCACTAGAGAGAACATCCTGCTCTGTTCTGAGGAGTGATTCACTGAGCTGCTCCCCCCAGCACTAGGAGTTTGTTATTTTGAGCCTTGCAATTGGGGGATTTGAGTGAAAGGGTTGCAGATGTCAACATCTGGCTCCCAAACTCCTGCCTGTCCTGTCTCCAGCACCAGAGCCCCTGGTGGGCTGCAGCAGGGGAGAGAGAACACCTCGATGTGCTTTCTTGGCTAGGCCTTGTTCTCTTCCTTAGAGTGTTCTTCCTGATCTCTCTTTTTCTTCCCTTTTGCCTTTTTGCATTAAAAAACCCCAAGCTTTATTTTCAGAAGGAGTTGCATTGCTCATGGAATCCTCCCTGGCCATGATTTCCTGGCTCTCCTCTGGGGTGGATCTTGAGGAAGTGGGAGAAAGGCAGGAGGCATTTGGGTGTAAAAGTGCCTTTTCTAGAATCACCTCTGGTGATCCCACGCTTGTTTTGTCCTTTCCACTCTTCTGGTGAGGTCCCAGAGACAAATATTGAGAATTTTTTTTTTGGAGCCCTGGTGCTGCTGGAATGAGCTGGGGTTGGGAGGGAAATCTGGAGTCAGGCAGAAGGAGAGCAGGGCAGTGAGATAAAAGCAGATTTTGGTGGTGTGGCACCACTGTGTTTCATGTCAGGCTCTGAAATGATGCCCACAGCACCACATGTCCATGGAATAACTGCTCCAGGGCAGGGATGGAGTCTGTGGCTCATGGCACTGGCCAGGGACTGCAGCAGGGAATTGCAGGAGAGAGGAGAGAAATACACCCAGTTGTTTATGTGTCATCACAAGATGCTATTTTTGTGCATTTGAAATTGGCCTGGTGCCCATGAGCTGGTACTGGAGCTAACTGAGGTGACAAAAGAGATTTATTTGTAGAAACTTTGTCAGTCTCAGCACAGAGAGGAGCTCAGGCCCAGAGGTCTGAGACGCCAGAGATGCTTTTTGTACATTTGGCTGTTGGAAATCCTCAGGGTTTTACTCATTTATCAGCACTTGTCCTGCACCTTCCAAGGAACCAGATGCTCCTGGAGGGTGGCAGGATGCAGCAGCAGGCACAGCCCTGAGGGTGCCAGATTTTGGCCCTGTTGTTTGTGCTGCAAAATCAGAAACGAGAGCAGGGAGCTAAAGCTTCCAGGCTGAGGCAGGAGCAGCAGGAGGGAGAGAGGAGTCCCTGGCTTTGTGTTCTCATGGATTTGGTGACTAACTGGAGAGGGAAACCAGGCAGCCTGGCTTGGCTGGGTGGGTGCAGTCCCTTGGCAGTCCCCTGGGATTTTACACTCCTTGTTTCTCTCTGTCCGTGGCATCCCCACGCTCTCTCGGCGTGGGAAAAGGTTCCGGAGTTTTCTTGGGGCAGGGCTGTCTCTAGAGGCTTTCTTGTCCTTTTCACTGCCCTTTCCTCTCCTGCTGTGCCACGTTCAGGTGAAAGTTCTGAGCTTCCTTTTTGCCTGATTCAGCTCTGGGCTCTGGACCTGTTCTTCCTTCCCCATTCCAGGGGCACTGAGATAAAACCAGTATTGCTGAGGGGACAGGGAGGGCTGGAAGCTTTTGGGGAGGTTTCCTTTTTTTTTTCTTCTCTTTGCATGCTGGATCTCTGCATTTCCCACCCTGGGGAGAAGCTTTGTTCTGGGTTTGCGTGGTGTTCTGAGACTTTGCTCCTTCTTCTGATGTTCCCCCTTCCCCTGAGTGCTCTGAGCCACTGCACACACAGTGCCAGGGAGCTGCCCCTGCTGCTCTCACCTGGCCTCAGGCAGGGTTTGTGCCATCCCAGGGCAGGGTTTGTGCCATGCTGGGGCTGCCCTGGGACTGAGACAGGCTGTGTGCCATCCCAGGGCAGGCTGTGTGCCATCCTGGGGCTGTCCTGGGGCTGTGGCAGGCTGTATGCCGTGCTGGGGCTGCCTGGGGCAGGCTGTGTGCCCTGCCAGGGGCAGGCTGTGTGCCATCCTAGGGCTGCCAGGGACAGGCTGTGTGCCCTGCTGGGGCTGCCAGGTCAGGGGCAGGCTGTGTGCCATCCCAGGGCAGGCTGTGTGCCATCCTGGGGTGTTCCTGAGGTGCCCAAGGCTGCCCCTGATGGGCTGTGCTGTGTGCCATGCTGGGCCTGCCTTGGGCTGGGGCTGTGTGCCCTGCTGGGGCTGCCCCTGAGGGGCTGTGTGCCATCCTGGGGCTGCCAGGGGCAGGCTGTGTGCCCTGCTGGGGCTGCCAGGTCAGGGGCAGGCTGTGTGCCATCCTAGGGCTGCCAGGGACAGGCTGTGTGCCCTGCTGGGGCTGCCAGGTCAGGGGCAGGCTGTGTGCCATCCTAGGGCTGCCAGGGACAGGCTGTGTGCCCTGCTGGGGCTGCCAGGTCAGGGGCAGGCTGTGTGCCATCCTAGGGCTGCCAGGGACAGGCTGTGTGCCCTGCTGGGGCTGCCAGGTCAGGGGCAGGCTGTGTGCCATCCTAGGGCTGCCAGGGACAGGCTGTGTGCCCTGCTGGGGCTGCCAGGTCAGGGGCAGGCTGTGTGCCATCCTAGGGCTGCCAGGGACAGGCTGTGTGCCCTGCTGGGGCTGCCAGGTCAGGGGCAGGCTGTGTGCCATCCTAGGGCTGCCAGGGACAGGCTGTGTGCCCTGCTGGGGCTGCCAGGTCAGGGGCAGGCTGTGTGCCATCCTAGGGCTGCCAGGGGCAGGCTGTGTGCCCTGCTGGGTGCCCAGGGCTGCCCCTGACGGGCTGTGCTGTCGCAGACGCTGGACGGGCGGATCGTGGTGCGCAGCCACGCTCGCGTCTCCTCGCTGACGCTCAAGGACATCCAGTACACGGACGCGGGCGAGTACATCTGCACTGCCAGCAACACCATCGGCCAGGACTCGCAGGCCATGTACCTGGAGGTGCAGTGTAAGTGCTCTGGGGGGGCTGATTCCTTCCCTGTTCCCTGCCCTGGGTGGTGCTGAGGGTGAGGGTGTAGAGGGTGAGAAGTATTTTTATTTAAACTAAAAACCAGTTTATATTATATAAGGGGAAAAAAAGGGTCAGGTAGATACTCCATTTATCACTGTTACAAAGGGCTGTAACACAGTGATGGAAAGAAAGAGAAATTACTTACAAGTCAGGGGCTGCAATAACTCTCTCTGTTATTCAGAAGCAGCTCAGGCTGGTGAAAGTCTCCGTGTGAGAGGTTGCAGGGTGTTCTCTCTGCCTGGGTGCTCTTTGCTCCTCACCACAGATCTGCTGCAGTCCCATTTCTCAGGAGTCAAGTTCTCCCCTAGAACACCTTCCCAGCCCCATCCTGCTGTGTGCTCCTGCCAGGCTGCCCTTCTCTCTGTGCCCTTCAGCA
>NW_005054447.1:372977-381397 GCF_000277835.1 Geospiza fortis
GCGGTCTGTGTGCCCCTCTAGGGCAGGCTGTGTGCCCTGCTGGGTGCCCAGGGCTGCCCCTGACGGGCTGTGCTGTCGCAGACGCTGGACGGGCGGATCGTGGTGCGCAGCCACGCTCGCGTCTCCTCGCTGACGCTCAAGGACATCCAGTACACGGACGCGGGCGAGTACATCTGCACTGCCAGCAACACCATCGGCCAGGACTCGCAGGCCATGTACCTGGAGGTGCAGTGTAAGTGCTCTGGGGGGGCTGATTCCTTCCCTGTTCCCTGCCCTGGGTGGTGCTGAGGGTGAGGGTGTAGAGGGTGAGAAGTATTTTTATTTAAACTAAAAACCAGTTTATATTATATAAGGGGAAAAAAAGGGTCAGGTAGATACTCCATTTATCACTGTTACAAAGGGCTGTAACACAGTGATGGAAAGAAAGAGAAATTACTTACAAGTCAGGGGCTGCAATAACTCTCTCTGTTATTCAGAAGCAGCTCAGGCTGGTGAAAGTCTCCGTGTGAGAGGTTGCAGGGTGTTCTCTCTGCCTGGGTGCTCTTTGCTCCTCACCACAGATCTGCTGCAGTCCCATTTCTCAGGAGTCAAGTTCTCCCCTAGAACACCTTCCCAGCCCCATCCTGCTGTGTGCTCCTGCCACGCTGCCCTTCTCTCTGTGCCCTTCGGCAGGAGATGTTCCCCACGCCCTGGAGGAGAGGACAGTTCCCATTTCCCATATTAGATTCCCTTTCCCGCATTGAGGTGGACTCCAGCCAAGGGATCCTTACAGGGAGGCTTTTTTGGGAGCTCAGCTGGCTCCAATTTTCTTCCCAAATGTGTCTTCCAGATGCCCCCAAGCTACAGGGCCCTGTGGCCGTGTACACCTGGGAAGGAAACCGGGTGAACATCACCTGTGAGGTGTTTGCCTACCCCAGTGCTGTCATCTCCTGGTTCCGGGATGGGCAGCTGCTCCCCAGCTCCAACTACAGCAACATCAAGATCTACAACACCCCCTCAGCAAGTTACCTGGAGGTGAGGAGAAGCCAGGAGTGCCATCAGATAAGTGATGATGAAGGAGTTCAGTCTGGTCCTCTTGGTAGAAATGAAGTTGGGGTGGTGTTTCTGGCATGTAATCCTGAGAAAATCAGGCTGTGGAAGATAAAGAGGAGCAGGAAATGGAAGAAAAAGAAAATCAGGTAGCAGAAGAGACAGCCCCTCTTTGCTTTGTGCTCATTGCAGTTCTCTCCCCCATGGACAGCCCTGGGAGCACAAACACCTGGATTTTATTGCAGCTTCTCCCCAGTGAAACTCAGGGTGCCTTGGCAGAGTGGGAAGGGTTTTGTGATCCCACCTGAGCCTTCCTTGCCCCCACAGGTGACCCCAGACTCAGAGAATGACTTTGGGAACTACAACTGCACGGCTGTGAACCGCATCGGGCAGGAGTCCTCCGAGTTCATCCTGGTGCAGGCAGGTGAGCAGGGAGGGCAGCCAGGGTGGGGGACACAGGGGCCCTGCTCTGCTGCCTCCTGAGAGCAGCTCCTGCCTTCAGAGAGGCTGTTCACACATTTCCTGCTGCCTTGGAGCTGCTCAGCATCTCTGGTCCCTCGTTTCTCCAGGGGCTTGTTCTTCCTTGTGCTCCCAGAGCTGTGATCTTGGATTTGGGCACCCCAACTCAGCAAACCCCCTGACAGCAGCTGAGCTGCAGCACCTCAGAGCTGGGCCAGCCTGGGAGGGCTCCAGGGTGCCACAGGGGCACGTCCGGGGATTATTAAGCTCCATTATAAAACTTAAAACTTCCTAATATCTCACTAGATAAACTTTTCTGGAGCTTAGGGAGTCATTCTAGCCAAGCATTAATAGACAGACCATTGTTCTATTTGTCTTTATTTTCTACTTTTTACATCATTTTTCTGCTGACCAATCTCATGGCTACTGCTCAGCTCCAATCACAGTTCCGCTGTCTCTGAGGCCTTCTGCAGCTTTCCCAAAACCCTCTCATTTCATGGATTCCCACCACGGAGCTCTGTGGAGGGGACAGAGGGGACAGAGTGGCACCCAGGAGTGGAAAGGACACTGGGGGCAGAGTGACATCCAGGACTGCAAGCCCTGAGGAGGGGACAGAGGGGACAGAGTGACACCCAGAACTCAGAGCGCTGTCCAGGGACACTGGGGACAGAGTGGCACCCAGGATGCTTTTGCTGCACTGCCCTGGTTGTTCTCTTTTGGAGAAGGCACTGGCAGTCTCCACCCTCTTAGAGAGGAGACAAAACTAACATCTCTGCGCTAATTAACATCTCTAAGCCTGCCTAAACCCTCTGTGAGGCTCAGCCCTACCCTGTCCTGTGCTCTGTGTACCCAGGGGCTGTGGGCTGCTCCCAGCTCCTTGCCCAGGTCTGTGTCTCACCGCTGCTGTCCCTTGTCCCCAGACACGCCCTCCTCGCCCTCCATCGGCAGGGTGGAGCCCTACTCCAGCAGCGCCCAGGTGGAGTTCGAGGAGCCCGAGGCCACGGGCGGGGTGCCCATCCTCAGGTACAAGGCGGAGTGGAGGGCCCTGGGCGAGGGGGACTGGCACTCCAGGCTCTACGATGCCAAGGAAGGTAGGAGTGACAATAAAAACTGGTTCCTTCCCACCAGCACTGAAAAACATTGACTTTCCTGTCCAGGGAGGGTGGAGGGTTCAGGTTGGAGGCTCCAGACAAGTTTTTAAACGTTTTTACATTTTAAACATTTGCTGTGAATGACAGGTGGAATTTTTAACTGGAAATGAGGGTTGGGCTTTGCTGAGAGCTCAGTCCCAGCAGGGTGAAGAACCCTGTGCTTGGAATTGCAGTTTTCACTTGCTGCTTCTCACAGGAGGCATTTGAACCCTCATCTGTCACCCCTTGGTCCCCCTTGGAAAATAAACTCTGCTATTCCAGCAGCAAACCCGTCCTGTTGGGGTGATCTATAGCAGTGCTTGTGGCACAAAATCCATCCTGGAGTCAAATAAAGCAAAATAATTTTGATTTGGGGAGGGCTGTAAAAGGGAGAGTTCTGTTCCAGTGCTTAATCCTCCAGCACCAATCCCATGTGGAGCTGAAATTCTTATTTTATTCCCCACTGCAGTGGTGTGATCCCAGCTAGAGCCGGGTCCGTTTATCCCTTTTCTCCCCGCATGGGGACAAACAAAGTTTGTTCATTTCTTTCTTGGGGCCCTGAGCTTTTCTGTGCTTTTTCTCCCCCCAGCCAACGTGGAGGGGACAGTGACCATCACGGGGCTGAAGCCTGAGACCACCTATGCAGTGAGGCTGTCAGCAGTCAATGGCAAGGGCGTGGGGGAGCTCAGCCCGCCCGCTGAGTTCAAGACGCAGCCAGTCCGTAAGTACAGCCCAGCCCAGCCTCCCCTGCAGCCTCTCCGTGCATGGATCTCACCTCTTCTCTCTCACAGACCTCGCTGCACCCTCCGGTTTCTCTGTGGGTTTGGGTTTTGTTGGTGGTTGAAAGGTTTCTCTGAAGGGAGGAGTTGTTCCGTGTGCGCTGGTTGGTGGTTGCAGTTCAGCCTTGGTGGTGCCAAGGAGAAGGGGCTGTCAAGGAGAATTGTAATGAGGAAAAGCAGCTGAGAAGGGGTTTGGTCACAGAGAATGTGATGTCACTGTCACAAGGTTTGTTTTCCACGTTGAGGTGTTCAGCACAGGAGCGGCCTTGGGCTGTGGAAGGTGAAGGAGGGAGGGTTGCTCTGTTTGAGATGCCCCTGCAGCTCTGGAGGGGATTCCATGGATTCCTCAGGCTCTTCTCTGCTCTGCCTGGGCCATGTCCATGTTCTGCTGTGGCCCAGCACTGTCCTCCTCTTCCAGGGAAGAGTTAAACCCCAGGGATCTGTTCGGGGTGGGAAGGAGAGCAGGAGGAGAGGATGAAAGGTGCAGTGGGCAGGGCAGGTGTGACCAGAGCAGGCAGGGAGAGCTGTTTGACCTGGTTCTGTCCCTTTGCTCCTGCATCCGGCCCTGACTGCTGCTCCCAGCCCTGAGCTGAATTCTCTCTCCAGACCCCTGAGCTGAATTCTCTCTCCAGACCCCTGTGCTGGACCCAGGGCTGTCCCTGCCCACCCCGAGCATGCCTGGAGTCCCCTGAGCTGTGCAGGGCACACCTGGGATGCTGATTTTCCAGCTCCATATTCCCTGTCTCCTCACATCTTCTACATTTATATTTTATTTTTTTTTTGTTTCTGTGTGTCTATTTCTGTCTTTTTTATTTCGTTTTTGGTCTGTGTCCCATCCATGGATAAACTGCAGGCATCCCTCACCCACGTAAGTGCTCTCCGCATTTCTTTCACTCTCTCTTTTTGTGTTTTTAGAGTGTTCCTCTAACTTTTCCAGCTTTTAATTTAGTGCCTTTTTCCTCTCAGGGGCTGTAGCACTGGAGTAACTGGTAGTGTTCATTCCCTAACCACACTGACTCTGGAGTAGCCTCTCTGCTCTTGTTTAGAACAGAATTGGGGTTAACTCTTTGTCTGTGCTCTGCAGCATGCAGTTGGGATATTTAATGTAGTGATTCTCTAATCATAATAATAATAAAAATAATAATAGTTAGCTTGTTGACTCAGAGTGGAGTAGTGGAAGGCTTCATATTTATGAATCCACTAAAAACAGTTCAATTTTAATGATACTGAGATCATTCAGGGAAATCAATTCAGCCAAATTGCAGATCTGGTTTAGACCAGAGCCAACCAAAAACTTCAACATTTTGAATATCTCCACAAATTTGAAAGCACAAAATTGAAGAAAAAAAATTCAATTTTTTTTCCTCTTCTCACTAATGACTTTACCACTGGACAGTCTTCCAGCACTTGTGTAGATTGTGTGATTAAATAAATAAATAAACCTCATACTAAATTTTTAAAAAATGGCATGTTCCCCACTTCCCCGTGCAAAATGAGTCAGAAATGTGATGGATTTGTGTAATTGTGAGTGAAAAGTGGAGATGGCTCCATAGCTTTGTGCCTTTCCAATCAAACCTGATCAATGGAGCTACAAAAAAACCTCTTTATCCCAGTGAGCATTATTGCATTTATCAGTGCCTCCCTGTGGGGAGCTGCTGCTACTCCCAAGATTACAAGGAGAGAAGCTTCTTTGAGATTCCTGAGAGAGGATTTTTAAATATTTTTATTAATATTATTTATTGTTTTATTTTATTATTTTTTAGTATTTTTCTTTTTAACCCAAAATTTTGAATCCTGCTTGTGCTGTTTCCCCTAAAGATTGCATTGGGCAAAAGCGTGGATGTAGGGGAGCAGGAAAGGGAAGGATGGATGGACAGATGGACAGGCAGGGCTGCAAACTGCAGCAGTTAGGGAGGCACTGGGAGGCATTCCCAGAACATTTGTGCAGTCTGAGGTTGTTTGGATCCCATTAATTCCAGGAGCAATAATTAAAAATAATGACATGAGGGTGATGATGGTCAGGGTTAGAGCCCAGGCTGAGGATTGGGGCAATCCCTTCTGAACTGGAGATAAAACCCCCAGGGAGGGCAGGGCTGGGCATCCCCAGCAGTGCTGCAGGAAAAGGGGGAAATGCAGTGGAAAAGAGAGGAAAACGAGCATGAGAAGCTCTGCTGCAGCCCCAGCCTCATGGCCTGCACCTGGGGACAGGTAGGTGGCTCTGCAGAACATTCCAGCACTTCTGGACTGGAGTCTTTTGCTTTTTTATTATTGTTTTCATGTGGCAACGAGCTGCCAGTCCCTCTGTACTCCCCAGTGCAGGGTCAGTTGCGGTTCTCCCTCCTTTAACTCATTTTTCATTTCCAATTCCATCCTGCCCTTGAAGCTTTGCAGCTGGGATCACCCTGGGATCATCTCCCAGTTCTCTGCTCCTTCCCAGAGCCCATCTCGGACCCTGCCTGGAAATGGCCCCGCAAAAATGCCTTTTCTCCACCTCTGCTGGCATTCCAGTCACCTCTTTGTGGGCAGAGTCACCAGCAGGAGGGATTTTTGTCCCCTCTAGAGTGATTTGAAGGTCACAGAGATGTCTCAGGAATTTTACAGCTCAGATTAACCAAGGCCACTTGTTTTCCTTGCCCTATTATTTAAAGTCTCTGTCTGAATGTAAAACCTGACACAATTTTTAATGCCTGCTGGGATAAGTCTGAAGTCATTTTGATTTATTTAATTTCCCTCAGTAAGAAAAAGAAGTTTCTGTCTATCTTAGAGGGCCTCTCCATGAGGTAATTAGTGATAATTATGGATTATAGTGGCACAGATGAGAATTCTGGAGATTGGAGGAGTGTCTGAGTTGACCTGAGTTTGTATTTTCATTTTAACCATTTGCTGCTTTTCTTCATTTCCTTTTCCTTACAAATCTGCAGCCGAACAAAGGCTGGAGGAGGACAGGGGTGGGGTTTGAACCCAAAAGTGTTCAAAGAGAGCGTGTGTGGGGCTGGTGCCAAAATACCTTTGGGTACAAACCAGCACTGCAATCACCCCAAACCAGCACTGCAATCACCCCACGTCCCACATCTCACATCTCCTCATTCCCTGGGGCTATTACCAAAATACCTTTGGGTACAAACCAGCACTGCAATCACCCCAGACCAGCACTGCAGTCACACCCCCATGTCCCACATCTCCTCATCTCCTGGGGCTGGTACCAGAAAACCTTTGTGTGCAAACCAGCACTGAAATCACCCCAAACCAGCACTGCAATCTCCCCACATCTCACATCTCCTGCGGCTATTACCAAAATACCTCTGTGAACAAACCAGCAGTGCAATCACCCCACATCCCACATCTCCTCCTCATTGCCTGGGGCTGCCAGGACCCTCCTGGGGCTGCCAGGACCCCCGTGCCTGCAGCAGGGCAGGATTTCTGCAGCTCCCTGGGTGACACAGCCCTGCCTCAGGGCTGGGTGTCCCCCTCAGTCCCCTCCTCCTGAACCCTGCCCTGTTTCCCTGCTGTCACCCCCTGGTTCCCACCCTGTGCATCCTTGTGTTTCCATAGCAACCCCAGCTCCGGCTGCTGCATCCCTGAGCCCCGTGGCTCTGAGTGAGTACCTGGGGCTGCTGGAGCCCTGGATCCCCCAATCCCAGGGCTCAGGGGCACCCTGGGCTGGCTGCTGACAGCATTGTGCCGTGTGAGCATGTTCACATCCCAGCATGCTGCCCCCCTTCCCCCCTTCTGCCAAGCACGGGCTGAAAAACGGGAATTAAAGGCTCAGAAAAAGCACAGAGAGGGAGAGAAAGAGGAATAACCCCCCCAATCATCCTTTCCTAAAGGAATGTTTCCTTTAGTGTTCCCCATTTTAGTGTTGCAGCTGCCTTTGCAAAAGGGAAGTGCATGAAATCATTTTCTTGCTGCTGTGCCTTGCTCTGTTTGCTTTGAATATAGGGAGATACAGTTGATATTAAAATTAGGGATACTGGTTGCTGGAAGAAGATGCAAATGAGGAGGTAAAATACCCTGCAAGAGAGATCCCAGGGCCCTGCTTGCCTTAAAAGAGGCCTCAGGCTTCCAGAAAATTCCATAGAATTTGGAATTCCATAGAATTAGAATTTGAGATGGGAGCTGGGTTCAGACTGCCTTGGTTGGGTGGTCAAGGGAGAAGAAAAGCCCTCAGTGAGGATCTGAGTTCCCTGGTGCATGTGTGTGGTTTGAGTCACTAATGGTCTCTGCCGAGCCAAAAGCTCCTTTTGTGCCTTGCAATAATCCAGAGTGTGTTTGTGGTCACTGAGGTGTTTACCTGAGGTGGGTGGGAATGGTTTTCTGAATGGAAAACACTCCAAGCATGAAGTGTGGGATGATCTTGGGGTTGGGATGGAGGGAGAGGAGAGTGTGGCCAGTCAAATGAATTTATAATTAATTCTAATGAATGCATTTATGGCTGGCACATTTCATGGTCTCACAGGTGGCTCTGAATGTCCTTTACCTGCCCTTGGCCACAGCAGCGTGTTCCTCGTGCAGTAATTTTCATTTCCAAATGCCAAACCCCAGTCCCTGCTGCACCCAGGGGCTGAAGAGACCTTTTCATTCCTGTCAGCCTGGGAGGATGGGCTGGAGAGGCCGAAGGGCAGGCTCTGCTCCTCATCCTTTATCCCTCAGCAGGCAGAGACTCCCTCCTGGCTGCTCCTGTGTGAGCTGGGCACAGCTTCCCTTGCAGGGAGAACCTGGGGTCATGTTCAACAGAACAGTTTGTTCTGAAAAAAAAAAAGGAATCTTCGCCCGGAAAAGCTGCTAAGAGCTAATTAATGATAACCATTTTCCACGGTTTTGTTGGTGTGGGGGCTGTGTGTGGGGAGGAGGGGGGAAGTTTCCCTTTTCCCCTGCCCTGGGGCTCAGGCTGTGAGCAGGAGCAGAGCTGTTGTTTGTGTGTGCCCACATTGCTATGCCGGGCTGTGCTGCAGCCTGTGCCAGTGACGAATTCAGCAGCAGGGAAAGGGCAGTGGCACGGGGCAGATGCTGCTCCAGCTCTGCT
>NW_005054447.1:381427-400492 GCF_000277835.1 Geospiza fortis
TTCCCTGGCCTCTCCTGGGGCTCAGGGAGTGACAGCAGCAGCAATTAGGGAATGAGAGCTGCCCTGTGGCACCACGGAGGCAGGGACAGAAACCCAATGAGGCTGCAGGGTTCTCTCTGCTGCTTTTGGGGCTGTGGGATCAGTGGGAGATGTCTGGAGGCATGGAGGAGCTTTAGGGATGTCTCTCCTTGGGTTTAACCCTCTGAGGTTGCTCCAGGAAATAGTTCTGGGCCAGTTTTGATGTTTTTGTTGCAGCTCTCTCCGCTCTGGGACCTGTTTTGCCTTGCAATGGTTCAGCTCACTTGGAAAAGGGGATTTTTTTTCAGGTTGGAGGGGACTTGGAGCAGCCTAGGAAAGTGGAAAGTGCCTCTGCCTAGGAGTGGATAATCCTTCCAACCCAAACCATTTTATTCTCTTCATGCTGCTAACTCTGCCCTTGATCTTTACCTAAAGCTCCTCTCCCGAGGACAGACAGCCTCTCTTGCCTGGTGTGAAATCTCAGGTTATATTGAGTTTGCTGCAGGTTGGGAGAGGTTTCTTCCTGACCAGAAGACACGGATTTTCCTTCCAGGCAACCTCACAGCAACTCCTAAACCTCCCTCCTTCACAGTGCCCAGAGTTCTGTGAGCCTGGCTTTGAGGAGAATGGATTGAGAGCTTGGCTGTAACAAATGGATTTTACATTTTGTGCCATCAGTTCTTTCCCCAGTAATGGCCTGTCCTTAATCTTGTCAGAGACGAGCACCCAAAAGATTAAGGGTTTAATTCTCTGTACATCAAATTAGCAGGGAACTACCAGAGCACTCATTAGGGTGAGACAGGGGTGAGAAATGGGAGTTCTGCAGTGATTGGAGAAGGGAGCCTGGGCTCAGTGCTGAGCTGGCAGCTAATTTTTCCTCATTCCTGCACTGCCCATCCCTGCCAGCAACTGCTGCCTCCTGTGGGTCCCACTGGGGATGGATTCCCTGGATCCCATTGGGGATGGATTCCCTGGGTCCCATTGGGGATGGATTCCCTGTCCCTGATCCCATTGGGGATGGATTCCCTGTCCCTGAGCCCCACTGGGGATGGATTCCCTGTCCTGGGGCAGAGCCCAGCCCATCCCCTCGGTGTCACTGCCTGCACTGACCCCATCCAGCCGCAGCTTCTGCGTGAGAAATGTCCTTGGCCATGATCCCCTCAGCAGGGTTTTCTCTCCTGCAGTTGTTGTTGTTGTTGTTGTTGTTGTTGTTGTTGTTGTTGATCAGGAGCAGTTTGTGCTGCAGAGGGAGGACACACCACTGTGGGGTGCCGTGGTTTGTGGTTTGTCCTCCTTTTGGGCTGGTTGTGACCCTTTCACCTCCTCTGCCTCGGAGTAACAATAATTCCCTTTTTCTTCCCAGCAGTTTTGTGGATTCCTGCAGCAGTCCTGGCACTCACTCCAATGATTTTGTCCCTTTTGTTCCTTGTATGACTAAGCAGTGACGAAGCTGTGCCTAACACAAGGCCATAACTCAGTGCTTGCTGTGGTTTAATATTCTTATTTTCCAGGCGGTTTTACTGTCCCCCCCTCAGTGTTTCTGATATATGCTGGCTAATTTAATTTTGCTCCTATTTTTATTTACTCTGTAATTCTGTTGTTGATTTTTTTTCCCTTGCCCATTGTTTACATCAGTTTTTTAATTTTTTTGTATTTTCCATGTGACCTCCTCCACTTTCCTTTCAACCAAACTCATGTGCGTGCGTATCATGTGAATTTGTCATGTGGCTTGCATGGTGCTGATGATGTCGTCCTCGCTGGTGAACAGAAGGTAAAACACTTTGTTCTGATTGGTTGCCTAGATTTTTGGGGTGAGGATTCCCCTGTGGGATCTCCAAATTCCAAAAAAAAAAACCACAAAAAAAACCCCACAAAAATCCCACTGAGCCTTTTTGGAGGAGTTGCTCGTCGCTGTCTGCATGGGAAGAACTCGACTTCAGTCCTCTGCATTGAGCTGGAAAAGACTTGGAGGGAAAAGAGGGAAAAAAACCCAAAAAAATCACCTGGCTCAGTCATTTGCTTCTTCACTCTCAGAGTCCAGCAAGGAACTGTCCTAGGAAGGTGCTAAAAATCCTCTGGAGTGAGCACCAAAATCCTTTTGCCTCTCTGTGGGACCAACCACAGACTCGAATCTGATGGGAAGTGAGGGCTCAGTTCTGGGAGCACCCTCTCTCTTGTTGCTTTAGCAGCATTTTAACCCTATAAAATACACATTTATATAGAGATATATGCACACATCCACACTGTTTAGTAGCCTTCAAAAGTAATCCTGAATTCTGTGAAATCTGGTTATTTGGAGCGTGTCACAATTTGATTTAAGAAATAATTCCCTTTTTATTGTGAGTAAAACTTAAGCATAGCTAGAATGAGAGCCGTGTTATGAAATACTCTCTCTGTAAAATGCTGTTATAAAATCCTCCCTCTGTATAAAATTCTGCATATAAATCCTGTGAAACAGCACACACAGAGACTGTGGTGGGAGCCAGACCTCACACAGATCTCATCAGAGGGAGAATCTGGCTCCTGCCAGAGCCCCTCATTCCTCCCACCGAGGCCCTGGGAGCCTGGCGAGGCTTTAAGCTGAGGTGCAGATGATTGAGCCTGGCAGAGCTTTAGGCTGAGCTCAGCAGATGATTGAGCCTGGCAAGGCTTTAAGCTGAGGTGCAGATGATTGAGCCTGGCAGGGCTTTAGGCTGAGCTCAGCAGATGATTGAGCCTGGCAGAGCTTTAGGCTGAGCTCAGCTCCCAGGAGCTGCTGGTGCCCAGCAGATGGTTGAGCCAGGCTCTGTGTGAGCTGGGCTCAGCCTGCAGCAGCTGTGGGTGCTGCAGAGCAGCTCCTGGCACTGCCCTGCCCCACTCTGAGCCCAGCCCCAGCAGGGCAGGCAGGGAAGCTCCTGTTCTGCTGCTGCCCCAGCCACAGGAGGAGTTGGGAGAGCCAGGCAGGAGTTGGCTTTTGACAGTCCAGGACTTCTGGAATCACCTTTTTGGCCGGGAAGGGGTTTAGGTTGGGCTTTGCCAGGAAAACAGAACTAACACCAGTAACCTCCCCACGTGGCTGCATGCACAGAGAGCCCTGTCCTGTCTCCCTCTGCTGGATCCAGCAGGGTGGGAGATGTTCCTGTTTGTTTTCTGCACCTCTGCTGGAGTTCAGCAGGGTGGGAGATGTTCCTGTCTCGTTCCTGCACCTCTGCTTTTGTTCCTTATTTCTGCTGCTGCTGTTTGCACCCTGACCCCAGCCTGTTCTTTCTCTGTGGTTTTGCCCTCCTGGAGGCTCTCCCTGGTGTCTGTTCCCAGTCCTGGTTTTGTGGTGCTCAGAGATTGCAGGAATCAGCCCTCCCCTTCTTCCTCTGCTGCAGAATTCCCCAGGTTTGCTCTCTGAGCACAGGGAGGATGCAGGACCTTTCCTTGCTGCCAGCTGGGCAGGGATTTAACCTCAAGAGATTTTTCATTTTCTCTTTTCTCCCTACCTCAAGTTTCACCCACTCCTGGTGCTCGTGGCACCCTCTGAAAATCACAATAAAACCAAGAATTTCTGCAATCCTGCAGAGCAGTGTTAGGGCAAGGAAGCCCTGAATAGAAACCAAAGGGTTGAGAGGACATCAGGAAACATTTCCTGCTCCTCTGCAGCAGCAGATGATCAGAGTGCTGATGGCTTAGCAGGGAGTTGCTGAGAATTAAATTGGAAATGCAGTGGCTCAGAGCCCTGCCCTCAGCTCCCCTGCCACCAGCAGCTTTGGGGGCCTGGAGAAAAGCCCTCATTGCCTTGCTCAGACTGGCCCTGGGTTCCTGTGGAGCTGAGCTGCCCCTGGCAGGGCTGGGCTCTCCTGGATGCCAGCCCAGCAAAGGCTGCTCCTCTCACAGCTGCAGCTCCTGCCTGGGCCTTTTCTGCTTTGCTGAGTGTCCTGGGGGAGGTTTGAGCATCAGCCTCAGTCCCTGGGAGCACAGGGTCCTGCACCCTCCTGCACGGAGAGGATTTTATCAGAAATTTGGTGATCCAGCAGGAGATCTGGGCTCTGTGGAGCCACTGGCTCTCCCCAGGCAAGCAGCAGCAGCAGGGGGGTCCCTGAAGGGTTCCCCTGTTTTAGAGCTGAGGAGGGAGGGACAGGCTGGTTCCTGCCCTGGCCGAGCATGGAGCTCCCCTGGATGCTGTTCTGCCTTGCAGCCCCCATGCATGAGCATGAGTCCTCCTCTGACCACCTTCTCTCTGCAGCTACTCACATCTTCACTCATTATAGGGTTGCTGATTCTGCTGGACTAAACTCTTCCCACTAAACTTCTTCTTCCTCTGTTTGACACACTAACCCAGTTTTCGTTTTACAGCCCTGTGTCTGGATTGCATCCACCTGCTTGAGATAAATGAAATAAACACTTATTTCTGGAGAGAAAACTATGCCTTAGCAGGGCTTGCACTGCTCCACCTGTTGGTTTTCAGCACTTAGGAGTGTTCTTTTCTTTGAAGAGAAATGTTTCTTAAAGCTGAAATGAATTTAAACTATTGGGGGAGGAAGGGGTGAAATCAGGAGCTAGAAATGAGATAATTCAAAGTGAAGAAAGGAAGAAAAATTTCAGCAGAGCAGGTAATTAATCATGGGAATGGCTGTGTGTAAAGTACAGCAGCATCTCTGACATTTGAAATCAAGAATAAGCATATTTTCAGAGCATGTCCCTGTTACTCTCAGTGCTCAGTCACTGGGAACAAAATGCAGGCTGTGTTAGAGGAAAGGTCAGATTCTGTAAGTGCAGTGTTCCCTCAGCCCTTGGGGATCCCTGTGCTCATTAATGATCAATTCATGATCATCTCTGAGATGGGGGAGTGGGGAAGGAGCGAGGAGATGCTGCTCTTGTTCTGTCCCTCTGCCACAAACTGAGAATTCAGCCCAGCTGCTCCTGAGGGCTCAGGGCTCAGCCAGAGCAGGGCCAGGGAGCTGCTTTGGGGCTCAGGGTGACAGAACCAGGCTTTGCCTTCTGGTTCCTGTGAGTTTTGGTGACTACCGGGACAATTATTGCAGAGCAGCTCCTGCCACTCAGCCCCACAGCCAAAAGCAGGGACTTTGTGGTGCTGTTTGTCTTTTGGGATGGAGGAAAAAATATCTCTGCTTGTTTAACTGATGTGTTCAATGTGCCCAGGTGAGGATGGGGATTTCCTGTCTATCTGTGCCTTAAACCACACTCGTGTCACCTTTTCCTGTTCAGTGTGCACTGGGAAAGCTGTGCCAGGGTGGGATCCACATCTGGAACATCCAGGGGGTGTGGGAGCCTTGCAGTGGGGATAAAGGCAGAGGAAAGGATTTGGAAAAGCAGAACAGCCTGGGAAAAAAGGAGAGTTGCCTCTTTACACCCATCAGAGGAGCTGCTGTGTTGTTAAACACAAATGTGTGTGTCCCACACTCCTGCAGTGGGATTGATTCCCTCCTTGGAGCAGTGCAGCAGCATGGAATGCATCTTAAATCACAGCTCCTTGCAGTTTCCCATTGGTGTTTTACCAAAAATCTGTGCTCATATTCCTGTGAAAGGCAGGAGGGAGGGGAAAGGGCTTCAGATTCCTTCTGAAGATGAACTTCTGTAGGATGTTTGGAGATGAACCTTCCTGTGCTGTCCATGAGGAGCTGGACACAAATCCAGGGGTGCAAATCTGCAGTCAGACCTCCTGCATTTGGCTGTTTTAGCAGAGCTGCAGGGTGGGACTGGGATCCTCCATGGCCTGGAGGAATTGAGGAGCTGGGGAGGAAGAGCAGTGTGGGAGCTGTGGGTTGCAGGGCTGGGGATGTAAATCCCTCCTGTAACTCTCCTGCCCTGCAGGAGGAAGGGACATTCCCATTTTCTGCTGGTGGCAGTCTGGGACATGAGAGCCTTTTTCTCCTAGAAATGGAGAAATTCTAGAGGAGCAAAGGGAGGAGAAGTTATGCTAGAGGAGCAAAGGAGTTTCTCTGAATTTCTCTCCAGCATCCCCTGGAGTTCCACAGTGCAGGCTGGGTGAGGGGATGTGCTCTGGGCTCTGTTCAGGTGCTTTCACACTCATTTAAGTGGTGCAGCAGCTCTAAAACCTCTAAACAAATTCAGAGTGCAGAGCTGGGTGTGTGTGAGAGGCACGGGGTCCTTCCCAGTGGTGCTCTGTACATCCCATCCCTCAGGAGCAGCCACAGAGCCCCTCCTGATGTTTGCCAGGTGTTCCACAGCAGTTCTTACAGGAATTGCTCATTGCTTTGTGGTTTTCTTGGGGGAGGGAGGATCTCTTTCACTGATTCCATTCCAGCGCACGCAAAAATGGAAATTTGGTGTTTCAAATGCAAGAAACGCTTGGGTGTGGCAAATATTTACCTCAAACACACGGTGTGCTCTGTGTCTGGGTCAGCTCAAACCCTGAGCTGAGGATGAGAAAATATTTTTCTGATTTTTTATGAGCACTTTTTCCTTGATAATTTCTTTTTTTTTCTTCTTTTTCCCCAAATAACCCTGAATGCCCCGTCGTTGCAGGGGAACCCAGTGCCCCCAAGCTGGAAGGTCACATAGGAGAAGATGGCAACTCCATCAAGGTGAACGTCATCAAGCAGGACGACGGTGGCTCCCCGATCAGGCACTACCTGATCAAGTACAAAGCTGTAAGTGTGGCACAGCCCTGAGCCTCTGAGCCTCCCTGGGCCCTGGGAGGGGCTGCGCTGAAGGGAGGAATCTCTGTCACTCACCTGGTTTAAATTTGACATGCTGGAGTGCTTTTGAAGGAGCAGAACTTGCAGCTTTTGCCTTCTGGAAATAGTCTAGTAGGGGCAGAATGAGAGGAGGAGGTGAGGGGATTTTGTCTCAGAAGACAGGATTCTGAGCAGGAGAGAGGCTGCTTTGGCATCTCAGCCTCTCCACCCAACAGCATTTGAGGGTTTCAGTGAATCCTGGTATTGGGAACACGTGGAATGTGCCATAGAGATTTGTTTACCAAAGAGTAGTCTCTCAATTAGCCACTGTGTGGGTCACAGAAATACACATTTTTCCCAGTCAGCTTTCTGTGGGTCACAGAAATACACATTTTTCCCAATCAGCTCTTTGTGGGTCAGAGTCAGTGCTGACTATGACAGCCACACCCCGTCAGATAAAATAGACATTTTTTCACGATCAGCCTTCTGTAGATCATAGAGCCAATGACAGCAATGGCCTGTCAAATAAAATACACATTTTTCACGATCAACTTTCTGTGGATGGTAGAGTCAATGCTAATTATGACAGCCACACCCTGTCAATTAAAATAGGCGTTTTTCACAATCAGCTTTCTGTGGGTCACAGCCAAAGAAAGTACACTTTTTTCACAATCGGCTTTCTGTGGATCACAAAGTCAGTGCTCATTATGATGGCCACACCCTGTCAAATAAATTATGCATTTTTTCACAATCAACCTTCTGTGGATCATAGAGCCAATGACAGCAATGACCTGTCAAATAAAATACACATTTTCCATGATCAACTTTCTGTGGATGATAGTCAATGCTAATTATGACAGCCACGCCCTGATTGTTTTTCACAGTCAGCTTTCTGTGGGTCACAAATACACATTTCTCACGACCAGCTTTCTGTGGGTCACAGAAACACACATTTCTCAGGATCAGCTGTCTGTGGGTCACAGAAACACACATTTCTCAGGATCAGCTGTCTGTGGGTCACAGAAACACACATTTCTCAGGATCAGCTGTCTGTGGGTCACAGAAACACACATTTCTCAGGATCAGCTGTCTGTGGGTCACAGAAACACACATTTCTCAGGATCAGCTGTCTGTGGGTCACAGAAACACACATTTCTCAGGATCAGCTGTCTGTGGGTCACAGAAACACACATTTCTCAGGATCAGCTGTCTGTGGGTCACAGAAACACACATTTCTCAGGATCAGCTGTCTGTGGGTCAGAGTCAGCGCTCACTGTGGCCCTGTGCCCTCCCTGCAGAAGCACTCCTCGGAGTGGAAGCCCGAGATCCGGCTGCCGTCGGGCAGCGACCACGTCATGCTGAAGTCCCTGGACTGGAACGCCGACTACGAGGTGTACGTGGTGGCTGAGAACCAGCAGGGCAAGTCCAAGCCTGCCCACTACGCCTTCCGCACCTCCGCCCAGCCCACGGTGATCCCAGGTACTGCTGCTGTGCCCCCCCGGGTCCTGCTGCCCCCTAATGCCACCGAGCTGCCCCCGTGTGCCCCAGTAACCCCCAGAGCTCGCTTGCTTCCAGCCCATTCTCTCATGGTCGGTGCCCCCACCCAAGGCTGAGGGTCGTGGCTGCGTGCATACCTGCGGCAGGTATGTGGGAGTGAACCCCCTGCCTGCCTGCTCCCAGGGAATGGTGGCTCCTTGCGTGGGGTAGGAAAAGCTTTCTGAGAGTGGGAAGTGGAGTTCTCATTTTAAACCCCAGTAGGGCCTTCAGCTCTGCAGGGTGATGCTCTGCACAAGGCAGATTTCCCAAGTCCATCTCTGGAGGAATAAAGGCGTCAGGAGTTTGCTGGCACTTGGATGAGAAGGCAGTGAAATGTGACCGTGTTCACAGGGGTACGAGGAAGAGATGAGGATCTGACTCCAAGTTTCAGAAGGCTTGATTTATTTCTTTATGATCTATATTACATTAAAACTCTACTAAAAGTATAGAAGCAAGGATTTCATCAGAAGGCCAGCTAAGAATAGAAAAAGAAGGAATGATAACAAAGGCTTGTGACTGACCAAGACAGTCCGGACAGCTGGGCTGTGATTGGCCATTAATTAGAAACAACCACATGAGACCAATCACAGATGCACCTGTTGCATTCCACAGCAGCAGATAACCATTGGTTACATTTTGTTCCTGAGGCCTCTCAGCTTCTCAGGAGGAAAAAATCCTAAGGAAAGGATTTTTCATAAAATATCATGGCTGCAGTGAAAAATCTCTCTCTGAGCATTTTTCAGTTCAAATTACCAAATGAGGATGAGAAGGCAGTGAAAAATCTCTCTCTGAGCATTTTTCAGTTCAAATTACCAAATGGCAGTGATTTTCGAACAGCAGCGATTCAGCGTTGAGGAGGACATCAGGAGAAAATAACTCAGAGGCTTTAGGGTGCTGCTGGAAGCTCTTAAACAGAGTGTACTTATTAGTGTGCTCATAAAGTGAGGGATAAGGGCAATTACTGCAAAAGCCAAGCAGAACTCGCAGCTGGCAAACTGGAACTGAGCAGTTTGTGGCAATCTGTTGGAAGGACAGTTAAGATTTCTTTTCTACACGTGGACATTTAAAAAAAGCAATGGGGAAACCCACACAAAGCAACCAAAACGCGAGGATGGGTGGCTGGGGTAGCTGTAAATTGAAGCTGTGGTGGTTAAAGACAGGGGTGCTGAGTCAGGGCCTCCCTGCACAGGCAGGGTTGGTGCTCCAGCCCGTCCTGATGGGATTTCATTCATGTTTTCTCTGGAAAGCAGAGCGTTTCCTTCGGTCTTTCGCTGAGAACTCGGTCCCTGCTCCCCTGAGCCCATTCCCTGGCTGGAGGGAACAGCTCAGACCTTGTGGGAATGCTGCAGCCCCCTTGGCTGAGGCAGGCCACGTTGTTCAGCACAGAAACGGGTGGAAAAGTGGGAAAAGTGGGACTGGCAGTGAGGAGGAGGGAGATGGGCCAAAGGAGAGCCTGGGGCTGCTTGGACAGGGCGTAGTTTTGGGTGGAAGGACCCTCAGTAACTCATTAACTCACTCTGTGGTTCTCATTTTCAACAGCTCTAACCCTTGCTCCCCCTCTGAGCCCTTTAATCCATGTAACAGGAACCCTCTAAAAACCAGGGAAAAGCCAGTTTGTTACCAGAGGTGAAACTTCCCTGGCCTCTCTGCAGTTACTCCTTGCTGAGCTTGGTGTGGAGCCCAGGAGGAGCTGGGAGCTGAGGCTGCCTCTCAGATATTGCAGGTGGAAAAGCAGATTTTGGGTGTGAAGGGTTGCCCCAGGAGCTGGAACTCAGCTGCGCCTCAGAAAGGGCTGTGTCCTGGTGCAGTGCCGTGGTTATTGCTGCCTTTGTGACTCTCTCTCCTGGGTTTTTGTCATTTTGGCCTCCCAAGGTGTTCCCTGGTGCCCACACTGAAGTTCTGATGAGAATATTTCCAGGGACAGGTTGGTTTTTCCTCTGCTGTGGAGCCCCACAGGTTTTAATGCCAAGCTGCAGCAGGGAAGAGGCTCTGTTTGTTCTTTTCCTTTTCCTTTTCCTTTTCCCTTTCCTTCCTTTCCCTTTCCCTTTCCCTTTCCCTTTCCCTTTCCCTTTCCCTTTCCCTTTCCCTTTCCCTTTCCCTTTCCCTTTCCCTTTCCCTTTCCCTTTCGCTTTCCCTTTCCGTTTCCCTTTCCCTTTCCCTTTCCTTTCCTTTCCTTGTTGTTCCCATGGCATTTCTGTGGTTTTATCTCAGAATGGGCTGTGCAGGAGTGAGAGCCAGTGCTGTAACAGGAATTGTGCTGTGCCTGACGGCAATGATCAGGGATTCCCTGCAGGAAAATGTGCATTTCTTGTGTGGAGTCCTTTGTTCCCCTCACCTGTGTAGAGCTCTGAGTGGCTGGAAGGATAAGGGTGTTATTTTCAGCAATAATAACAATAATAGCAATAATAACAACAATCATCACACTGGCATTGGAGTGGTTCCCAAGCAGCTGGGAGGCTGAATGGCAGAGTCAGAGATTGCTGAGACCTTGGTGCTCCCTCAGGATAAAGTGGATTTTTTATCCAGGCTTTGGGGCAGGGCTTGGACAGGCAGGTGGATTCTCTGCTGCACCAAAGCTTTTCTTGTTTTCCTTTTTTCCCTGCTGAAGGCAGCGTTGTGCTCTCAGGCTCCAGACACCATCTCCCTGTGTCTCGCTGAGCCCCTTCTGTCCCTTCATTTTAATCTCATTTTAATCTCATTTGCCTGCACTCCCCACCCTCCCTGCCTTGGACCCTGCTCTGCAGCTTTGGGCTTTGCTGAGCTTCTGCCCCTTTTGTGCTGAATGTGCTGCTCCTTGAACCCTGAGCCATTTTAATTTACGAGATTAAATTAAACCTTTGATTCTTATGTTTTCTGTATTTATGACCTAATTTTTTTATCTATTTTTCTCTCTCTTTCTCTCTCTCTCTCTCTCTTTTTCTCTCTCTTTCTTTCTTTTTTTCTTCCTCTCTTCCTTCCTATCCCTCCCCTCTCCCTTTTCCCCCAACTCCTTTCCTATGTCTGTCATCCATGGTCACCTTGGATCTCACGGGGAACATCCACGCTTGCCACATGCACCAAATTTATTTTTCAAACAACCATATCCCCCCTCCTGGGAACCATTGTCTGGCACCTGCAGTGACCTCGGGAAGTCCATCAACGTCGTCCTCCTTTGTCTCATTGCTTCTCTCTGCAGTGACTCTGCTTTTGCTCTGTTAGAAACTTTCAAAAACAAAACAAAACAAAAAAAAAGAGTCAAATAAAGCAATATTTGCTTGGGAAGGCCTGGGTCCCACCAAGGTGTGGAAGGAGATAACTTTGCTTCAGAGGATCGTGTCAGTCAGAGAAAAAGAAAAAAAAAAGAAACACAGAACTTAAAAAAAAAGTTTAATTTGAAAGAGTCAGTATTTTGTAACAAGGAAAAAAGGTTTAAGCCAAGTTTTTTTCTCTTTAACGTTTTTTTGTTACTTGTAATGAATTTGCCCTTTTAAATGGATGTAAAGAAAGATTTTTTTTGTGTTGTTTGCTTGCTGTTTTCATCAAAGGAAGGTGCAATGTTGAAAGCCTTTAAGATCCTGCTTTTTACTGATTTCTCTGCACATCTGGTGCTGATCTTGTGCAAAAGGAGGCCCCATCCACAAACCCACAGACTGTAAAAAGAAAGAGAAGATTTGTCAGAGACCATCCTGCTGATTGCCCAGATGTCTCTGGGGGCTTTTGCATGTGGATCCAAATGTCTGGAAGGTTTTCCTGCCGTGCTGCTCTGACCATAAACATCTGCTGGGATCCCACTGCTGCTTTTCCTCCTCCTCCTCCTCCTCCTCCTCCTCCTCCTTGTCCCTCCCTGCTGTGCAGGGTGGGGCTGGGCACACCCAGCCCATGGACACACCCAGGGCCAGCGGATTTCCAGAGCTGTGTTATCACAGATCCCTTTCCTTGCTGTCCTGACAGGAAACCTTGGCTTGGATGGAGTGAGCTGAGCAGCAGAGTTGTAATTACTGATCCTTAATCATCTTCCTGGCTAGCTGTGTGTGTGGCAGCATTAATCCCGGGCTAAACTGGTGCAGCAGAGCCATCTTTGGTACCAAATCCTGGGAATTCCTGTCAACAAAACTCAGATTTTTGCATTGCTTCTTTGAAAAAAAACAGAACTCCCCACCCAAAAAAAAAAAACCAAAAAAAAAAACCCAAAAAACCTGGCACAACGACCCCAATGAATTTTTTGGGAAATCCATGGGGATAGGAAATCCATTGTAGCAGGAATTCCATTGCAACAGAAAATCCATTGGGATAGGAAATTTGGGATGTGAAATCCGTTGGGATAGGAGATCCATTGGAAAAGGAAATCCATTGGAATAGGAAATTTGGGGTATGAAATCCACTGGAACAGGAAATCCGTTGGAATAGGAAATCCATTGGAATAGGAAATCCATTGGAACAGGAAATCCACTGGAATATGAAATCCATTGTAGCAGGAATTCATTGAAACAGAAAATCCATTGGGATATGAAATCCACTGGGATAGGAAATTTGGGATAGGAAATCCATTGAGATATGAAATCCATTGGGATAGGAAATTTGGGATATGGAATTGATTGGAACAGGAAATCCGTTGGGATATGGAATTCGTTGGAACAGGAATTCCATTGGAGCAGGAAATCCATTGGGATAGGAATTTTGGGATAGGAAATCCATTGGGATATGCAGTCCATTGGGATATGAAGTCCATTGGGATAGGAGATCCATCCCCTCTGATGCTCTCCTAAACCCAGGGGTCTCTCCCTTGCATTGTCTGTCCAGAATGTCTCAAAGCCTCTCAGCTGGGTGGGTTCATCTTCCTGACAGAATTCTCACAGGGACAGAGAGAATCCTGCCCTCATTCATGTCTGGCTCTGCCTTCTCTGCTCTGCTGTGTTGGAACTTTCCTGTCTGCACTGTAAATGCAAACTGGATGCAGGTGTCACACACAGAAGCCTGTGGGTTTATTTTTTATTACAAACCCCCTCATTTCCAGTGTTGTAGAATGTAGGCACTTTGTTAGAGCTTTGGAGTTCGCTGAAGTGCAGCAAAATAACCCTGATACTAAAAAACGGTGTGATTTGCCCTCTAACTGCATTAATTGAGCTCATTGTAGATCTGAAATCAGCTTTTTGTGGGTTTCCCCTTATCCACAGAGGGAGGTGCCTGCCTGAGGCTGAGATGTTTCTCACCAAAATCACAGTTATTAAAATGATCTCCGTGACTTTGGGAGGTTGGTGTGGAGAGAGAGCAGCACCTGTGGAGGGGGTTCTGTCCCTGAGAGGGGTTCAGGATTCTCTGTGGCACAGCCCTGGCAAGCAGCTGAGACACCTTGAATGTGGCTGAAATGAATCCCAAACTCCACAGCCATCAGGAGCCCAGCCAGCATGGATTACAGACAGAAATTGCTTCTCTCTGTTGGATAAAATGAGGAGCAGAACTGGGTTTTTAGCACGAATTTGTGCAGATTTGTAACATGCCAGGTACCAGAGATCCGTCAGGCCTTTGGGGTGTCACGTTCAGGGTTCCAGGCCTTGATGTGAGTGAAATACAATTCACATAGAGTTTTTAGAAGAGCCAGAGAGGAGACAGAGGCTCAGATGTGGGAGCAGAAGATGCTCAAGCGCTGGGATTTTCCTGCCACAGACGCCTGCAGTTCCTGTGTGTGTGAGGGGCTGCAGAGCCCTGCAGGATTCCCAGTTTGCTGCAGCCCCTCCACATTCCCAGAGCTGTTTCTCAGAGCATTGCTTGGCTGTTTTGGTGGGCAGGAAGGTTTGGGAATGTGCTGCTCCGCCAGGAGCTGCTGCAGGTGTCTGCACCTCCGAGGTTCTGGGCGATAAAAAGAAGGTTTTATCTAAAACCAGTTGTTTAAAACCAGCTTCCCCTGGCTCTTGGAGCTGCTTGGGTGGGGTGGGCACTTGGGGCAGGGTGTGCTTTATCCAGGAAAGGATTGTGGTGTCACTCTGTGTTTTGAGGCAGGGTGTGATTTATCCAGGAAAGGATTGTGGTGTCACTCTGTGTTTTGAGGCAGGGTGTGATTTATCCAGGAAAGGATTGTGGTGTCACTCTGTGTTTTGAGGCAGGGTGTGATTTATCCAGGAAAGAGGGTTTTGGTGTCACTCTGTGTTCAGCCTGCAGAGGAGAAGCTTTGGGGTGACCTCAGTGCCCCTTGCAGGACCTGGAGGAGCTGGCAGGAGAAGGGGAGAGGGATTATTTCCAAGGGGTGGAGGGACAGGAAAAGGGGGAATGGCTTCAGACTGCCAGAGGGCAGGGCTAGGCGGGGTTTTGGGAAGGAATTGTTCCTTGTGAAGGTGGGGAGGGGCTGGGATGGGATCCCCAGAGCAGCTGTGGCTGCCCAGGGCCCCTGGCAGTGCCCAGGGCCAGGTTGGATGGGCTTGGAGCAGCCTGGGGTGGTGGAAGGTGTCCCTGGACACAGTGGAAGGTGTCTCTGGATGTGGCAGGGGTAGATGGATGGGACTTAGGATCCCTTCAAGCCCAGGGAAGCAGCAGAGCCAGAAGGAGCAGAGTTCTGAGGCCACAATGCACAGGAATCCAGGGCAGCTCTGGGAAACCCCAAATCCCCATCCCTGCCCCAGGCCAGCTCCCCAGGCTGCTGTGAACTCACTCAGAGGGTTTGGGTGTGGATTTCTGTCCCTGGAGAGCAGGGTCCTTGTCCCCAGGGTGGCCCTGAAAATCCTCCTGCACAGGGAGCTCCCCCCTGGCAGCAAAGGGGTTCTCCTGGCGTTGGCTGTTGGCTACAGAGTGGATTTTTGTTTGGTTTGTCCCTTCTTCTTCTCCCTTTTGCCAAATCCTGTAGGGCCTTGGCCATGCCTGCAGTCCCACCTGCTTCTCTCCACCCTTTGTGTGTCTTTGCCTGTGCCTGGACATTCTGGAGTGAGATCCCCCCAGGAAGACACAGCTGAGCTCTCTCTGTCAGGGCAGGTTTTGTGCAGAAATTCAATCTGCTGCGTGGTTTTCCTGTGCACTGTGAAATGAGGGGGATTAGAAAAGCCAGTCTCGCAGGAAGCTCATTTTCCATTGGAAAACATAATTTGTAATTAATAAATTCTTCACTTCTTTAGAATGAAGGACTCCAGAAGTTCTTTAATGGTTCGTGTTTCCTTATTTAACTGGTGGAAATGTTATTCCTCCATGTCCTGAGAATGGCAAAAGGGGATTAATGGAAGGGCTGGATGTGGATCGGGTCGGAAATGTCCAACATCAATTTATTACATTGATTTCACACACACAGTGTGAGCAGCTGCTCCACATTATTTATACAGCTCTTTATTTATTTATACATTTATTTATATGTTTCTTTTGTGCACAGAGTTGTTTTAGGCCCCAGCAAACCCTTTAGGGATGCCTAAATATTAGTTTCATTTAATGCAACATAAATGCAGCTACGGGATGGAGGGAATGGTTCCAGAAAGTATTTGGAGATCAATTTAATTTAATCAGATGGGACAGTCTGTGAAAGGAATAATCTCCTCTATGATTCCTGCATTTTGTAGGAGCAGCAAAATTCCTTTGCAAGGAAAAAGAAAAGCAGCACCAAGAGCCTCCCAAGCCCATGGGGTGGTGGAGGATTTTTATATTATGTTTCCTAATGCCAGTGCTTGGAAGGTTTGGAATTTCAATTCGTGCCACGAGTTAGGATTTCTGAAACCACAGCTGATGGGGAAAGGTTGGAAAGTTCCTGCAAATTGCAGGGCTCCCTTAGCAGCCTAGAAACCCCAATTGCAGGCAATTACCTTGGCCCAGTTTCCTTGTCCTGAGGTGTAAAATCCCAGAATAGCACAAGAACAGGGACATTCCCCTGCAGGCCTGCCCTGCTCCTCCCCAGCTCCATCCTCCTCCTCCTCCCGGGGCAGGGGAGCAGGGCTGGGGGTTTGGGGGGGTTGGTGCCTGCTCAGGGCTCTGGGGGAGCACAGGGCTCTGTGCCTGTCAGAGCAGGAATTGGGGGGGTGACAGCTCCTGGAAAAGCTGGGGAGGGGGAGAGGACACAAAGAGCAGCGCTCTGGTGTGAGTGGATTCTCCAGAAGGGGGAAATTGCAGCTCTGGGGCACGCAGGGAAGTCTGACCCTGGGATGCTCCTGAGTGTGGATGGCAAGTGTGACACAGCTCGCCTGAAAGATTGAATCATCCTGCAGGGATCCTGAGCACAGCCAAAGGGCACAATCCCTGCCCTCCTCACTCCCTGCAGGCCCCAGAGGGTGGTGGATCCCTGTCACCATGTCGTCCTGCAGCTTGCTGGCTGTGGGACAGTGTTCTGCTCACCAGGGGCTGGACTTGTGATCCCTCAGGCGCCTCACTGTGGCTTTTCTGCACTTTTCCTGCTGGGATCTGCATCCCTTGATCCATCTCGGGGTCACAAAATGAAACACCACCTCTCTGCCTCCTGTTTTGAACCAAAGAAATGCATGGCAGGGGCTGTGGCCCTCTCCAAGCCCTGGGAAGGGTCTTCTCACCAGTGAAATTCAACAGAAATGGGGCTGAGGGGATCAAGGGGCTCTGCTGGGGGTTCTGCAGAACAAAGATTCCAAGGGTTTGGGGCTCCAGGGGCTGGCCTGGTGAGAGGCTGGGGAGCCATGAGCAGGTTCTGCAGAGCTGGGTCTCACCTGAGCTCCAGGGAGGGCTTTGACTCAGTTTCACCCCCCCGGGGGCTCACCAGCCCTGAGCATCCCCCAGTGATCTGTATCCCACCAGGAAAACCCTGCTGCAGAGCCTGGCCTTTGCTTTCCCTGCTCCTTGGGCAGGCCCAGGGCCACTCTGGACCTTCCTCCTGAGGAGGAGGAGGAGGGAAGCAGGAGCCCTGCCTTGTGTGCAGAGCAGGGATTCTGCTCTTTGCTTGCCAGGCTTCATCCCAGCAGGGATGGGAGAGGCCCCAGCAGGGATGGGAGAAGCCCCAGCAGGGCCATCCTTTCAGGCAGATTCTCTGTAGGATGAAGCCCTGGTTGTTGCACAGGGCTGGTACAGGGGGTGGAATTCTAAAAAAGCAACTTAGTGCAGCCAAGTGTGAGCCGTGAAACCCCAAATTTTAACCCGAACGCCTTCTCTTGTTCTCTCCCTCGGTGTCTGAAGCCAGCACTAGCCCTGCCTCGGGCCTGGGCACTGCTGCCATCATTGGCATCCTCGTGGTGGTGTTTGTGGCGCTGCTGGTGGCCGTGGATGTCACCTGCTACTTCCTGAACAAGTGTGGGCTGCTCATGTGCATCGCCGTCAACCTGTGCGGCAAGTCCGGCCCGGGGGCCAAGGGCAAGGACATGGAGGAGGGCAAGGCGGCCTTCTCGTGAGTACTGACCCCAAAACCCCCCTTTTGTGCCCCCCAAAACCCCTCCCCTCTGTGCCCCGGGGGCAGCAAAGGAGCTGCCTCAGGGAGGGGGCTGGCAGGAAGGTGGGTTTGAAGCTGTTCCTCTGGGGTTTTGTCTCGTTCCTGTTGGTAGCCAGCAAATAGGTGGCCTCAGAGCTGGACATCTCAGAGCTGGACATCCCAGTGACCCCAGTGCTGGACATCCCAGTGCTGATCATCCCAGTTCTGGACATTCCAGTCAACCCAGTTCTGGGCATCCCAGTTCTGGACATCCTAGTCATCCCAGTGCTGATTACACCAGTCCTGGACATCCCAGTTCTGGACATTCCAGTGCTGATCATCCCAGTTCTGGACATTCCAGTCATCCCAGCTCTGGACATTCCAGTGCTGGACATCCCAGTCATCCCAGTGCTGGACATCCCAGTGCTGGACACCTGGAGCTCCGTGCTGGGTGCTGGAAGGAGCAGTGGCCCCGGGAGCATTCGCGGCTCGGTCCGTGTCCGTGCCTGGCCGTGTCCGTGCCTGGCCGTGTCCGTGTCTGGCTGTCTCTGCAGGAGCAGCCATCACTCCCCTTTGCCGTTGCCTCGTTGCAGGAAGGATGAGTCCAAGGAGCCCATCGTGGAGGTGCGCACGGAGGAGGAGAGGACCCCCAACCACGACGGGGGGAAGCACACGGAGCCCAACGAGACCACCCCGCTGACAGAGCCAGAGTATGTGGCCTTAGGCAGCCCTAGCACAGGGGCACTGCATTGCCCTCAGCTGCCCCAGCCCCTCAGGAACAGCAGTTAGGGCAGCAAGAGAGGAAGAAAGGTAAAATCTTCAGTGAGGAAGCGCCTCCTGTCAAGCTGCAGTGGTTGCTGTTCCCAGCACTGGAAGGGAAAGGGAAGGAACCAGTGTTTGCTGAAAGGCTCTGTCCCGTGTGGAGATCCAGCACTGTCCAGGATCTGCAAAGGATCCAGAGCAAAACCAGCCCCAGCAGTGCTGGGTGAGAGCCTGAACCCGTGGGGAGAGATCCTCCCCAGGAGCTGGGAGCTGGATGTGGAGTCACAGCAAGGCTGAGCATTCTGAGAGAGAGCTGGGAGCTGGATGGGCCCTAAGTGTGCATTCATGTGTGAGGAAGGAGTTTGGGTTTGAGGGGGGCTTCAGACAAACCTGCAGCAGCAGGACAGGACGAGGTGAGGGGCTGGACCCAGGGTCCTGTGTTGTGTTGTGTTGGTGGCACAGGGCTGCAGGCTCAGGGGGTGGCAGAGCTGCCTGGAGAGCTCAAGACAGGCTGAGAGGAGAGCTGTAGGTGAGGAGAGTCTCTGCAAGCTGACAGGATCCCATTTGCCTCAGCCCAAGCACTCCACGTGAACAAACCATCCCTGCAGGTCACGTCCTCTTGGCTTTTTTCTCTTCCTGATGATCCTCAGCCATCCCAGCCTCGCTCCCTTTGCATGTCTGACCTCTGCACGTCTCTGCTCCCGAGTCCCCCTCCATGTCACATGTGTGTGCTGTCCTCTCTCCCTCTCTGCCCTCTCTGCCCCCTCTCCCTGCTGTCTTTTCAGCCCTTCATTGTCTCTCTCTCTCTCTCTT
>NW_005054447.1:400793-409010 GCF_000277835.1 Geospiza fortis
AGCCCCAGCGCCGCCGACGCCGTCCCAGCCGGGAGCAAGGCGGGCACCCCTGGCCTCACGAGCCCTGCAGCTCCCAACGAGGCCAAGCAGGAGGTGGCCAAGAGCCCCGAGAAGGAGCCCGTGCAGCCCAGCACGGTGAAGAGCCCGGCAGAGACCCCCAAGAACCCGAGCAACGCGAAGAGCGAGGCTGCCGCGGGCAGCGCCGCCAACCCCTCGCAGAACGAGGACTTTAAAATGGACGAAGGGACCTTCAAGCCACCAGACATTGACCTTGCCAAGGATGTTTTTGCAGCTCTTGGCACTGCTTCTCCTCCTGCTGCCAGCGGGGCTGGTGGGCAAGCCCCCGAGGCTGCTGCTGCCGCTGCAGACAGCTCTGCCCCCGCAAAGACCGAGTACGGCCGCCTTTACTCTTGTGTTGGTTGTGTGCTGTGTCCCTCGTGCCCTGGTGCTCGTGCTGTGTCCTCTGTTGGGTGTTCTCTTGACTAATCTCACTGTTCCCTTAGCCAGCTAACTCACCTGAGAGCCCACGGGGCTTGCCTTGGAAGGTGCCAGAGGAGAGCAGGAGAGGCTGTGCCAGGGAGGCAGGGACAGGGAGCTGGGAGTTGATCAGAGATAAATTGTTGTTGTTCCTCAGGCTCTTGGGCAGCTTTGTCTGTCCTGGGTTATTGTTTCGTAAGGAAGAGCAGAAATAGTTCAGTTTGGTGCAAAGAGCTCTCCTCGGAGTGCTGAGGTTCTGCAGGTCAGTGATCCCATCTCCTGCAGGTCAGAGGAGCCTCAGGGCTCACTCAGGGTCAGGCTGGGCAGCAGGCAGTGCCCTGGGCAGGGGTGACAGCGCTGGAGGCTCTGGAGCTGTCCCCAAGCTGGGGCAGTGTGAGCCTGGCTGAGATGGGGGAGCCCCCTGAGCTGGGCAGGAGAGAGAGAACAGCACCTGGGGGCTGGGGGTCCCAGCTGTGCTGCACATGTTGGACCTGGCTGGGCTGGCAGTTGTCACCTCTGAGGGTGGGCACCTCCCTCAGCCTTGTGAAGATGTCTGTGACAGAATTCCTGTCTTCTGTGTTCCCCTTTCTCCAGCACCCTGGGGGTTTCAGGACTGGCTTTCCATAGGAACATAAAAAATGGGATTGCTGCTGAATTGTCAGCAAATTCCAAATTCTTCCAGCAAATCCCAGTTTCGGAAAACACCAGCTTTGGTAAATACCAATTTCAGAAGATCTCCATTTCAGAAAATCCCAATTCCAGTGAATACCAATTTGGGGTGCTAAAGCCAAGTCCTTCTGCAGCTGGGAGAGCTTTCCTTGCTGCTGAATTGCGTGACTATTTTAGTGTGAACCGCGTTTTTTGTCGTAGTATTGAAATAATAAAAGCTTCGGCATAGTTTGGATGTGGAAGGTGTAGCGCTAGTTCAGATTTGAGAAACAAAAATGAAAAAAACCCAAATATTCAGGAATTAATGAAAAAAGAGAAAGAGAACAACTCTTAGAAGGAGCAGGAGCCTTTAACTGAGAGGAGCAAGCTGACAATTTGGCTTTAGCTTGGGGTGCTAAAGCCAAGTCCTTCTGCAGCTGGGAGAGGTTTCCTTGCTGCTGAATTGTCAGGGACTTGGGGTGCTAAAGCCAAATCCTTCTGCAGCTGGGGGAGCTTTCCTGCTGCTCATTTTGCAGCCCTGCAGCTGAGCAGGGCAAGCCAAAAAGAGTTAATCTAGACCTGAATGAAGCAGGGTGGGGAGCTGAGCTGGGCTCTCCTTACCCCGGCCTGTGCTGGCTCTGCTCTCCCAGAGGGATCTGCTCCCACCAGCCGCCCTGTCCCCGTGGCTAGCTCAGCCCAGCTGTGTTTCTGTGCCTCTAAAGCCTGTCCTTGTGGTGCTTCTCCCCAGGAAAATGCCAGCAGAGGACAAGGGCGCCGTGCAGGACAGGAAGAGCCCCGCGGCGGAGGTGAAGACGGTGCCCAACGAAGCCACACAAACAAAGGAGAGCGAGAGCAAAGCATGATCAGCACCAGAGGGGACGGCAGAAACCTTCACCCGAGCATTGAAATCACAACCCACACACCCATCTCATTCCTCTAGTGTCTGTTGCCTTTTTTTAAAAAAGAAAGACAAACAAACCAACCAGAAAAATGCATAAATGGGGGGAGGGAGGGAATGTCTCTTTTTTTCCTTTTCTTTTTTTATGTTTTTCTCTTCTTCTCTTTTTTTTTTTTTTTAATTTTGATTTCTATTTTTTGCTTTCTTTGAGATTTCTAGAAAGGTTCTATTCGTTGTGCACTTGCTTTTAAAAAGTAAAACATGTTAAAAACAGGGTTAAACCCGTCACCAAATCAGGGCTCAGCTGGCCCTGTGTGTATTCAAACAGGCAAACATTGCAATGCTGGTTGCAGTGTGGTTGGGAAGCTCAAAATCAAGTAGTCCTAGACACAAAAAAAAACCCACAAAAAAGACAAAAAAAAAATAAAAGAGACCCTGTTGTTTCCTTTGTTAGTATAGCAGAGATAACCACTGTGCTGCTGGGCACAGCTGGTGCTTAAAGAACAAAGTCCACAATTTATTTTTATACTTTTCAGTCGAGTTTGAAATATGTAAAGCCTCATAAATAAGTTATAATTTCTGTTCACCTTGTATCTGGTCAGTATGCAAAGTGTCTCGAGCTCTTTGTGACTGAATCCTGCTCGCCACGTTAGACCTTTATTTGGGGTTTATTATTATTATCTGTTTTTTAGGAAGAATGCCAAAATTGCAGCTTTGGGGGATGTATTTCAATTTGCAGTATTCAGACTCTACATTTCTTTTCCAATTTTACGTTCAATTTTTGTTTTGTTTGTTTGTTTTGGCCAACTTTGGTTCTTTCCAGTGTTTACAATTGACAGATATTTTTTTAACTTCTGTTGTGTTGAAATGGAGGGGTAAAATAGCTGCCTTTTTTTTTTCTTTTTTTTTTTTTTTTTGGTTTTTCAGTCAATCCAGTCCTGTAGACACTAGGGTAGCAGCATGCTTGCTTTGCAAAGGGAGACATTTTCAACCATGGATGTTTACAGTAGTCGTTTCCCCTTTTCTCTTTTCTTAATTATTGTTATTATTATTATTATTGTTATTATTATTATTATTATTTCTTACTGGAGTAAGAAGAAAAGCGATGCTGGGGTTTGGTTTGGGGTTTTTTTGGGGGGTGGGGGTGTTCAAACCTCTTGCCACCGGTCAAGGGCTTTAGCCAGCAATCCCCAAATCTGCTTGGGGTCAGGGAGTTGCTGGAGAAAATCCTTCTGTGCTTAAATTTAGTTTCAAGTCCCTCGCTGGACCTGGGCCTGACTGCATAAGAGAAATCTCATCTCTGCTTTTTTAGGACATTCTCCCCTTTCCTTCGCAGAACCCTCCCGCAGCTCTGAGGGGCACAGGGGAGGTTGGACAGTTTGGGCTGGTCTGGGCTCAGGTGTGTGACCAAATCAATCCCTCCTGATCAGGGCAGGAAATTCCAGTTGCAGAAAATCCCAATTTCAGTAAAGTCCAGTTTTGGAGAATACCAATTTCAGAAAATACCAAATTCAGAAAATACCAGTTTTGGTAAATACAGATTTGAGAAGATCTCTATTTCAGAAAATCACAATTTCAGTAAACACCAATTTCAGAAAATACCAATTTCAGTAAATACCAATTTCAGTAAATAACAATTTCAGTAAATCCCACTTTCAGTAAACACCAATTTCAGAAAATTCCAATTTCAGAAAATCCCCATTTCAGTCCATTCCAGTTTCAGTAAATACTATATCCTCTGACCCTAAAACTACAACCCAGAAGCAAAGATCTTTTCCCCACAGGTGCTGGGCAGACCCCAGACCCTTCTGCAGCTCCAGCAGGACCCACCCTGGCATCAGGAGCAGGGGCTGGAATTCTGTGCCAGGGCCATCCCTGGGCAAGGGCTGAGGCAGCACCTTAAAAATGAAATTATGGATGGGGGAGCTGATCAGTGGGGTTTATTATCAGGAATTGTGGAGCAACACTGAGATTTGGGGTGGGAGTGCTGATTAATGGGATTTGTTACCAGGAATCGTGGAGCAACACTGAGATTTGGGGGTGAAAAGGAGCTTTGAGTGGAAGGAAGGCAGAGGAGTGTAGGGAGAGACCAGCCCATTGTATAGAGATGTTCCTCCTGTTGGGGTTTTGGGTATTATTTCCTTTTTTTTTTAATTTTTTTTTTGTTTTATTTTCCCTTTTTTTTTTTTTTTTTTTTTTTTTAATTCTACTTTAGATCTGCAAGCTTGTGCACTGTGGGTGCGTGACTATTTTAGTGTGAACCGTGTTTTTTGTCATAGTATTGAAATAATAAAAGCTTCAACATAGTTTGGATGTGGAAGGTGTAGCGCTAGTTCAGATTTGAGAAACAAAAAATGAGAAATAAACATTCAGGAATTGATTTAAAACAAAAAGAGAACGAGAACAACTCTTAGGAAGAGCAGAAGCCTTTAACTGAGAGGAGCAAGCTGAGGAGGGGTGTGGAGGCTGTGTCTGTGTGTTCCTTGGGAATATTCCCTCTGTTCCAGTGCATCCCAGCATTCCAGCTGTGAGGGGCAGTGCTGTGTCCATTCCAGCTGTGAGGGGCATTGCTCTGTCCATTCCAGCTGTGAGGGGCAGTGCTCTGTCCGTTCCAGCTGTGAGGATCCATTCCAGCTGTGAGGGGCAGTGCTCTGTCCTGTGCTCGCTGTGGGGTTTTTGGTTTTGTTTTGCTCAGCTCCTGGGACCCCAGGGAGGGCTCTGGGGGTGCAGCTGAGGCTGCCCCACCCGTCCTGGCAGATTTTGGGCAGGATGGAGCCTCATCCCCTCATCCCCAGCCCTTGTGACACCCCACAGCAGTGTCCCTGACCTGTGGGGACCTTGGCCCCAAGGATTCCTTTCTTTTCCCCAAAGAAACGAGTCCATAACCCAGCTGGGCAGCTGCAGTGCCTCCATCCCCGTGGGTGAGCACAGTTTGTCCCTTTTTGTGCCCAATTCTGGCTGCTTTTGTCACCTGTGTGTGCTGTAACCCCCAAAGCTGAGCAGCTGGTAGGAACCACACCCCCAAACGCTGCCCAGGGACCTCCACCAGCACCTGCCAGCTGGGCACTGGGGGAGCTGCCCCACCTGGGTTGGCGTTTTTGTCCCAAAAGGGGACGAGCTCAGAGCCCAGCCCAGCACCTGGGGGTGGCACTGGCTGGGCTGGATGATCCCTTCCATCCCAAAGCTCTGGTTTGGGGTGGATGGAGCGAGCTCAGGAGGGAGGAGCTCCTTCCAGTGACCCGTCCCCACTGCCATGGCTGCTCTGGGCTTGGTGGCACTGCCATGGTTCCACGTTTCCATCCCTAGGGTTGGTGGCACTGCTATGGTTCCAAATGTCCATCCCTGGGCTTGGTGGCACTGCCATAGCTGCTCCAGGGTTGGTGGCACTGCCGTGGTTGCTCCATATGTCCATCCTGGAGTTGGTGGCACTGCTGTGGTTCCATATGTCTGTCCCCAGGGTTGGTGGCATTGCCTTGGCTGCTCCATGTGTCCATCCCCAGGGCTGGTGGCACTGCCCCCTGCCCGTCCCCAGTGTCACAGGAGCGGTGCCATCTCTCTCGTGCTGCACCATTCGTACAGGTGACAATTGTGCATCCCGCCCGTCAGCTTCCAGAGTGGCGTTTTCCTTTCACACTTTTCTATGGAGCCTTCAAACCCCACGTCTTTCACCACCAGGCTGTTTTGATAGTTGTTCTCAGCCCCTCCATGGCCATCCTTCCCCAGCATTCCCTACTTTTGGGGGCCTTCTATCTTGTTAAAAAAAGAAAAAAACAAAAAATCTTTTTACCGAGTGAAACATCGACTCCACCTTTATCCCCATTCTCACTGGTGTAAATACTGATACTAACTGAGGATTTTGACTTTGCATTCTGTCAGAATACTGTGTTCAAATAAAAACTACAAAAAAAAAAAAAAAAAAGCTGATGCCTGCAGTCTGCCCTTCTTTGGTCCTGCTCCTCGTCCCACCTGAGTGGCACCAAAAGCACTTTTAAGTTCCTTTTTTGTCCCTCTATATTTATTTACTTCTTTCCTGGAGATAGCAAACACAGAAATGCAGTTTCACAACTACTGGGAAGCTTTTCCCCCCCCAAAAAGGCACTTTTGTGTTGCCTGGCTGTGGAAAGTGTGACCGAGTGTTGGGTGTGAGAGGTGACCTCTGCCCAGCCTGAATTGGTGCCTGAACTTAAAGAGGTTTGAATGTAATTAATTAATTCAATTAATTCATTTTAAAGTCTTGATCTTTTTTTTTTCTAAATCCTAGCTAAAAATTGCCCAAATGCCCAACTTTAATTTTTTTACTCTGGAGTTTATGGGGAGGGGAGGGTTGTCTCACCTTCAATTTGGGCAAAACAATTGATTCTCACACAGAAGTTGCCATTCCACTGAAAAAGCTTTTTTAGTCACTCCCTGACCATTTGATGTAAAAAACACCAGTTCTTCCAAGTGGGGCAGCACCAACTGGCCCAAGTCCCTGGTTGGGGTTGGAGGGGGGGTTGGGGTTGTCCCTGGAGATCTGGGGTTGCCCTTTCTGGGTTCAGAGCCCCCTCAATCCCCCCCGGTCCTTGTGCATCGCGGGACCTGTGCCCTGCCTTTCCTGGCTCCCTGCTGCACCCTCTGAACCTGGAGGAGCTCAGGGGTTCCTCCCTCTTCTCCCAGAGAACTGAAAAGGGATTTTCCTGCTGTGCTCAGTGGCAAAACCGCTGACACATCCTTTATTTTAGATCTTTGTGTTTCTTCAGCCGTTTTCTCCACCCTCAGACCTTTTAATTTCCGTTTAATTTTAATTTTCCCTCATCTCTCCCTCTGTTAAGGCCATGGCACCTGACTGGCAGTGTCATCTTGGCTGAGTGTGGCTCCTTTTTCCCTGGGCTGAATTTGGGGTAAGTCTGAGTGGGGCTGCGGGACTGGACGGAGATTTTTGTGCTCCTTCTCTCATCCCTTCCAGAAATCATCATTATCTGGCCTTTTACCAGATAGCAGTATGTGAATATTGTGCATGAGCTTCAGAGCATCATTTTAAGGGCTTTTTGAAGTATTCAGAGACTAAAGGTGCCTCTCCCCCGTTCACATTTGCTGCCCTGTGTGTTATTCCCCAGCTTTTGTGGGATAACAAATAAACCCCAAATTCCCGAGCATCCCACTGCCCCAGCTATGGCCTCGTGGGTGTTTTTAATTGGACGTTGGGCTGGGAACAGCTTCATTAGAGGGAAAAAATTAATTTTGGGATGGAGGGTGGTGTGGGCAGAGCTGATGGCAGTGAGGGGAGGGACAGGAACTGTTTGGGTTTGGGGCATGAGGGGGAAAAGGGATATCCTTGGTGTTCCTGCAAGGAAAAGGGATATGCTGGCTGTTCCTGCAAGGAAAAGGGGTATCATGGCTGTTCCTACAAGGGAAAGGGGTATCCTTGGTGTTCCTACAAGGAAAAGGGGTATCCTGGCTGTTCCTACAGCCAAGGGGTGGAAGGGATGGGGGTCTCTGGCTGCCTGCGGAGCTCAGCACATCTCTGGCACTCAGGATTCCATCTGCAGCTGATGAGGATGGATGGGGAAGTGGGCAATGGATGGGCAGTGGAATGTGCCATCCCGGGCTGATCCTGTACCGGGAATGGCCATCCCGGGCTGATCCTGTACCGGGAATGTGCCATCCCGGGCTGAGCCTGTACCGGGAATGTGCCATCCCGGGCTGAGCCTGTACCGGGAATGGCCATCCCGGGCTGATCCTGTACCGGGAATGTGCCATCCCGGGCTGAGCCTGTACCGGGAATGGCTATCCCGGGCTAAGCTTGTATCGGGAATGGCCATCCCGGGATAAACGTGTGTCGGGAATGGCCATCCCGGGCAGCGCAGCTCCGCGGTGCTCGGGCTCCCTGCGGTGGCCGACTGCTTCCATCGCCGCCGCCTCGCAGAGCCGGGAAGCCTTTCGGGGAGATCGCAACAGGAAAATAACCCGAGTCTGGCCTAAAAATCAGCACGAGCTACAGGCTGGACATGGGCAGGAATTCCTCCATGGAAAGGTTTAACCACGGGCAGGGGCTGCCCCGGGGGGTTTGAGGTGCCCATTCCTGGAGGTGTCCGGGGTGGCGCGGAGGTGGCACCAGAGCTCTGGGCTGGGGACAAGGTGGGCATGGGGCACAGGGAGCGCTCGGTGCTGCCAGAGCCCCTTTCCAGCCGGGATAACCCCGGGATTCGGCGGGG
>NW_005054447.1:409026-411488 GCF_000277835.1 Geospiza fortis
TACAGACTCATTGACATAACCACGCCCACTTAATTTGAATAACGTCGCCGCTTCTTATTTGTATGGCCCTGCCCTTCATTTGCATTGCCACGCCCACCCGCGGGTGCCGCGTCGGGCGCGTTCCCCTGGCAACGGCGCCGAGGGTTCGAGCCCGGCCCTGGAGGTTTCCCCTGCCCCCTCGGTGTCCCCTGGTGTCCCCTGGTGTCCCGTCTGTGTCCCGTCTGTGTCCCGTCTGTGTCCCCCGGTGTCCCCCGGTGTCCCCCGGCCATGCTGCGTGACAAGGACACCGAGGCGGATTTCCAGCGCTTCCTGCGCCGCGTGGACGATGTCAGTGAGTGGCCCGAGGGGCTCGGGGACACCGCGGGGACATCGCGGGGACAGCCCGGGGACAGCGCGGGAAGGGGAGGAGCGGGGCCGAGGACGGCGGAACATCGGTGGGAAAGGGGAAATCCCCGCTGTGCCCCCGCCGGTTCGGTTTATTCGATGTCTGCCGGAGGCTCGGAGGGGCTCTCGCGTTTATTTGGGATGCTGAGAGCCGCTTGCTTCTGTGAATTTCGGTAATGTTGGCAGAAACTGCAGGGGGCTCCTGAAAGTGAGAGAAACTGCGGGTTTCTGTCCTGAAAGTTACAGGAAATCCACCCTGGGAAAGTTTCTGCTCATTCAGAGTGCCCAAGGCCACGCTGGAGCATCCCGGTCTAAGGGAGGGGTCCCTGCCCAGGGGACTGGGTGGGGTTGAGGGTCTTTTCCCCCCTAAACCAGTCTGGGATTCTGTGGTTTTATGGTAAAAGCCATCCTGGTCAGCGCTGCCTTCAAAGCGGGTGCCACCCGAACTCCTGGTGCTTCCACGCTTGATGTCCTGTGTGTACATATGTTTTATTTGGGATTTTTCTGTGATTTTTTAGCCAATTTGCTGCAAGGGCTGAAGTCCCCGGACTCGGCCGTGCAGGAAAAAGCCATTGCTGAGACCGAGAAAAGGCTCCGAGAGCAAGGGGCCAGCAGGGAGGAGGACGAGGAGGAGGAGGAGTGCAGGACCACGGTGAACAGGACACTCATCAACACTTCTGTAAGGGCTTTTCCCTCTGAAATTAAAGCTGGGCTCAGCCCAGGTTAAAGACACAAATGGGAACTTCCCAGGAATACCAGAATTTATCAAATCCTTGCCTTTTTTTTTGTTTTTGATTAAATATCAAACTGGTGCTCCTGCTGTGCGTCAGGCTGGCGATTTCGGGTGCCCCAGACATTCCTGATGCTGCTGTGGCTCTGTGCAGCCCAGCCAAGTGTCCCTGTGCTGCTGTGGCTTTTCCCAAACCATTTGTGGCTTTTCCCAAACCTTTGTGCTCTGTTTCTGTTCTTCCAGGGCACGCCGAGGGTGCAGGCAGCAGATGCAGGTAGGACACTGCTCCTCTCTAAATAAAACCAAGCTCTAAAACCAGTTCTAGCAGGGATGGAGCTCATGCAAGAGCTGATTCCAACCCTTTTCCTGGTGTCTGTAACCAAAATTCACTCAGCTCTAGGAGCACACTCAAGGTCTCAGCAGCATGGCTGTGTTTCTCACAGGTGGGAGTCTTGTTCTCTTCTGGCTCCTCATCTTTTTACACTTTTTATTGTGAATTTCAAAGCAAACCGGTTTGTTTGGCCCTGGGGAGGAGCAGGGCAGGTGTGCAGCTCCTCAGGGGTGGCATCATCCCTGTCTGTGACAGCTCGTCAGCCACTTCCACTTTAATTGCTGAAACGGCCCCTTGGTGTTGGCTTTTATTGAGAAATGACTCAGAAGTACCCTGGGAATTATTGTTTTTTTGCTATTTTAATGAAGTTTGCTCTTTTTTTTTCCCCTCTAAAATGCCACCAACTCTGCTGTTTGGAAGATGGGTTCCTGGCAGCTTTGGAGAAGGATGCCAAGGAACGAGCTCAGAGGAGGAGGAGGAACGAGCAGCTGGCAAACGGTGACTGCTGAGAGCAGCTCCAGAAATCCCTGCCAGGGGCTGGGGGAGGCACAGCTGGGCCTGTCTGAGCCCTGGGACAGGGTCAGGGCTCCTCAGAGCTGCTGCTCCTGGTGCTCTGCACGATCTCAGGTGGTGGAGCTGGTTTGGGATGGAGGGAGGGATGGGGAACGCTCAGGTTTCCCTCTGGAAGGGGAATGGTTGCAGGGAAATAATGGAAATAATAATGGAAATAATAATGGAAATAATGGCTGGGCTGGAAGGCTGGGGCTGTTCCAGCAGGAGAGCCTGGCCTCTGCCTGCTCAGTCCCACTGGGGGATGAAGTAAATGAAGTATTGATGGACATCGTTGCTGTTCTCAATGGATTCTGCTGCTCTCAGCGCTGAAGGAGCAGGGCAACGAAGCCTTCAGGGCAGGAGACTTTGCCCTGGCCATCCAGAGGTACTCAGAGGGGCTGGAGAAGCTGAGGGACAAGCAGGAGCTCTGCAGAAACAGGGCCCAGGTCAGTGGCAGGGCAGGAG
>NW_005054447.1:411498-411726 GCF_000277835.1 Geospiza fortis
TGGGTTTTGTGGGGCTGGGCCAGGGTAAAAGACCCAAAACGTTGTTCTGTTACACGCCTTGGATGTGGTGAGCCCCTGCTCCTGCACAGCCAGTGGGGGAAATCATCCCAATTCCCAGCTTGATTCAAATAGTCTGATTTTTTAATTATTAATCAAAAATAAAATAATAACTATTATTTACATTATATATAGTAAAAGAAGATCTATTTATATTATATTACATATTAT
>NW_005054447.1:411858-413854 GCF_000277835.1 Geospiza fortis
TATAAATTATAGTATATATATTAATGTATTCTATTCTCTTCTCTATATAATATAATAATAATAAATAAAAATAATGCTTTTCCAGGAATCACTTCTGTAACCACAAAGTGAAATATTTGCTTTGCAGTCTCTGTTTGCCTTGTGCACTCTGTGTTTGTGTGTAATTTAGAATTCTATTCAATTGATTCTAAATTAGAACATCCAGGGAGATGGCAGACAATTTAAGAATGGAAATTACCCTGCAAAATCAATGGCCAGGCCTCATTTTGTTCTTTTTAATCAGCCAGTGTTTGTGCAACAGCGAGCAGAAATTGTTTAAAGGATTCCAATTCTTCTGCCTGGACTTTTTTTCTGTTTATTTCAGGCCCACCTGAAGCTCCATGAGTATGAGAAAGCCATCAGTGACTGTGAGTGGGCATTAAAGGTAATTCCACAAGTGCCAAGGGGTAAAGACCCCCAAAATCAGCATTATTTACAGAAATCCATATTTTTGACTCAAATGAACTGGAAAATATTCACCTTTTGGAAACCCTGCTTTCCACCCTCACCTCAAGCCTGTGTTTTTTGGTCCCTGGGGGCAATAATTCAGCATAAAAACTTTAGCCACCACTAATAAATGGTATAAACACCCTAATATTTGCTTTGGGCAGCTCTAATAATTAATCAGAATGCTGAGGAAAAAAAAAGGGAAAGGCTGAAATATTCTAAAGACATAACTCCTAATAATTTCTGGTTCACCTCAGTGCAATAAGAACTGCCTCAAAGCCTATTTCCTCATGGGGAAGGCTCACCTGGCCCTGCAGCACTTCTCTGAGGTAAGCTGGGTGAATTTTGGGTCCATGGTTTGTTCTGCTTTGGGGGGTGACAGGGAGAGAGTTTCATGCCATGCCTCAGTTTCTGTTTTCTACTGGAACTGTGAATTTTTGCTCCCTGGGTTTTACTGGGAAATTCCCTTTGAGTTTGCAACAGCAGGCAGATGTAGGGACTGAGAATATCTGACTTTTCCGAGAGTTTTGACATCTGTGTCCCCATAAATGTTACTTTTCACATTTATTAAGGACTGTGGCCCCAAAAACCTTTGGGGTGTGATTGGGATATGATTGATATCATTGATTCCTTTGGGATGTGACTGGGATATGATTGATGTCACTGATTCCTTGGGGATCTGACTGGGATATCATTGATGTCACTGATTCCTTGGGGATCTGACTGGGATATCATTGATGTCACTGATTCCTTTGGGATCTCACTGGGATATCATTGATGTCACTGATTCCTTGGGGATCTGACTGGGATATCATTGATGTCACTGATTCCTTTGGGATCTGACTGGGATATCATTGATGTCACTGATTCCTTGGGGATCTGACTGGGATATCATTGATGTCACTGATTGCTGTTTCCAGCTGGAACTGAGAGCCCCTTTTTGTCCCCCTGCAGTGCAGGCAGTGCTATGAGAAGATGCTGCAGATTGACCCCCAGAAGGAAAACCTGTTTAAAGGTGACAAATATTCTTTCCACCCTTGTTTTCTGCTGAAGAGGGAGCAGAATTTCCCTGCCACACTTGGTTTCCCTGTGACCTCCTGCCACCATGATATTTTATTAAAAATCCCTTGGCCAGGATTTCTTCTCCTGGGAAGCTTCAGCTTCTCCCTGTTTTGCTCCTCTGGGATGTGATTTGGAGAATTGTTCACAAAACACATGAATTGTTTTTAATTAATGACCAATCCCAGTCCAGCAGTGTCAGACTCTCTGGTCAGTCATGGGTTTTTATTATTCATTCCTTTTTGGCTTTCTGATGTGTCCTTTCTGTTTCTTTAGTGTAGTTTTAGTATATAATTATAATATAATGCAATATAATACAATGTAATGTAATGTAATATAATATAATGTAATATAATGTAATGTAATGTAATATAACGTAACATAATGTAATGTAATATTATATTGTATTATGTTGTATTATATTGTATTATGTTGTATTATATTATATTAT
>NW_005054447.1:414321-414814 GCF_000277835.1 Geospiza fortis
GAGGCCAGGCTGGAGGAGCAGAGGCTGCGGGAGGAGCAGAGGGCGCAGAGGGAGCTCCAGGCTGGCAGTGTGGCTGCTCTGTCCATCCAGGAGCTGCTGCAGAGCATCAGCAGCCCTGGCCACGACCTCCCCTACTACACGGGGGCCATCGGCCTGCTGGCAGGAGCTGTCAACACCTGTGAGTGTTTGCTGCAGAACGTTCCTTTTGTTAATTGTTCATTTTGGGAGGTGTAACCCAGGCAGAGGAGGGCAGGGGAGCAGTTTTTAAAGGATCCCAGTAGCTGTTCCCGGATTTCAAACACAAAACTGGCAATGGTGGATATTTCAGTGTGGCCAGTGGGTGTTCACAGCATTATTTAGCATCAGACTGATGCTGTAGCTGATCTTCTGAGAGTCCTTGCGGACTTTGCGTCTCATTTGTTTATAAATATTTGTAATTAATAAATACTTGTAATATTTGTAATTTGTAACATTTGTTTGTAAATATTTGTAA
>NW_005054447.1:415277-424140 GCF_000277835.1 Geospiza fortis
ATATAATATAACATAATATAATATAATATAATATAATATAATTAATAGAATAGACTAGACTAGACTAGAATAGAATATATAGAATTAATATAATATAATAATTCTTTCACTTGAACCCAACAGCACCAGGCATGAACCAGAGCAATTTCCAGCTTCAGAACCACTCCTACTTCATTCCCTCCTGAATTTTCCCCCATTGCCCAGGATGTTTTTCCCCAGAGCTGCTGCTGCTGCTGCAGTGACCTTTTCTTTTAGCACTGCTCAGGAAGAGCAGGAGCCTGCCTGGCTGTGGCCCAGCTGAGTTTGTCTGTGCTCTTGCAGGCACTGGGCAGACGTTCTTCAGGACAAACAATGGCTTCAGTATCCTGAGCAACGAGGCTGTCAGAGGGTGAGAGCTCTCACAGGGCCACTCCAGCCTGGGGAAATGCAATATTGTTTTCAGGAAACAGAATCAGCCCTTGAAATGCAGATGGACTGATCAGAGGAGGATGAAATGCCAGATTTCGGTGTGTGAATGGAGGCACTTGTACCTGCCTGGGGCACAGACAGTGCTCCCTCAGATGCAGGAGGAGAGCCCCTGGGTTGCTGTTTGTGTCTGCTCTGGCTGGGCAGTTATCCTATCCCTGGTGCTGAGAGCAGCTTTGCAGGGAAAGTCTGAGCGGGAAAGAACAGCTGAAGGCTCTGGCTGCAGCCCCTGGAGCTGGGGTTGGGCACCAGGGAATATTTGGGTGCTCCTGGCACTTTTTAGGTTCCATATTTTAGGTTTTTTAGTTCATCCATATTTTTGGGTGGTGGTTGCAGACAGACCTGAGGGGTGCAGCACATCCAAACTCCCATTCCCTGGATATTTCCCATGGTTCGAGCCACCCTTTGCTCTGTTCACAAGCTGATTTTTCTCATCCAGGGCCTTCTGTGCAGAGAGCAAAAGCCCTGCTGAGGTGGAGCTCTGTGTTTCCCTTCTCCTCCTGTGGCAAGCTGCCTGTGCTGGCAATGGTAAAGCCCGGGGATCCCCCCTGATCCCTGTTAATTAATGAGAGATTCATTTGGCATTTCTGGGCTGGGGCTGGGCATGGCCACCCCTCTCCCAGAGCACCTGCATCCATCCAGGTGTGGTTGGAACCCAAATTTTGCAGGTCAGAGGAGGTGTTGGGTGCAGGATGGAATTTCCACTCTCTGAGCATTTCCAATCCACCCAAGGGGTGGGAAGCAAATTCCCTGTGATTTTTGCTGCTCCTAAGATAATACCACTTGCACAATTTTCTCTGCTTTAAGCAGTTACACCTGCAAAAAGTGGAGTTTTACAGAAGAGAGGGCTGAATTTGTTTAGAATTATCAATCCACAGTGCTTGGGCAGGTACCTGCCTCTGCTTTTAGGGAATACCCAGCTGGGTGAGAGATGGGTGGTAAAGTGGAAATGCAGAATATTGTGTTGACTTGTGGGGTTCAGCTGTTTAAATAAAATATTCATACTAAAATAAATAAATAAATGAAATGAGGAGGCCAATGAGTGACATTGAAGAGATTTTCTGTCCCTTTCCAGAGGAAAATCAGCGTGTGCTGCTGGCCCAGGCCGAGGTGGGTGCCCAGCTGCCCGAGCTGCTCTCCTGTGGCACAGCCCAGATCCAGAGGGAGACCCTGGCCCTGATCTCCCTCTACTCTGAGCACGAGGGGGGCCGGAGGCTGCTGGGCAGGCAGGACCTGAGCAGGTGAGGGCAGCAGGAAAAGGTCCTGGCAGGGCTCAGAGCTGCCCCAGCTCAGGGGACAGGGGACTCGGGGTGGCCTCATCGCTCTGCACAGCTCCTCAAAGGCTGGGCTCTGTCTGCAGGGACTGACAGAGCCAGAGCACACAGCCTCGAGCTGTGCCAGGGGAAATACGGGTTGGATATCAGGGAAAAGTTTTTTACAGAAAGGGTGATAAAGTTCTGGAATGTTCTGCCCGGGGAGGTGGTGGAGTCCCCATCCCTGATGTGTTTAACAAAGCCTGGATGTGGCACTGGGTGCCAGGGTTTAGCTGAGGTGTTGGGGATGGGTTGGACTCGATGATCTTGAAGGTCTCTTCCAACCTGGTCATTCTGTGAGTTCTCAGAATTCTGGGAATTCCCAGGGACCGGGGAGGTGCTGCAGTCCCCATCCCTGATGTGTTTAAGCCTGGATGTGGCACTGGGTGCCAGGGTTTAGCTGAGCTTTTGTTGGGGCTGGGTTGGGCTCAATGCTCTTGAAGGTCTCTTCCAACCTGGTCATTCTGTGATTCTGGGAATTTTGGGAATTTTGGGAATTCCCAGGGAATGGGAATGGTGGAGTCACCATCCCTGATGTGTTTAACAAAGCCTGGATGTGGCACTGGGTGCCAGGGTGTAGTTGAGGTTTTGTTGGGGCTGGGCTGGATTTGATGATCTTTGAGGTCTCTCCCAACCCGGTCATTCTGTGGATTCCTGAGGGGTCACAGTGGCACTGAGGCTTCTGCCCCATGGGGACAGGCCTGGCCTGGCAGAAGTGGGAATTGGATTTTCTGATGTCTGAAATAAAGGATTTTAAATGAATTCCTGTAATTTGGAGTCCCCTCCTCCAAACCCATGTGGCACTCAGGCAGAGCTCACCCTGTGCCTCTAAAATCTCCTGGACTGCAGCTGAGAGTCTGTCCTCATTCAAAAATTGGGATTTGGGGTTATTTAGTGTTGCCATGGCTCACTGAGTGGGGAGGAAACCCCATTGCCTTTGTCCCTTATCCTGCTGCTTTTTCCCTCTGAGAAATGTCCATTTACTGCTTTGGGCTAATAATGGGTGCTCATTGTTCATTTTCCTGGGGAGGAAAGGTGAAAGGAATGAGTCACATCTCAGAGGTGCTTAAAGAAGGCAGATTTAACTGTGGCTTGAAATACCAACGACCAAAAAAAAAATAGAATTTTGATCTTTAATGATTAAACCAAGGCTGACACCAATTTTTGGTTGTTTTTTATATTATTTTAACACCAGATGGCTGCAGATTTTGATGGCATTTGTCAAGTGCGCTGATGCAAGGGCTGAGAGTGCCATGAACATCCTGTCTGACTTAAGTGGGGAGGAAAGGTAATTTATTTCAATTCCTCATTCATTTCTCTGAAGCTGTGCTGTGAGCTGTGTGAAATGAGCCAGGGACAGGCTGTTGGCCACCTCTGCTGTGAGCTTTCCATTGCTCTTCTCTTGCTTTTAGCTGTGTTTTTTTACTAAAACTTTGGGTTTTTTATCCCCCAACAGGTTCCAAGCCCAGTGTCGGGCCACGTTTTCCACGGCTGTTTCCCCTTTATTCACCCAGCTGCTGGTAGGGAAGATCTGATTTTGTATTTCCAGTTTATTTTTGTGTATCCTGGGCAAAGGGATTTTTCCAGAAAATATGACTGTGACACCTTGGGCAGCTGGGGTTTGCCAGAGAGCTCCTGGAGTGCCAGGGGGTGGCACACACACCCAGATGTGCTGGTTGGGGCTGATTCTGCCTTGAAAATAAAGTGAAAATGAGGGAAACCTGCAAACTTTGGGCAGCTGGGGTTGAGCAGAGAGCTCCTGGAGTGCCACAGGGGTGACACACACCCAGATGTGCTGTTTGCTGGTGGTTGGGGCTGATTCTGCCTTGAAGATAAAGTGAAAATGAGGGAAATCTGCAAACCCTGGGCAGCTGGGCTTGAGCAGAGAGCTCCTGGAGTGCCACTGCCCATGACCAGAGGGGTGACACACCCAGATGTGCTGCTTGCTGGTTTGTTGATGGATTTGTTGTTGATTTTGCTGTAATTGCTGTGATTCCTGAATTGCTGTGTTTCCAGGTGTGTGCCAGGCAGGTGTGTGCCAGGCAGGTGCCCTGGGCAGCCCTGGCCCGTGCCCTGGCCGTGCTGGGCAGGCTCTGTGCAGATGTTGGGCTGAGGGCACAGCTGGCTCAGAGCAGGGAGTGCTGGCAGGCCTGCCTGGAGCTGCTGGTGAGGGAAATCCCCAGCCCTCCCCTGTCTGTGTGTCCGTCTGTCTGCTCCCCTCCCAGCCCTGAGCCCTTCCCTCTGAATGGCATTTTGGGGGGGGTCTCAGAGCTGTCCCCCTCAGCTGTGGCCCTTCACAGTGGCTCCTTCCTGCTGGGAGCTTCTTCTACAGGTCAAATAAAGGATTTTTCCTTGTGGGTCTGTGCTCTTCAGCACAGACAGTTTAAAATTCCAGTTTTAAATTCTTCAGCACTGAAAGTTTAAAATTCTGCACACAAAGTTTAAAATTCTTCTTTAAAATTCTTCTGCACACAAAGTTAAAAATTCTTCAGCACAGAAAGTTTCAAATTCTTCAGCACAGAAAGTTTCAAATTCTTCAGGACAGAAAGTTTACAATTCTTGTTTAAAGTTCTTCAGCACATGAAGTTTAACATTATTGTTTAAAATTCTTCAGCACAGAGAGTTTCAAATTCTTCAGCAGAGAGACTTTAAAAATCTCATTTAAAATGCTTCAGCACGGACAGTTTGAAGTTCTCGTTTAAAATTCTTCAGCAGAGAGAGTTTCAAATTCCAGGACTGTGACACCGTGCAGGTGAGGCTGTGCTGTGAGCACAGTCCCCAAGCCCTGAAGGTTCAGGGGGTGGCAAGGATCTTTGTGACATCCCAGGTTTGGGGGTGCAGCTTTGGGTCCCACACGTGGGTTGGTGTCACTGGGTGCCCTCAGCTCTGCTCCTCCCTGAACTTTTCCTCCCCTGGAGCTGCCCAGGAAGGGCCTGTGCTGCCCTGGGAGCTGATTTTGCTGCTCTGTCCCAGGATGGGTGCCCCGATGCCAGCGCTGGGTACCAGCAGTGTGTGTTTGCCCTGCTGGGGCTGATGATGAACCTGCTGCTTGAGTCCAATGGCACCATCCAGGTAAGCAACATCTGGGAATTTAAAAAAAAAATATTACAGTGTTGCAGGTTCTTTTAAGGGTGGGTGATAATTTAGGTAGGCTGAGAAGTGAAAAAAGCTACAGGATTTTCTCTTCTGCCACCATTTCCAATATATAAACAGCCATGAGGAAAAACCAGTGTAAAGTGCACAAATTATCTTTCCATGGTGGTATAAATGTTTTCTTTGGCATCCCTCTCCAGCTGTGCCGTGTTCTGAGGTCCTGGTTCCACATTCCCAATTATCCAAAGCTCAGGATCCCATCAGGAATTCCCCAGGGTGCTGCAGAGCTGGCGTCTCCTGCTCTCCCCTGATCTCCAGGGGATTCCTTTGGCCTTGGGCTCATTTCTGCTCCAGGCCTCCCAGCCCAGCCCCAGCTCAGTTTCCCTGAGATTTCCTTGAGTTTTTCCTCAGTTTCCCATTTGTTGTTTCCCCTGTGTTGTTTCCCCTGTGTTGTTTTCCCTGACTTTTCCCTGAATGAGTTTCCTCTGTGTTTCTCCTGACTTTTACCTGAGTATTCCCTGTGTTGTTTCTCCTGTGTTTTCCCTGTGTTTCCCCTGGCTTTTTCCTCAGTTTCCCCTTGAGTTTCCCCTGAGGTTCCCATGTGTTTCCTCTGTGTTTTCCCTGAGTTTTCCCTGTGTATTTTTCCCTGAGCATTCCCTGTGTTATTTCCCCTGACTTTTCCCTGTGCTTTTCCCCTGAGTTTCCCCCATTTTCCCCCAAATTTCCCCTGAGTTTTCCCCATTTTCCCCCTGAGTTTTCCCCATTTTCCCCCTGATTTTCCCCTGTGTTTCCCAGGACTTTGCTGTGCCCATCAGTGGCAGGTGCCTGGCTCTGCTCAGCCACCAGGACGGAAGGATTGTCACAGTAAGTCACCCACAAAAGCTGGGTTTGGGGCTCTCCTGAGCTCTTCAGAGCCAACTTCTGCCCTGTGCAGGAGGTTTTGAAGCCTCAAACGTTCCCAATAGCAATAAAGAAATAACAAACCACTTTTATATTCACTTTTATGTGGTTTGATGCAAGAGGTTTTCAAGGCTCCCTTGAAATCTGCTTAATGGAAGCTCTTAAAAACCACTTCAGTGTGGAACCTTTAAAAACCAGTGGAGAAGCAAAGCAGCCAGAGCAGTTTGGGTGTTCAGCTGTTCCCTTTGCAGTTCTTGTGTGGGAATTGCAGCTGGAATGGGGGGGGACTCCAGGGAGAGCAGCTCCTGCAGGCAGGGGCAGATGGGGGCTCTGAGTCCCTTCCTGAGCTCCCAGGAGCTGTTCTGAGCTGCTTCACCTCTCTCAGTGCCTCTGCTCTCTACCAGGAGTTTGTATTTTTATTTTTTATTGAATGAACACCCAGGGTCCCAGTTTGGGTTCCTCTCTCCCTGTGCTGAAGCTCTGCTGTGCTCAGTTTCCGAAAAAGCCACATCCTAAAGATGTTCTTTGTTAGATCCTGCAATTCTGGGATTTCCTTAATTCCTGTGAATTTCTCCTTTCAGCACTTCAATTATTTCAGTTTTACCATGCAAGAACAAACCACTTAAGCTGCCTGGGCCAATAAAAGTTTTGTTTTGCTTCTCTTTCCCCCTGGTTTAGAGAGCCACTGGAGTGCTGAGCCGTGTCCTGCCAGCATCTCCCTCAGCAGTGCAGGAGGTGGTGACAGCAGGAGTGGTGAAGAAAATGCTCAAATTCTTGAAAGTAAATCCAACTTCCTTTATTTCTGCCTGCATTGTCCCCTGAGCAAATCTGCCTCCCCCTGGCTTTATCCTCCTTTCCCTGGAGGCTGTGTCTGCATCCTTGTCCATTGTAACAGTGCTCCCAGGCTTCATTTTAAGCCTTTTAAATTTTTATTTAAATTCTTAATTCTAATTCTTCTTTAATTTCTTCACTGTGTTTGCCCCCTCAGGCTGGGGGGCAGCTCACATCCAGCTATGCCATAAAGACCCTTTCCATCTGCACCAAGAGCAGCAGGAGAGCTCAGGAAGAGCTGCTGAAGGGGGATAAAAGTAAGTGAAACTTGTGATTTCCTATTAATATAACCCCTGGTTATCCTATTAAAATAACCCCAGGCTCGGGGCTGTCTCTCCCTCTCTGGGCTGGATTTATCCAGCCCATGTTCAGTGATCCTGAATCTCAGGATTCTGGCCTGAGATGTTGCTGCTGCTCTCAGGTGTCAGAACCCAGGTGAGCTCCCAGGTGAGCTTTCGTAGCTCTGGATGCACAGGAAGCTTTTTTTATGTTCCTTTTCCCAGGCGTTCTCTCCACAACAGCATCTCAGCTTTAAGGCAGTTAATAATAAAGCACTGGGATGCTCTTCCAGGGAGGAGGTGGAATCACCATTTCTGGATGTGTTTAACAAAGCCTGGCCATGGCACTTGGTGCTACAGTCTGGTTGAGGTGTCAGGGCATGGGTTGGACTTGATGATCTTAGAGGTCTCTTCCAACCTCATTATTCTGTGATTGTGTGATTGTGTGACTCTGTGACTCTGTGACTCTGTGACTCTGACTCTGTGATTCTGTGATGTGGCACCTTCAGCTCTCTGTGAGAGAGATCTCTGCCCAAGAGGAGCTGAGGCAGCTCCTGGTTGCTGAAACTGCCATGAAATCCCCTCCTTCCCCAGCTTTTCCAGGCAAACAGCACCAGAGTCACTGGTGCAGCCAGCAGGGAACAGCTGGAGAGCTCTGGCTGTGTCTGACAGAGTTTCCCCCTCCTGCAGGGTTCCAGGTGAGCTCTCTGTGAGTGGAGTGAGTGGAGCTGAGACAGCTGAAATTGCCACAAAATCCCCTTGTTCCCCAGCTTTTCCAGGTAAACAGCACCAGAGTCACAGCTGGAGCAGTTCTGGCTGTGTCTAACCAAGATTTCCCCTCCTGCAGGGTTCCAGGAACAGCTCTGCCTGTGTCTAACCAAGATTTCCCCTCCTGCAGGGTTCCAGGAGCAGCTCTGGCTGTGTCTAACTGAGGTTCCCCCTCCTGAAGGGTTCCAGGAGCAGTTCTGGCTGTGTCTAACCAAGATTTCCCCTCCTGCAGGGTTCCAGGTGCAGTTCTGGCTGTGTCTAACCGAGATTTCCCTCTCCTGCAGGGTTCCAGGAGCAGTTCTGCCTGTGTCTAACCAAGGTTTCCCTCCTGCAGGGTTCCAGGTGCAGTTCTGCCTGTGTCTAACCGAGATTTCCCTCTCCTGCAGGGTTCCAGGTGCTGCTGGGGCTGCTGCACTCCGGGGATGAGCTGACTGTGGGCAATGCAGCTTTCTGCCTCAGCCAGTGCCTGCTGCTGCCCGGGGCTGCCTCGTCCCTGCTGGGCTCTGGGGTGGTGCAGCTGCTGCTCAGGCTCGCTGGGGGTGACGCTGCCAGGACCTCAGTGCAGCAGAACTCGGCCATTGCCCTGGGCAGGCTCTGTGTGGCTGAGCCAAGGTAAGGCCCTAAACCTCCTTTTTTCATTTCCCTTTTCTGTTATTTCCCTTTTCTGTTATTCTGTTGTAGTTATTCTGTTCTTTCCGTTATATTTTTTATTTCCCTATGCTGTTATCCCTGAGAAAGCAACCAGGGTAAGCCAAATCTAGAGTTGTTGTTTTTTAGAAATACTCCATTCTAATTCCTTCCTCCAGCCAGAACTCCCCCTTGTGATCTGTCCCCAAATCCTTTGGGGCTCCTGGGGTGCCAATTCTGTCCCCGCATCTCCCAAGGTACTCACTGACCTGTGCTGGAAGAAATGCTGCTCATTTGGGATCTACAGACCTGTTAGAAGTCTGCAGATCCCAAATTAGAGTGGAGAAAATATCAGCCCTGAGATTTGTCTGAAAGAGCAGAGATAGAAGGGAAACTCTTTCTTTTCTTAGTTTTGTTAATCTGAAATTAACCGATTTGAAGGATGTTATTTATGTGCCTTTCTGAGGGCAATAATAACCTAGAAACTCTATTAAGAGTATCTGCATTAATTCAGTGTTTTTGTTATTATTATTATTATTATTATTATTATTATTATTTAGAAACTCTGTTTTATGTTGAATAAATTAT